>NW_006198133.1:2047061-2087887 GCF_000334495.1 Tupaia belangeri chinensis
GCCCACACGTCCCCTCATCGCTAAGCCCTGCACTTCCTTAGTAACCATTTCACTCTGTGGTCCCCAGGGAGGTCCCTATAGACAGAAATACTTTCAAGTTTACATTCTGTCTTTGGCATACTGTAGTCACTCCAATAAATACGGCATGACAATGAAACTGCACCTGTGCACACCCCCAGCTGACTGGCGAGGGGCCTCCGGAGGCCCATGTGCCTGGGGGTCAGCCCATACCTCCCTAGCTGCTCATGGTCACACAGTGAGAGGGAACCTGATGGCACAAGCCATGTGTCTCCCATAGGCATTGGTTTCGACGGCTATGAAAAATCCGTGTAGGACCTAGACAGAGTAAACGGCTGGTTCTGAGTTCAGAGGAGCAGAATTCTGTCACTAGCATAGGAGAGGAGCCGGACGGCCAGGCACTAAAGTGGGAAGGATCCAGGTTTGCATCCAGAGACCTCCTGAGCATGCCCGTGTGAGTGTGCCCGTGACCCCGGGCTGTCTGAGTTAAGACTGTCACCGCCCTTCCTCTCTCACTCATGGAAGGAGTGAATAAATAAGCTCAAAAAAAAAGGGGTGAGGGGAGAAGAGCAAGAATGCCTTGCTCAGCAGAGTGTTCCTTGAAAGGTTCGTCAAGATCTCTTTCCCAGGGAGTAATTTGGAGGCTGTTTCTCCATTGATTTTATTCTGTGTTCTCTCCAAGTTGTGCTGCAGAGGATTCTGAGCAGAAATTAAGCTCAGAGAGCAAAGTGGCAACGTTGGTACCAATTTTCTCACAACGTCGTTGATTCTCCATCCTTGCTCTGACCTTCGGCATGAGAACTAGAAATCAGCAGACAGAAGACAGGTATTTTGAAAGCTTGAGGGCTGTGTGTGGTTTACTAGAAGGAGTTAAGTCTAGGTCTCCCGGTCTGAACAGCGTCCCTGCCTGCGTTACATTCAAACTGTTCGGGCTGTTTTTCTCTGCAAAACGACCATTTCGCCATCTGTGAGACGCCTTTTTCCTTTCAAAGGTCTCCCTGGCAAGCCCAGCACGCGTGTGAACTGATTCTCACGTGCTAGTCAAGACCATGCTTGTTAATGAGATCGTGGCCGTCTGGGTGAGTAGTCCAAATCGCTGCACATCTGTCTCATTAACAACTTCTCATGTGGACTTGGGCTTCCTGGGTACCACCAATGACAAGGACAGTGAGCTAGGAAGAGCCAGGGAACCCACCACCTTTGTCCCAAACTGCGCACCCTGGGAGTTACAGGCCCAGAATTCCATCCAATTTCCCTTTGTGTGTTGTTTTCTTTTATTATTTTTTTTATTTTTTATTAGTATTTATATACTCTATCGCTATACATCATCTAGATTGTGAAGAGACTACCCAGCATGATCTACACCTCAGTCCAGCCCAGTGAGACTGTTAGACAGCCTCTTCAACAGATGATAAACCTTATCTGTGCCCCACAAGCGTCTGACCTCTCCATTTCCCCGCCAGATTTCCTTTCCTATGCATTTCCCCTCTCAAACTCTCTTTCCACTTTGTCTCTAGCATCCATTACAATTTCTAATACTTTCATGTTTTCCAGTCTTTCAGTCCCTACCATAGAGCAGACAGCCGGTATATGTGTGTTGTTTTCTGTTGGTTGCTTGTTTTTGCAGTGACTGTAACTCTTGCGAGGAGCTCTGAACTTTGCATTCAGCAAACATGCGTCGAGTGGTTTGTGCACAGGTGCTGTGGAAGATCCAGGAACACCGCTGCCTTATGGACAATGGCTAATTCTAGTCTAGGACAAAAAATATAGGTATCTTTAGATAGCTTCGGATAAAATGCTCTGGAAATCCAGAAGAGGAAATTATTGATTACCTCTGATCCAGGACCATTTGGCATTTGAGCTGTGCCTTGAAGGGTACATATAACTTGCACCAGTTAGAAGGCATTCCAGAGGTACTGCAATCTACACACTTTCGATTTCTTTTTTTAAGACAAGATCTCTCCATGTCATGATCCTCCTGCCTCAGCCTCCCTGGGTTTCTTTCTTTCTTTCTTTCTTTCTTTTTTTTAACAGTAAATATTCTAAAATAAATACATGATTTTGGTTTTTGGATAAATTTTCACTATGGCAAGATCGATCTGGGACCAACAAGTATTAGTACTTCAAGTACCGCACCCAGTACTTCTAAGAATAGGGGGCCGAACAGTGGGAAAGCAACGCTGGGTCAGAACTTTCTGGATTCCGATTTTTACTTGCACCAGGCAAAACTTGGAGTCCCTGAGATGGCAGTGATAGAAACTGAGGTCCCTCTGTAACTCCTTTATGGGAGGTAAAACCAATGTTCAGACCCTGACCCTGGGCATCGGGGGCCCAGGCCCTGTCTACAGCTGGGTGCTGGAGGATTGGGGAGGAGCTGGACGGCAGGCTAGAGGTACAGGGACAAAGCTGGCGACCCCATATGCCACCAGACCAGGCTACTGCCAATGCCAAGACAGCAGTGTGGGTCTCAGGGGATCTGGGGTACCTGGGCAAGTCTGGCAGTGCCTGCGGCAGAGGCTGTGCACAGGAACTTGCAGCATTGGCCAAAGGACAAGCCCGTGGGTGTGGGGAGGGAGTCACTAGACAGGTGGTTTCAGCCCCTCAGCAAGCCTCCAAAGTAGGACTGAAGGGAGACTCCTGGGAGGAGGTGCCTGCCAGGGTCTAAAGCTCCTGAGTGCGGGCGTCACCCACGCAGGAGGCACTGCCTGCAACTCTGCAGAAGCCCCGCAGCAGGCAGACGGTGCTCAGCAGCAACGCGGAAGCCTGCTGCTCAGAGAAGCTCTTCAGGGCCAGGGAGGGGCAGAGCCAAAACCTGTCTCATAGGCCGGAGAACAGAGCGAGGGCAGGCTGTCCACCAGGGGAAGGCGGGCCAGAGTAGCAAGTGTGCAGGCTCAGCCGGAGCCTGGAACAGCGCGGAGGTCATGGAACCTGAGCCTTCTCAGTGACATGGGTAACAGTTACTCAGCGCATTGCCTAAGAACTCCAGGCAGTGGGCGCTAAGCATTATTTACAGTGTGCTACGAGCAGGTCGGAGGTGAAGAACTGGTTCTAAGCGGCTTTGCTGCCCCACTTAGAGAGGTCCCCAGGATTCTGAGCAGCGGATGCATGACCTCTGCAGGAAGCTGAGCTCCTTTCTCGGCTGGCACAGACATTTCCCCTCCAGGGTCACTGTTTGGTTAAACAGGCCACCATGTCCCAGGCAGCTCCGGCCTCTCCGTTGGCCACCCTGTGCAGATGCAGAGCCCCCTCAGTGCCATCAGCACATGGGCATGCTCAGTTCTTCTCCTGGTTCAGAATGGTATTTTGGGATACAATCTGCTATTTAGAACAGCTGCTGTTGATTTCCTTGGGACACATGCTGATTTCACGTCAAACAGAATGTCATGCAAACTTCTCTAAAGAGTCATAGGGAAGAAAAAGAAAAAAAAAAAGTGCGTTGAAGATGTAAGCAGCATTTATAAATGTTTGCCTACATTAGAAATCCCCTGTGTAAAAATGTTCAGACGCTCTGGGAAATAACGTGCCTGTCTGACTTCAGATCTCCTTTTCCATCATCCGTGTCTGTGCTGACATGGGAAAAGGGGAGGAACAACGCCCTGCTGACAGTGACGCACCAGGCACACCGATGGAGCTCCGGATAGATGCCACATCATTTATTTTTAAAAAGAGGAGGCAGCTCTTTACTTTCAAAGACGTACCTTACCTCTTTAAGTTCTCTCTTTTCTGCTCCACCTTCCCTAGTCCCTAAACTTCTATCCTCTTTATCTTTACGGAAATTAAACCAAGCTGATTTGGTTTCACAAAGATTACTCATAGCACACAGATTTGTTGAGAACCACAAAAACACCAGATTGTGAGCACGTGGAGATTACAAGTGGGTTTTTTAGCTTTCGAGTTCTAGCTCAAAGCCTAGCCGGTGTGGGGGCATTCATGATGTCCAAAACAGTGAAGGTGAACAGTGTGGCTAGTACTCTGGACAGAAGTGCCTAGGGCTGCCTGAGTGGAACCCTGCCTCCCCTCTACTGCCATGGCCTCTCCTGCTGACAGTCCCCCATTCCTGAGGCCCAGTTCGGGGACGCCTGCACACTGACACTGGCCATCGCCTGCCTCCCACCTGCTAGTTCCCGGACCCGCTGCTCTGCCCTCAGGTGTCACGTGGGCCTGGATTCTGCTTCTTCGGTGCGCTGGAGCCAAGTCCTGCCTGGCTTCCCCTTTCCCAGCTCATGCTCCTTGCTTCAGTCCACAGTTGCTGTGCTGACAGATGTGTGTCTCAGGAAGTGATAAAAGAGTCGAGGTTTGGGAACCAGCAGTTAGCATAATGGCTATGTCGCTGGACTCCGACGTAGTCAACCGCAGTTCGCGTCCCGGACTCTGTGGCTTAAAACTCACACCGGGCGTGTGTGCCCAAGATCCCGAGAGGAGAAAGGAGGAGAAGGGATTGCGGCGTGACCATCCCCCCTGGGGGGGTGATTTCTCACTTTCTGTCTCTATGTCTCTCTCTGTCTGTCTGGTGAGCGCACGCACCCTATAGTGAAAATCTCTCCAAAAAAACCCCCCAAAAAAACAAAAAACAAAAGAGCCTAGGTTTATTTACACTTTCACAGAAAAGCTGGTCAGGTTCCCGTGTACCGTAAGACACAGGCACATATCTGGACTCCTTCGGGAGGGCAGAACCACAGCAGTGGTGAGGAACCAGCCTCCACTCTGTATGACTCCACAGACGAGAGCCGGTGGGGCCGTGCGCACAGAGGACTCTTCCACTCCATGGGAAGACCTGACCTCCTCGGGGATCCAGAGCTCAGCAGGCCCAGCTGCGTCACACGGTGCTAGGGCACTGCTCTACAGCGGAAGGCTGCAGTTCAGATCCTGGGTCAGCCTGTAGTTGGTAATGCTGGCTGGCTAGAAGTCAGGGCGTGGGGACCACAGCATGGTAAGACCCTGGCGAGAGTGTCTGCCTCCCCAGAAGAAATAGAATATATTTAAAAATATATAACGCATTTTCAAATAAATTTAGACAATGCAATGAATTCATTAGATACAAAGACAGAAAGTCACGACAGAGCTAGGTGTATTTTAGGTACTGAGGTTATGACAAACCTAAGAAGTTCCTGCCCTTGGGTTGCTTACTTGTATTTAGGAAGACAGAGAACACTGTGAAAACAAACAAAGAAGATGTAACTTTTTTTCACTTTTTTATTTTAATTTTTTATATAAATTCATATTATTTAGCGTACAAAGTGAACATTTCAGTATGTGTGTGGACATTTCTCCCCAGTCCAGTTGATCGGAGTCCCTTCCACCAATAACACCACACCTCCCCATCCCGTCAGTGCTCTGTCTCCGTATCCCTCCTCCAAATGTCCTTCCGTAGGTCCCTCTTCTCCAACTTCAGATACTAAAAATGCTCTGTAGAAACAATAACCAGGTCAAGGGGTGAGCGTGAAGGTGAGGCAGAGGTGCTTTAGATTAGGTGGTCGGATCTGGGACAGACACTTCCGGCAGAGGGAGCAGTAACCACAAAGAGCCCAGGAGGAAATTGGCCGGGCATGTTCGAGGAACTCAAAAAAGTGTGATGACCAAAACAGAATAAGTAATGGGGACAAAAATAGGAAAGATTAGATGTTTTTTTTTTAGGTTTTGCCATACGGTGCGTGCGCTCACCAGAGAGACACGGAGAGATGGTGAGAGGGAAAGTGAGAAATCACCCACAAGGCGGATGGCCACACTGCACTCCCTCCTCCTGAGGCCCTGGGCACACACACGCATGCACCTGGTGTGGGACTTGGACTGTGTGGTCGGCCATGTGGGAGTCCAGGCGTTAATGACATGCCGCCTGCTAGCCAATGGCAAGGTGAGACTGTACATGGACTTGTTGCCCTTATAAGGACTCGAATTTTATCATATTATCCCAGTTGTGATGGGGCCATATTAGAGAGTTCAAATGTGAAGTGGCAGGGTCTGACTTAGGGTTTAAAAAGACCGGGTCCAGCAGAAAGCATACTGGTTATGCCTCTGGACTCTCACATAGTCCACCGCAGTTCAAGGCCCGGACCTGGCAGCTTGAAACTCACAGCAGGCCTGTGTGCGTATGTTCCCAAAATCCCAAGAGGAGACTGGAGGAGAAAAGATTTCAGTGTGGCCATCCCCCTGGGCGGGTGGGGGGGGGGTTATTTCTTGTTTTCTATCTCTCTGTCTCTCTGGTGTGCACACGTGCCCTATAGCAGAAACCTCTCTTAAAATATAAAAATAAATTAAAAGAGCATTGAGGGTATTATGAGAAGACTGGATTCTGGGCAGTCTCGGGTAAGAGCAGTCTCTGTTAGGAGCTTCTGCTCTAGTTCAAGTAAGCAGCAGCAGGGACTGGCAGAGCAGGATGGTCTGGACGCTGGTAAGGGGAGCTGGCAGGGGAGGTGCTCTGAGGGATGGACAGGATTGTCGATGACTGGGATAGGGTATGAAGGAAGCAGAAGATCCACAGGGGGCTACTGGAAGCCTTACCTGAGTAACTGAGAAGATGAATTGACTATGCTAAGTCTGAGACATTTACTCGACATTGGGGATGTCAGTGAGACGGATGCGAGTTTGGAATTCAGAGTAGAGGGTGAGGCTGGAGGTGATATTTGAAAGACTCAAGACTGGATGGAATCACTTAAGGATGCAGAGGAGACAAGGACCTGACAAATGAACCCCAGAAGACCCCAAAATCACAGTCAGAAAGGAGAGCAGGAGCCAGTGGGGAAGCCAGAGAAACAGCTGAGGGAATAGGGTGAGTACCAGAAGGTCGCGACAGTGAGGAAGCCAAGTGGAGGGTGCTTCAAGGAAGAGTCAAGTGATGTGGCAGCCCATAGAAGGCCAGCAGGCAAGCTGGGTGGTTAAGGCGCTGGACTCTCACATGTTCAACCACAGTTCAAGTCCTGGACCTGGTGGCTTAAAAATCATGCCAGGTGTGTGTGTGTGTGTGCCCAAAATGCTGAGTGAAGAATGGAGATGAGGAGATTGCTGCATGGCCATACCCCCTGGGAGGTGACTTCTCACTGTCTCTCTCACTGTCTCTGTCTCTCTCTGGCAAGCACATGAACCCTCTGGCAAAGACCTAAAAACAGATGAATGTTGTAAGGTGACCATTGGGTTTGGTGACATGAAAGTAATCGGGGTCTTTACCGAATAGTGTCAAGTGAGTGATGAGGACCGAGCCTGCTGGGGTGACTTGAGAACAATTTTGGAGGCGAGTTAGTGCAATCAGAGTGCCGACAACTGTACTGAAGTGTTTGTCATCACGGTGTGCAGGGGAAGCAGGCAGTAGATGTGAGACTTGTGACTAAGCAAGCTTTTGTCTTTGTTGATTGACTAAAGACAGGCAATATTAAAAAGTGTGTACGCCTATGGAAATGATCTAACTGAAAGAAAAAAAAGTACAGAAAATGAAGAATGATGCAATTAAATAAAAGAGCATAAAGCTCAATTCTAAGTGGATAGAAAAATGGACTTCTCTAAACATTTTTTTTTTTATTTATTTCTTCCCTGAGCAAGAGAGATAAAGGAGACGGCACTCCCAGCAGGGTCTTGGTGCTGCAGTCCACTCCGGGTCTTCCGCTTGCCCAGTGCTCAGGGGAGGTCTCTGGAGCTGAAATGGAAATCTTACTGTGTGGAACTGTCTAGCAGAGCATCACGTTTTATGGCTGTGCCACTGTCTGGCCAAGCAGTAGGCTTTTAGTAAGGCGAAATTTTCTGATCTAAGTGTTTTTCTTTCCACTTTTGGAAATAATTGCTTCCATTTTCCTCTTTAATAAAGACAACCCGGTGGGCTGTGGTTTTGTGAGGTTCTTTTCTCGTCCAAAGGGTGGGTTGAACAGAGACACACGGAGTTGGAAAAAGACACGCGGCAGAGATGTCTTGTTTATTGGCCGAGTCTAGTGAGATCTCACAGAGCTCTTAGTAGGCTCGCAGAGCCCATGGCGGTGCTGTCGCAAGCACTTCCTCCCTCTCGAAGCTAGTGACACATGTAGAGAACACTCGGAGTGCTTTCTCCTCTCGGAGCTCACAGCGTGCAGAGCTGAGCCGAGCCGAGCCAAGGTGGAGCCAAGCCAAGGCCGTGGGCTCACCAGCCTGAACCAAGGCCGAGCAGAGCAGGGCAAGTTAGCAGGGCAGAGCAAGACAGCATCCTGCTGCCCAGGTGCCCCCTTTCTCTAAAAGGGGATCCAGATAATAGTGGTTCACTGCCAAAACCAAACTCACACACACGCGTGCTTGTTACACTTGATGGTGTAAAACAGCAAAGTCATCGTTACGTAACAAGCAAGTCAGCACAGTACAACTAACAGCAGAAGCTGTGCTCTTCCACAGCTGTGGTAAGACAGGAGGTGAGGGCGTCAGACTGAACCATCCTGACTCCACCGGCAATACAGCTGTTAATAAAAGACCCTTTTCCACATCCCAGGAAACGGCGACAACATGGCCAAGTGACTTGACCAAAGCCAAACCGCTCACGTCCGTATCAGAGCTGGGCCCTTACCCTGAGCCTCACATTCAGTGTTCATTCTGCTTTCCCACACAACTTGCACGTCCGCAACAGGAGATGCAAACGTGACTCTTGGGGCCAATTCAGAGCCATGGTTTAGTCTCCTGTGGAAATTA
Source organism: Tupaia belangeri chinensis (assembly GCF_000334495.1). Lineage (NCBI taxonomy): Eukaryota > Metazoa > Chordata > Mammalia > Scandentia > Tupaiidae > Tupaia > Tupaia belangeri. The sequence goes on from NW_006198133.1 coordinate 2,055,714, forward strand.
AGTCAGGCAAACTTCTGACAAATTCATTCAAAAAGAGCGTTTCCAATTCAGTGCGCACCTGCCTCGTCCCCAATCAGCCTAGACCAGAGATTCAGAACTGACAGATGGCTGTGATGACTTATCAAGGGAACACTCCTAGCCCTCGATTCTGCCAGTCCTTCCAGATGCATCTCTTCTCAAATGGCAGTCTTAGCAAGGATATCGTTCATGCTGCTAGCAAACAGCCAAAGGACAGCTAGAAACACAGGCAGCAAGGGAAGATGGTCTGGAATCATCCATTTGTTGGGCTAAATGCTCAAAAGTATAATTAACAGTCGACAATTGTTCCGGGTTGGGCTCAGCCCTGTAATAGCGGATCAAGTAGTCCACAGTCCATAAATCTGCCCGTTTATAGTTCTCCTTTAATATAACTGAGGAAGTTACAAGCTTTCTTTCTCAAACAGATTTTTGAGGAAGAGAGATTTTCTTTTCCTCCCCCAACTCTGCCACCACCGAACTTACCCTTTAAAATTACGTTCAGATTCTTCCAAAGATAAAGCCAGAGTGAGAGACAAGAGGATACAAATCCAAAGGTGGTTTCTGCTGTTTTGCCACATCTGCTTGAAATTCCACAGCTGGCACGGAATCCTAGAGAGTACTGGAGTGACTGAATGAGTCACACAACTCCCAGCCTTCAGTGTGCTTGTGAAATGTTCAGGGGTTTGACCGCAAATGTTCGCTACCGAGAACGAGAGGTGTGAGCGCGCCCAGACAGCAGCCAGCTCGCTGCGTGCCAGGTCTGCACTTTCCCTTCTGGGTAAGAGTCTAGCAGATGCTTTTGCGGGTCTTGTTTTAAATATCTTAAATATCTCTCCCTTTGCACCGAGAGGCTATTTCACAGTCCAGCAGATCTTATCGCCAGCCTGTGTTTTCCAGAAAATTGCATGAGATTCATCGTTTGTTAATTTCTTAACATAACTTGAGTTTATTCGCTTGGGCAGCTCACCTGCACACAGCCTCTCTCCTTCATTGGCAACTGAGCAAGTCAGTCTCGAAGCGAGAGGTCCTCCACCCAGCACCCCTCCCTTTCTCTTCCTTGCTGAGTACTCAGCATGCCGAGAAGCTTCGGGCACTGAGCAGCCAGTGACTGTCTCTCCTTTTCACTCTGTCTCTTCAATGACCACCTCATCACTCTCCGCCACTGCGTAGACCAGTCCCCTTTACCAGGCCTGGCAGAAGATTCAGCTGGGGACTCAGTCATCAACACAGTGTAGTTATTCTCACTGAGTCCCTCCTGGGCCCCGACACTACGGGATTCCGCACAAATCCCACCCTGTCACAGATAGGAGAGTGGGGACAGTCAACAGAAGGGCACTCTGCAGCCAAGGTCAAGGCAGAAGACCCCACCCCCTCCATGAGGCTCCCCGTCTCATGACCATGGCGTCCTGCCAGCGTCAGCCTACTCATCAAACTCGCCCCTGCTCATCTTCCTCCTCCACGTGCTACACGGGCCCCTTTGCTCCCGACTCCCCATTTCCTCATAACCTACTTCTGTTCTTCTACCGCACAGCTCTCATGTAGACCTTGTTGCACATTTTCCTATCAATACCCGAATGTATTAATGACTTGCGTTTTCTACTTTGATCAAGACAACCTAGAGCACTATGTAAGAGTCACTATTTCGGGAGCAGCAGATGGCTCAATGGTTACATCACTGGACTCCCACATAAGTAAATAGCATTTTGAGTTCTGGACTTGGAGGTTTGAAACTCATGCCAGGTTGGGAGCCAGCAGTTAGCGTAATGGCTATGTCGCTGGATTCCCACGTAGTCGACCATGGTTCGTGTCCCAGACCCGGTGGCTTAAATCTCACACTGGGCGCGTGTGCGTGCGTGCCCAAGATCCCGAGAGGAGAATGGAGGAGAAGGGATTGCGGCATGACCATCCCCCCGGGGGGTAATTTTTCGCTTTCTGTCTCTCTGTCTGTCTCTGTCTGTCTGGAGAGCGCACGTGCCCTATAGCGAAAAAAAAAGAAAAAGAAAAAGAAACTCATGCCAGGTGCATGTGCCTGAGTGCCCAAAATCCAGGGAGGAGACTGGAAGAGAAGGGATTGTGGCACGACCACCCCCCACCCCTGGGGAAATGATTTCTGTCTGTCTCTCTAGCTAGCACATGCAACCTACAGCAAAAAGAAATATCTTAAAAACAAAAAGACTCACTATTTCTTTCTCCTTTTCACATACCAGGAAACACCAATGTAGTCACGTGACTTGTTGGAAGTCACACGGCTTGTGTCAGTAGCAGAGCTCATACCCTGCACTTCTGATGCCCTGTCCATGGTTCTTGTTTCCCTTGCGACACGTGTCTGCAAGGGACAGCAGGAACAGGCTCTGCTGGACGGCCCTATGTTTCTAGGAGGACGCTGCATACCTTAGTACACTTATTTTACATGCTGCAAAGAATCAAATTTCCAACTGTTCTTTATATAAGAATTGTCTCGAATGTTATTTTAAATGAGCAAAAACAAAGGCACAGTTAAATCGCTTTTTCCTTTTGCATTTAGTCCAAATATTTCTTGCTATGCAAAATTGCTTAAGTAAATTAGATGATAACTGAAAAGTGGTTTAATACAATTTACATTTTGAATTTTAAAAACCCATTAGACTGAAAATTCATTAAGACAACCTTTTTTTTCTCAGCTCTTGCTTGAGTTAAATATCCACCCAGACACAATCAAACAAAAAGCTCCTTTTTGTCTTCATGAACTGATGTCAGCTGAGCTGTTCTGCCTTAGAACCCTCAGGACTAGAGTCGCGAAACAGCATCTATAAAGTAAATAACGCCCGACGTGTCTAACACACCTGTGTTCTGGCTAGCCAACCTCTTTGAATTTCCCTTGCAATATGAACCATGGTCAGTTTCACTTTCTACACTGCACTTTGAGAGTTTTTGCTTCACTACTCTGGTTTAATTTCTGAAAAAACACAGGGTTTCACAGCTATGGCCAACTGCTTATCCCAGGCAAATTAAATTAAGTCCCTGGCATGCAACTAAAAGTTTGTTTCGCCTAATTGAGCAGCTAATGGGTATGGATGAATTTGAGGTACAGATAAAAATATTGTTTTCAAAGAGCCTTTCTGATTTAGCATGCTCTGAAATGGGTAAGGAAAAATATTTATGCAGCCATTTTTATAAGCATGCACAAAGCCATTTGTTAAGCCCGAGGAAGAATCCCAAAGAACTCTGTCCTGCCTCTGTATGAGATGGTCTGCTCGTCGCTAGAAGAGTAAAATCCTCTGCCGGGAATATTCTGTGCTATACCAACACCCAGTCCTCTGTAATATGTCCTGTGCCAAAACGACCTCTTTCCTTACCAACACGTGTGTTCACTCAAGAACTGCGTGGGTGTTGTGGCCAATAAAACCCCATATTCTTTCATCTGATTAACTACTTCATGTAATAAACAGCTCTGGTACCTCTGTGCCAGGAAGGCAACCATCAATGAGACAGAGGAGAGAACAAATAAATCGTTGCAGAAGATTCTCTGAAACATTAACATTCTGAAACTTATATTCATTTCCTATCGTTTGGCTGTGTTTGCTTTTAGAATCTTGAGCATGGAGGAGGATGACCATCTCCCCCAGTGAATCTCCTTATTTATTGAATCTCCTTTTTGAAACAGGCTTTCATTAACAACAAATTGAATGTATGTGTTATTTTCTACAAAGTATAATCATGAAAGAAACTAAAAGAAAATCACAATGTTTATCCAATTCACATGCCATGCTAGAGTCAGTTAAACCAAACTTTAAAGAGCTACTTAAAAGAATTACTTGTATAATTGTATTATTATTATTATTTCTCACCAGAGAGAAACAGAGAGAGAGAGAGGGTAGGAGAGTAGGAAAGCAAGTCTCCAGTTCCAGGACTCCGACCAGTCAGCCATGTGGGAATCCAGTGCCTTAACCACCACGCCACCTGCTGGCCCCTAAAGACAACTATTTTAAGTGACAACTATCACTGTGACAGATTTATCTCAAATCCCATTCAGCCCATTCCATTCCTCTAGTACACACGTGAGACTCTGGTATTTGTAAGATTACTTCTATTACTTTTGATTCTCTTCTTGGATCTCCTGCCTGAAGGAATGGAGAAAATGCCAGGAGTATAGACTGAGAATCCCAAGGCCCACAGACCATGTTCCAGCAGCTGTTCTCCCTGCAAACTGACCCAGCTCTTTGGGGGATAACGGTCCAGCACATGAGCACCTTGGGGTCCTCTATCCATTACCTTCATTTGGTCACAAGTGAACCAGGCATATCACATTTATAAGTACAAATCAGTCTTTGTGTTTCATGTATTTTGTGAACCTTCAGTGCATTCCTAGTAGACATTCCTGTCTCCAAGAAATTTGTTTTCCATACCTGTGTCCAGAAACTGTCAGAAAGTAAAACAAAACGAAACGAAACAAACAAACAAACAAAAAACTACCATCTTAATGTAATTTGGCTTCTCTTTGGCTGGGGAGGAGTGACAGCATCTGGAGAAGACTTTCATGCTTCAGGTACTAAGTGACTCATTCACTTCCCAAGTTTATGTAATAAGTGACAGAGTCTGGCTTGAAGAGGATCCCAGTCCACCAGTGGAAATCTCTCACCCAGGCTTTGGAACACTCTTTTAAAATGAAATGTGGCTTTTATGATATTACCCATCAGTCTGCCTCAGATGAACTTGTTCGCAAATAAGAAAATTTCAGTCTTGTTCACCTTAAGGCATAGAACCTTCCTTCCCACAAACCAGCATCAGTTCAGTCAGTCGCCTTTGTCCACATTGAGATTAAGATTCCAGTTGCATTCTCTTCTGGGTGTGAAAGTAACAGATGCCAATTACACATCATTTTGTGTGTCATTCATGTACCACACTGAAATGCATAGCCAACGCAAGCTTCCCTTCATGTAACCTGCATGTATCCTTGAGCTGCATGCACACACATGTACACACGTATCATTCATCTAACTTTCCCCGTTTTTACAAATTCAAAGTATGTCTCCTGAAGGTCCATCCTAGAGGTCAAGTAGAACTCCTGCTTGAAATGGGAGGGAAGAAATGAAGAAACTTTTCTTTTTAAGAATTATTTATTTAATTTTATTTATTTTTATCATTATTATTTTAAGCTACCAGGTCCGGCATGTGAGCACACAAGAAAGAGACATTGAGAGACAGGAAGGGAAAGTGAGAAAGCAAGCTACCAGGTCCGGGACTTGAACCGTAATCAGCCATATGGGAGTCCAGCATCCTAACCACCATGCCATCCACTGGCCATGAAAGAAAGGAACCTAACATGTATTTAGCATCTACTATATGCATATTAAGTCAAGATATATATTATCTCATTTAATCCTTCCAACAACCCCATGAGATGTGTATTATTACTCTCACAGATGAAGCAAAGTGAACTTAGAACAGTTAGGGTCACTCACACGTGAATGTCAAGACAGGACAGACAGCTTCCTTTTTCCCAAATCTTCATTGCAATCCCACCTATGCATATATATTCAGGCTTCCTCCTCAACTGGAGAAAACTTCTGAAAGATCCGGAAAAAGGAGCACTGTCCAATCTGCACACCCATGGCAAGGTCCTTCTTGCATGTTTCCATGGCAGGGACATTCCTAAGGACCAGGAGCAGTGGAGGAGCACCTGGGCAAGATCCTTCCCCGCCTGTCAGAGCTCTACTCCGTGCCATCCATCCCGCAGGCCCAGGGGGTGTGTCATGAAGCTGGTTTGGATCAGTGGAGATTGGTGTTTAGGCCCTTCTCCAAGATCGCTCAAATGGCTGGGAAATGTGCCCATTTTTGGCAAGAAGTTCAGTGCTCATTGTGGTTTTAGTTTTAAATAAACCTTTTAAATAAGGTTTATATTTGCCTGTTCTGTGGAAATCTCTTTCAATTATTCAAGTCAAGTCAATCAGAATTATTAAGCACCTATTCTGTGCCAAGAACAGCTGGAGAATACAAAAAATCTGTAAGGTAATGCTTTGGAAACGTGAGGAACCCACAACTAATGCGAGGAGGCAGGAAACAAAAGCCCTAAAGGAGGTACAGGAAAAGAACTCAGGAACTTGGCCAAAGGATACGTCCCCTCTAGTGGGGAAAAGCACATGGATAGACAATCAGCATGTGACACAGACTTTTAGGGGTAATGCAGTTAGTCGTTCAGTTAACAAATAGTGAAAATTTACTGTTTCAAGTATTTGCTAAGAATTAGAGATATGAAATGGACATAGGTCCAGCCTTTGGGACATCTGCAGTTTACAATGAGTTAGACAATAAGCAAGTATCCTGATTAATTAAATACTGCTTATACAGAAAATAGCCAGACTCCCTGATAGCATTAATGAGGATGGGGTGGTAGTAACCAATGCAAACAGAGGGGTATGTACACTTTAGAAAAGTGGAAGGAAAGATCTTGTCGAGAAGTGAGTTTTAGTGGAAACCTAAACAATGAGCAAGAGCCAGTCCTTTGAAAAGCAGGGGTAATAAGATACTGAAAGAAATAAGACAAAATGTTCTAACAAAAAAAAGAAAAAACGAAAAAGAAGAAGAACCCGAGGTTATCAAGAAAGTCTCAGGAAGTCCCTTTTAAATTTGGAGAGAGTGGGAGCAGTGGGCAGGCCAGCCGGGGACAAAGCTGGAGAGGCAAGAGGGCTCAGGCCTTGCGAGGCGTGTGGCCATAGGCAGTGTCTGGACTTGCTCCTAAATGTAGCAGGATCTCTGAAGGGTTTTACTGGGCAGTGGCCTGAGGCCAGTTTGCATTTTGAAACTCAGTCATGTTGGAATATCAAGCAGAGAATGAGCTGGACCTGGGAGATGAATTAGGAAACAATAGAATTGTTCCATTTGTCACAAGGCATTTTACACAAGAGTGAGGCTGGGACATAAAAAGGTAGATAAATGTAAGATACATTTTGGATAAAGAAACAGCAAGAATTTACTAGATCGAGGTGGGATGGGATATTTCTGGAGATAAAGCAACACAAACAAAAATTAGGAGGAAAAATCGGTGGGTCTCTGCGGGCCTCAGTGAGACGAGCCCAGTATAGCTCTTTCTTGCAACAGGATTCTGAAGATCATCCATCTCTGCACATGGATGCTCAGCTATATTGCCCCTCCCCTATCCCAGTCCTCACACATGACCCGTTAGAATCAAAAAAGCATAGGTTTCTGGACTCCATAGACACCTAAGCAAATGCTGAGGCCTCATTGCCCAAGATGTCTTATGTGGAAGACGTATTCTGTAAAAAAGGGTGGAGCTGGTAGAGTGAGAGATGCTTCTTGGTGACCAAGAAGACTTTGAGATGTACTTAAACTAAAAAGAAATCTCATTTAGTTTTTAGTTAACCCTTTAAAAAGGAGGAGCTTGGGTCCCTTATTCCATAGAACTACCTCAGGGAGCCTGTAGAACCATTGATATTTAGAATGCACAGAACCAATTACATAGTTTGCAGAGCCCAGTACAAAAATGAAAATGCCCGGTTCCTTGTTCAAAAGTCATTAAGGGGAACCAGCAGTTAGCGTAATGGCTATGTCGCTGAACTCCCATGTAGTCGACCGCGGTTCGTGTCCTGGACCCGGTGGCTTAAAACTCATGCCGGGCGCGTGTGCGTGCGTGCCCAAGATCCCGAGAGGAGAATGGAGGAGAAGGGATTGCGGCGTGACCATCCCCCCTGGGGGGGTGATTTCTCGCTTTCTGTCTCTATGTCTCTCTCTGTCTGTCTGGCGAGCGCACGCGCCCTATAGCAAAAACCTCTCAAAAAAAAAACAAAAAAAGTCATTAAGGATTTTGAGACAGAAGCCAGCAGGTGGTATAGTAGTTAAGGGGCTAGACTCCCACATGGCTGACTGCAATTTGAGTCCTGGACCCAGAGGCTTGAAACTCACTCCCGATGCATGTGCATACATGCCTAAAATCGCAGGGAGAGAATGGATTGCCTCATGACCTACCTGCTTGGGGATGATTTGTCACTTTCTTTCTCACTGTCTTTCTCCGTGTCTCCTGAGAGCATACACATCCTATAGCAAACATCTCTGACAAAAAATTATTTTTAGACAGAGCGAGTAGAGCAATGACCCAAGTGTGAGACTGTTCTAAGGGTAAGGTTCGATGAGACTGCAGGGAGCAAGCCTGGACACTCTCATGGGCCCAGGACCTGGCGGGACAGAGGAGTTTACCAACCCAGAGCGGCAAAATAGCACCCAATAAGACAGAGGTCATTGTTGGCACCAGACCCACACCTCGGGCCTGTGCTCATTCATAGAACATCAAATTGGTTCCCATGGGGTGAACCAGACCTTGTAGGGGATGGGTCTCGCTGCCACTTTTAATTGAAGTCATGCTTCTGTCCAGTGTGACAGCTCCATTTCCAGTGTTGGCCCTGGTACAGCAGGTTCCAATCCGAACAGGTCACCTTTGGCATGGCTTCCCTCTAACTTGTCACTCAAGCTAATTCTATTGGTCTCTCCTATCATCACTTTGGCCTAATGTCACCTGCCACAAATCTTAATTACCACCCTAACAGCAGCCCTGGGGACAAAAAAGATGGCTTTAAGAAATAATATGAACTGCCTAGTCACAGATGAGCCAGAAAACAAGGTTAGGGGATGGGCGAAGACCATAAAAATCTGGTGCTTGACCTTTGAGAGAAGGAATCAAGTGTTTTCTATTCATATTCCTTAAGACTTAAGACAGTGTTGTGTACATCGTAGCTTCAATGAAACAAGAAATGACTTCTGTTCCTTAAAAAGCCATCGAAATCCATGTGGAAACAGAATGAGGAAACGAGGCAAACTCTGGTGTCCTGTGAAACTATAAGGTGGGTGATGCCCAGTTCTCCAAGAATAAAACAAGGGACGGTTCAAAGGAGACGTTAAGGCTGAGGTCTAGAACAGGCCATGTACGTGTCTCCAGGAAGAGGAGAAGGTGATAGAACACTGGGACGTAGAAGAAACAAAGGGGCGTAGGGAGAGGAAATGAAGAATGTAGACGTTTTGTACCGTTTAGCCTTCTGCCTTGGTCACAGGCTGTCCAGAAAAACAGAACCTATATATATATTTCAAAAAGTCTGTGGAAAAATGGAACCAAAGTGTGAGTTTATTTTGGTGTAAAAAAATGTTGAAATCCTCACATAGGATTTTTTTTGTAACGCATTTTCCACAATGTTTTGAAGGCCTCTTAGTATAGAAAGAAGTTTTTATTATCAGTGTAAAAAATTGTTGAAATCCTCACATAGGATTTTTTTTTGTAACGCATTTTCCACAATGTTTTGAAGGCCTCTTAGTATAGAAAGAAGTTTTTATTATCAGACCAGCCTCACAGTTTAGTGATTAAGAGAGCTGGATCCCACATGGCTAACCAGGTTCAAATCCTGGCCCTGGCAGCTTGAAAGACACTGTGTGTGTGTGTGTGTGTGTGTGCACGTGTTCTCAGAATCCTGACAGGATGGAGGAAAGGAAGAGATGGGATGATGGTATGACCATGCCCCATTGGGGGATGCTTTCTCCCATTTTTTCCCTCTCTCTGTCTCTCTCTGATGAGCACATACATCCTATAGCCATTAAAAAAGAAAAACAAAGAAAGAGAAATACAGTTGTTATAATGAATTAGACCTCGTGACGATGGAGGCTGACAAGTTCCGAGATCCGCAGGTGAGTCAGCAAGCTGGAGACCCCCAGAGCTGATGAGTATGTAGGTCCTGCCTGAGGCTAAAAGCTAAAAACCTGCTGGCAGGATCAAGACTAGAAAGAGCTGAAGTTTCAGTCTGAGTCCAGAGGCAGGGCCAATTGCCTGTCCACACCCAGTCAGGCAGAAGACCCTTCCCACTAGAGAGGGCCATTTGCTTCACTAGGTGCACCAATTTAAACATCAAGTTCAGCTAAAAACAGAGATGTTTCAGCTAATTCACAGAAAGGTTCAGAATAATGTTTGACCAAAACTCTGGTCAAACCTTGACCTAGTCAAGCTGATACATAAAGTTAACCAGCAACCCTGCCCAAATTCATTTTTTCTTTTCTCAGCTCCATGACTCAGTTTCCCTTTGGGAAACCTCCCTTTGCCCATGCTCGATCTATGCGGTTGGGCGGGGGCAGCCCCATGCCTGAGTTTCCAGGAAAGGACAGAGAGAAATTCTATCCCATGGGCAGAGTTCCTGATTCTGAGACAGACTGACGAGTCCCAGACCTGAGACTTGGGCTCAAACTGTTAGAAAAGAAGAAAACAGAATGAACAGAGAAGCTTTCTTCTGGTGGTGTTCCGTAGGGCAGGAACTGCTGCGGCACCCTGTGGAGAGGACCTGCTTAAACATGGTGCCAGTGTAGAGGGAAGAAATGAGAGACGAGAGAGACGCTGAGGGAGTCAGTCCTGATGGCACGGTTCGGTTTGCGCCCTGACTCAGTTCTGCCTGGCAGGTTAGCGGCATGAGTTACCTGAGTTGGTTACCTGAGTTTTATTTCATACTTAAGCTGGCTTATGGTAGGCCCTTGTCTTTTGTAAGCAATGAGTCCTGACAGATGCTGTGAGCACATTATGCTCAGAGAATAGGCCCAGGGAATGGGCCTGCCTTATCTGAGGGGCAGTGAGTGGGCAGCTGGCAGCTGGGCTTTCCAAGCAGTCCTTTTGAACTAAGCCACCACGTTGCTGAAGGCAGATGAGTGAGCCGGACTGAGGGCCCGAGGCTGGAGCTAAATCTATCAACTACTAATGTCACACCATTAACTGGAAATGATTCCGGCCTTGAAATCCCATCACTTTGACAATAAAAATCATCGTGTGCTATTCAGCGTGCGCATATACAGCCTACAGTCAGGGCTGGGATTGGGGATAGTGAGCAGGGAGGTTAAACCCCATTTTTACCACTGTGGGGGATGGGAACAGAATTTGCGGCTCTGGATCTTTCCAGGAGTAAGTCAGAAGCAACAGAATGGGAAGTCAGAGGCACCCACACATGCGGGCCAACTTTGAACAAATCTGTGGATTCCTAGATGGCTCCCTCGCCTCTCCCTCCATCCCTGTCTCTTCTTCTTCTCCTTCCCCAGTTTTGAGCCCTCTCCTGTATCAAGCGCTACGCCAAGACAAGGGGTATGAAAGCAAGTTGACAGGTGGGGGCTGAGAAGGTCACAGTGGTGACCTGAGAAGGTCACAGTGGTGGGGAGAGAGCCACGCACGGCTGTTATGGTACGGGGTACTTCAACATGCTAATGGATATGTAGAATTAAAGCACAAGTTCATTCTGGTCCAAAAAGAGTTGAAATCTATGCTAGGCTTTCCACAGCGTGCATTTTCCATGAACTTTTGGAAGACCCCGCATACAGTATGGTATAGCCACACAGAGTACATTGGAAGCACATGGAGAGACTGACTCGCCCCATCAATTGTAGGAATGCAATCAGATGTTTTCCTCCACTTCTGGGTTGCAATATTAGAGGAGCAGGACTTCTAAAAAAAGTAATTCGGAAAGTGATTCCAAAGCTAACCTTGGACTCCTGTGCCTGAACATAGTTTCTTCTTTATTTTGATCATGTTTATCACCAATACCTGTATGTAGCCTCCAGTATGTGAATATATTTTATTTTCTATCTTGGATGGTAAATGTTCAAATAATGAGGAATAGCAGCACATAAGTACATGCATTTATTTTACAAAGAAATCAGGCATTACACACTGTCCTATGATTTCCTTTAAAATTTAAGAATATATATGTACATATAATATGTATATGTGTGTATATATACATATATCCATTGTTCATTGCATCTCTATTAACACTAAGTGGACAGAATACGTGGTAACTTTATGGTGTAACAGAGAAGGAAGACACTACACAGATAAGTCCACTAATAAATGCAGAATTTCAGATGAAGACTAAGCACCCAAAGAACAGGAAAGTAGACCTATAAAGTCACGTAATGAAGGAAACTGATCCCAAGTGTGGAGACAGGACGGCATCCCTATGGACTGAAATCTGAAATAGGAGTATAACTTAGATGGAAGTGGAGAGTGTTTGAGAGGACATGGCCAGAGCAAGTGCCCCGAGGCAGCAGGAAACAAGGCCCTCCAATGACTGAACGTAAATCACTAATCATAAAATAAAAATACAAACAGCAAGGGGGGAAAAACAAACAGGAGTCAACTGGTTAGACCTGGTCCCAGGGAGAGGTTGCTAAGAAGGAAAGCTTGAGGAAGAATTAGAAGCCAGACCAGGGAGGGTCTTGTTTATTTCACTAAGAATTTTCATCTTTATGCTTTATCCTGAGCACAATGAATGTGTAAAGATCTGGCAGAAACTTGGAGTAGATTCCTCATGGAGAGGTGACACAGAAAGAGTACTTAAATAAAAGATAACAGTATCTTGGGCTAAGATTGCATCAATATTATAAATAAAATATTTTCAGAAATATTTTGAAGGTAATATCAATCATTTTTGGCTTAGATATGGGATAGGGTAAGGGAAAGAAAGGCTTGAGCAACTGAGTGGAAAGTGGTGATATTTACTGCAATAAGAATGATTTCCCTGCTTAGAAGAAAATCATACATTCAGTCTTGACCATGTTTGGTTGAGAATCTTTGATTTCAAGTAGTTATCTGGATGTGTAACTCCGGGCTAAGGTTGTCTTTACCTTATAGTAGTAATTGATGCTATGAACTTGGAAGATTAAGGATAAATTACAAAGTGAGAAGAAGGTGTAGCAGAAGAATGCTCATGTTTAATTTCTGGGTAGGAAAAGAGCCTACTAAGGATGTAGGGAGATAGGGAGAAAACCCAAATTTTTGTTTTTGAGACTTTTGCCTTAGGGCATGTGTGCTCACCAGAGACAGAGAGAGATAGAGAGAGGGAAAGTGAGAAATCAACCCTGAGAGGAGATGGCCACAAGGCAATCCCTTCTCCTCCATTCTCTTCTTGGGATTTTGGGCATGTACACATTGCACACACGACCAACGTGATTTTGAAGTCACTGGGTCTGGGATTCAAACCATGGTCGGCCATGTGGGAGTCCAGCACTGTAACAACTACACCACCTGCTAGTCCCACCCAGAGGGTTTTAAGACACATCTATTGCATATAGCATCTCCACTTAAGATTATTAGGGATCTTAGCAAGAGCTATTTCAGTAGGGCACTGGGCCAATGCCATTTGGGATGGATGGGAAAATGGAGCAGGAAGTCAAGACAGGTAGGGTAGACAATGCTGCGGAGAACTCCAGCTGTTGTCTAAATCAGTCTTTGCTGAGATTACCTCCAGTACTGAGCAGCTTACCACAGCAAATGTCTGCTACTTTGGACTGCCTATGGTTCTGCTGGATTTAACTGGGCTCCACTCACCCATGCATTTTCCCATTCTGGAATCCAGGTTGGAGGAGGACCCATGGGGATATTCCATGTTCATAGAGGAGGCTAGGAACACATGAGAGCCAAACCATTTCGTGACATTTAAAACTTCTGCTGAGACATGGAAAATGTGGCTTTGGCCAAAGCATGTGGCCAAGCTGAGTCCAGGAGACAGAGAGATTTACTCTTCCTTGGGAAATGTGCATGACAATGATAATGGCTGTATAATTACTGACTCAGTAATTTGGAGAAATACTCTACTACTTTAAGGGAGGGAGGAAGGACAGGGATGGGAGAAAGCTGGAAGAAGACGAGGGGTCCCAAGAAATTGTTTGTTCCTCCCTTTGCTTTTTATATAGGAATGATTCGACTCTAAGACCATTAGGAAGAATCTGCTAGAAAGGAATCAGATAATTAGTGGAGACAAGAAAATTTGACAGCATAATTTATTGAGATTGTAGAAAAGTATAGGTGTTAAGGCAAGGTTTGGCCTTGGAAATCCAAGGGATGCCTTGGTGTGTGTGTGTGTGTGTGTGTGTGTGTGTGTGTGTGTGTATTCTACATCATTCGCAGGAACACATTCTGATAAATACATCATTGTGTGATGTTTGTCAATACACAGACATAGCCCACTGCACACCTCGGTGGAGCAGTATAATCTTATGGGACCCCGACTGTATATGTGCGGTCTGTAATTGACTGGAATATTGTGTGGTGCATGACTATATGTATATTCATGTACATATATACATATGAATATACATATGTGTACTGGGAGGGGTTGTGTATACTGTATACTCTCTCTCCCCAAAATTACTGATTTATTCCATGTTATTTTCTTAAACAGGTGCATATATATATTTAGCTTAATTTTAAGTATTCTGTTGCAGATGAGCATTTAGGCAGTTTAAGGTTGTTATTTTACAATAAATACTACAATGAACGTCCTTATATGTATATCTTTCCTTAAGAAATTTATAAATGAAAAAAATCAGAAAAACAATCTACAACATTATGGGATTATTTAATTAAATTTTGATAGTCCATTACATGAAATCCTGGTCATCCATTTAAAATCATTTTGTAGAATATTATTGTATGGCATAACAACCAGACATCAATAATCTGTTTAAACAATATGACAATATACAGTATATATATATATACATACATATATTCACATATAAGAATACTTTAAAGCATTTGTGGAAAACAGAATTAAAAAAACAAGTTACATTTGGTGCAAAATTTGTTTGAAAATCATCCATCGTTTTTTTCATAATATGCATTTCCATGAACTTTTTGACGACCCCTCCATATATGTGTACAGAGAGAGAAATAAAGAAGAAAATTGGTTATTATACAAACAGATTTAATGGTGGTCAACTCTGGGTAACTGGACATTTATTTCTCTAGGTTTTTCTGGATGTCTGTTCTTTGTTCAATGAATCCATACTACTTTTGTAATCAAGAAAAAAGTGAATATTAAAAGCATGTTGATACCAGCGTGTGTTATGGTGTGCTCTCAAACCAGGTGCTCTTTCTCCGTCTCACATTCCTCATCTGTAAAATAGAAAAAATAATTACTCGATAGGGGTTAGTCAATACTAAAGGAAATAATAGATGTAAAAGGCTAGATTAGTGCTCAAAAACCTGAACGACGATTTTTTTCAAGATACTAGTTTTCTATCTTTGTCTTTGGGAAGTTCTATTGAAATCATTACTGCTGGCAAGAATGCGATGAAACAGGTACTTTCAAATATGATGTTGGCAGTGGAGCTTGGCACTGTCTTTCTAGGAAATACCAGGGCTATGTGTGACGCCTCGTTTCTGAAATCCCGACTTTCAGGATCTCACGAGGGAAACACTCCAAGGCGAGTCATGTGATCAAGACCTGAATGCAGCATCAGGTAGTGTACTGGTAAAAATTTTAAAAATGTCCAAAATGATTTAATGATTTCAACCACAAAGGAATCATTAAATAATTGTCAAAGAGAATGCAATAAAACAGTGAAAAAACTCATTACTCTATTAAAAACTACTTTTTAAAACCTTTCAAAAACTAAAGTACTAGAAAGTGTGATTCAAAAAGTATGTATGTAAATACACACAACAAAATAACAGGTAGTAGGAACATAAATAATTTTTAAAGAAGTTTTCTTTTTCCCCTCAACTGTCTACCATGAGTCCATGAGAATTTTATAAGCAACATCGACATTGTAAAAACAGAGGAATTCGAAATAGAAAGAAAAAAAACTTTACATTTCCTTTGTATACTTTGTTGCTCTGTGGCAAGAAAAAGAAAGTGAGAAGACATTCTTTAAAGAGAAATGCATTTCAACTTCCTGTTTCCGAAGAAACTTCTGGAAAGCCAGCCCCACCGACTTCCAGCTCTTATTCAGGAAAGCAGCCATCGGTTCGGGCCTTCCCCTCCTTGAAGTAGCCGAGGCCTCCTGCAGCTGAGGGAGTAGGGGCAGGGCAGTAGCCCGCGCGAATCTTCACAAAGGTCTGCTGCCCTGGTCTTCTTGCAGGCGTTTCCAGCTGGGTCAACCAAACAGACTGAAGAAAGAGTGGAGTTTATTTTTCCACTTGGTTTTATAGACCTTCTCAGACACCGAGAAGCTGAAACGCTTGGACCTGGCTAACAGAAGTACTGTGCAGAGAAGGGAAAAGAGCCCTGTGCTTTGGAACCTCGCAAGCCTGGCTTGCCCTCCAGGTATTCCTTCCTCCTCTTCTCCTTCTAGTTGAGTCAATGTAGCCAAATCATGTAACCTCCTTGAGCCTCAGTTTCCTCCACTCTAAAATAGAGATTATAATCTCTACCTCCTGGTGCCATGAGCAGGGCTCTGTCCAGGTGGCACACGCTGGAATGACTGTACTGACTGATAGTTGTTGAAATCTTGCAGTGCAAGATGGCAAGGAACCACTTCTTAAGCCCACACATGTGGGCTAGCTGTGGCCACTAGCTCACACCTCTGCATAATCCTCCAACCAAAGACTCAGTGGAGGTCTTCGGTCTCTGCTCCAACACTGTTCTCCAGCACTATGGCAAGGTGCCGTTTGAATCATTGTGGAAGGAGCCCTCGTCATTGTTAAATGTTTCAAATATCATGCCTGGTCATGGGGGCAAAGTGTGGATGAGGTAACCACAGGGCTGAGATGCTAGACCACACAGACTGAGAGAGTTTTTTCCTTTTATTCAAGAAGCATACTTGCAGTAACCAACTCAGGTCAATAAGATATTTTCACCTTTTGGGACCAAGACTTCTCCCATAAAAAGGGAGGAAGACTTGAGAGAGGATTGAAGAGTAATGAGGAGTATGAGCCCTGCTCTCCCAGCTGCTAAGCACCCACCTGCCCCGAGTTCAGAGGGGTAAGCAAGTCCAGCCAAAATGAAAGCCTCATCATGGAATGACCAGAAGAGGCATTCCTCAGCCTTGTGACTTGTAAATGAAGAGTAAAACTAGGAATTTTACAATAAAAATGCTTTTTCTGAAGAGAAAGTACATGGTCTAGGATTTTCATAGATCATCTGTGACTTTTTTGACACCGATAAAGTTTAAAAGCTGAACTTATGGCCTATCTTGGTTCAGAGTTAGAATGCTAACTCCTCAGAAAACAGAAGTTCTGAGGAAAAACATCTTAATTTATGATTCTGGTCTTTTCTTCGGAGCATTTTCCCCATTCCTTAGGAAAGACAGATCTAGACAATCTACTCAGAGATATTTCATGGTAGACACACCCCGTAATAGGCAATCACACTTACTCTTCTCCAGAACTTTTTTTTTTTTGTCCTTGGATAAGATAATATTGAGAAATCTCCTGGATATTGATTTAACACAATTTGTTACTAACAACATTGTGAATATTTTCTAGAAATATGTACACTAATGATACTAAAGTAATACAAGAATAACTTCTTTCTTCTTTGATTAATAGGCTATAAAGACAAGCATGTGATATTAAACTAGAAATGAAGACATTGCTTTTTGGTTGGAATGAGAGTTACTTTAGCCTGTGGGTATTTAAATTGGAAAGAATTTGTATACTTTTTTCACATGATTTTACCTATTATGAATGTGACAGCTTGAGGCCAGGTAACAGAACAGTAACATGATGTGCTGTGAGGCTGACCCCCATGGAAGGTTCTGGGTTCATGTAAGGAGACCTCTGAGCATATGGAGTGCATTCATGTGCCATGATCTGGGGTTGGCTGAATCCTAGGGTGAATCACCGTGTGACAACATTAATGGGGTGCTCATCCCCTCTTTCTCTCGCTCATGGAATAAAGTTTTTAAACAATTATCTACTTAATTTAATTAATTAATTAAATTTTATTTTGTTATAGGGCACATGCACTCACTAGAGAGAGACAGAGTGAGAAAGAAAGAAGGAAAGAGAGAGAGAGGGAAAGTGAGAAAGCCATTTGCCAGGTCCAGGACTCAACCCTCAGTTGGCCATGTGGAGTCCAGCACCTTACCCACCACACCACCTGCTGGACCAAAAGAAACTTTTTTAAAAGGTGGCTGTCTTAGCTCTATGTGTTGCATTCATTCTTAATTCTTCTGAAGTCCTGAGGAGGAAAAAAATAACCTCAAACCTGCGCCGTGTCTTGGCTTGGCACGTAGTTGCACACCTGTTATGCCAGTTTGGAAGCCTGATCCAGGACCTGAAAGACAATTTCATGAGCTACAACTGTGGTTTTTTGTGTTTTTTGTTTTTTTTTTTTAATTTTCAGAAAGCCTTCTGAACCTCATAACCACACTTTGGATGAGGGCAACATGCACCTCTCACAGGTGTTCTGTCTGTGACAAAGGACAAATTAAGTCTCCAAAAAGACTCATCTGCTAGCTTTTTCTGATGACTTCTATTTCAAGGTCTTCTCTCTCTAATTAGCCTCCCCAAATGGACTGTTTAATGCATAACTAATCTTGAACTTGCTCTTTTCTCTCTCCGAAGAGAAAATTGCACTTCATTTTGTTGAGCTGTGGTGCTTATGGTGCACATTTATCAACGGGTGATATTTCAGAATTCTAGATGGCAGCTGTTCCATTTCCTCACTGGCAATATTAGACTGGGAATTCCTAATGGTGAGTATATAAACCCTCTTTAATATGCAGCCTAATCAAAGTTGTTCTAAATATTTAGCCTCCTAAACTCAAATTATTTTCCGAAGTATATTAGTTCAATGAAACATCCTTTTTAGGATCCAGAGGAAAGTTAAAAGCATTTCTAATATTAAGTGGCCAAATGTTATTGGTAACCACTTACTTGGGTGTGTTATTGATTTCAGCGTCTCCCTAGCTCCGCCTCTACATCCTGGTAATCTATTTCTATGATTTTCTTTTCAACATGAAGTAAAATACTTCAAAAAAGTTAAATCTGGAAAAAAAAAATAGACAAGCTTGTTTTCTATTTTTTCACCACAGGCATTTCTTTAAAGTTTGCCTTTGTTCGACTGTAAGTAAGGATGTGGAACAAACTAAGCACACACGCGCTGAAATACCACTGGCGAGCAGAATTCGCAACGTGATTCCTGTGGGTGATTGATACCACACTTAGGTAGGCGATGAACTACAGGCTCCCCTCTGTCTCGACAGGAGGTGGAGTTCCTGTGAAGACCGCAGGATCTGTGGAAGGCTGGCTGGTACAGAACTGAGGGGAAAATTTCCCTAACATCCCCCTGCCCACCTCCCTTTTTTTTTTTTTTTTTTTAGTTTTTGCTCTAAGGTGAGTGTGCTGGCCAGAGAGAGATAGAGGCAGGGTGGGGGAGCGGAAGTGAGAAATCACCCCTGGGGTCCCTTCTCCTCCACTCTCCTCTCAGTACTTGCCTGATGTGATTCCCAAGCCGCAGGGTCTAGGACTTGAACTATGAAACTGGCCGTGTGGGATTCAGTACTTTAACCTCCACACCACCTGCTGGCCCCCACATCCCCTTTCTGAGGACCTCGGCCCTTACCTTTTTATAGGAATCTTGAATTGAACAGACAGCAGGAACAAAAGCTAAAAATACCCAATCTGAGGGTGGGGAGATAGCATGCAAGGAAATGCCAAGTTGGAAAGAGCCACAAATCCAAAGCTGAATACGAGTATAGATGAGGATACAGAGGTGCTACGAGGGAGACTTCACAGGAGCAAGGTAGGGCCACTGTCCACATACGGAGGGCAGAGGGAGGAAGTCTCAGACACAGAGACTGCAGGGCTGGAGGCTGCTGGAAGGTGACGTGTACCCCGCCCTCTGCTCAGCTGAGCGCAGCAGGAAGGCAGATTGGTGCTGGGTCTCAGCTTGGGCTGGGACTGCAGAGAGTAGGCAGAAACTCCTCCAGATTCCAGGCTGTCTATACTAGTCTACTGTTGAGTTGCTTATAGAAACATTTGAGACTGGGTGATTTATAAAGGAAGAGAGCCCATGGATTGCAGGAGCAGGGTCCAGAGTCCAGGTTCAACCTCTGGTGATGTTACAATATGGCTGAGGGCAGGATCTTGAGCAGAGTGGCTGTCCATCAGTTTCTGCCTGTTTTGTTCTCTTGTTTCCTCTTCTAGACACACCAGAACTCAATCATAGGGGCAGTGCCCTATTGATCTTATCATACCCAAAGGCTCCACCCCATGACACCATGGAGGGATTAAGTTTTCACTTAACACCTTTACAATATGGTCAAGTTCCAACACAGGGACCTTTGGGAGACAACTATTAGCATTATCTAAGTCATAGCACTGTCTATTCAGAGCATCATCTCTCAAAACAAGGGTATAAAATTGTTGAAATTAAATGGTTAGAAAATAGCAAGTAGAGGAGCCAGCAGGTGGCATGGTGGTTAAGGGCACTGAACTCCCACATGACTGACTGCAGTTCAAATCCTGGACCTGGTGGCTTGCCTTCTCACTTTCTCTCTCTCTCTCTCTCTCTCTCTCTCTGTCCTCTGATCAAATTAAAATAAATAAATAAAGTTAAATAATATAATTGTTTTTTTTTTTTAAAAAAAAAAAGAAAAGAAAATAGCAAGTAGAGAAAAAAATGTCTTTAGAGAAATTCATGACAGCACCAAGTCTTGAGTTCTTCCTGCAACCTGCATCTCCAGGTGGGCTGTTGCTTTCTTCCAACTTCAAATCTAGAAGGGAGACTTCAAGCAAACCTCTAGAACAAGGCGTGATGTGATCTCTGTTCCAGACTTATGTGACTTATGCCTGAGAAATCTAAAAGCTAATTGTTTGACTGGGGCTGGATGCCTCCCAGGTGTCTGAAGGAGAAAGGGACTATGTTTTGGGAAGATACTACATTAAGATGGAGGTGCATAAGATACCCAAGAGGCCGAGGAAGGAGGTAGAAGTGATTGGCAAAAGCATATCAAGCAAGGTTCCCATCCATGAATGTCCCCAAAGAACCTCAGAAAATGCTCCAGGATAGGGAACCAGCAGTTAGCGTAATGGCTATGTCGCTGGACTCCCACGTAGTCGACCGCAGTTCATGTCCCCGACCCGGTGGCTTAGAACTCACGCCGGGCGCGTGTGCGTGCGTGCCCAAGATCCCGAGAGGAGAATGGAGGAGAAGGGATTGCGGCGTGACCATCCCCCCTTGGGGGTTGATTTCTCGCTTTCTGTCTCTATGTCTCTCTGTCTGTCTGGTGAGCGCACGCACCCTATAGCGAAAACCTCTCCAAAAAAAAAAAAAAAGAAAGAAAGAAAGAAAATGCTCCAGGATAAAATCAACTCAAAATATCTATTATGTATTTATGCCAGTCAACCAACTAAGGCCTCCCACTTATCTTTCCCCCCTCTTTTTATTTTTTAATATGGGGGTGCAGAAGCAGAGAAAGAGAGAGAGGTATTTTTGACAAGATCTTGCAAGGCCACCATCCTCCCACCAGCCTTCCAGCTAGCCAGGACCACAGGTGTGCACTGCCACACCCGACACGTTCAGGTTGCCCCAAGAACCAAAGCCAAGCTTTCCAGGCAACTCCATCATCGTCACCTCAGCTGGGCCATCTCTCCTTTCTCTTATCTAGTCAGAGAGAGGGAGAGGAGACCAGAGAAAGTGACAGAGCAATGAAGCCAGTCACATCCTACTCACATGCCTACCATGGCCTTGGGCTGACGGTGGAAGAGGAGAGGACATTTTTGTTTTGTTTTGCTTTCTTCAGTTTGTCAAGTGGCACGTGTGCCTGCTGGAGAGACAGACAGAGAGAATTAGATATGGGAAGTGAGCAAACACTCCCCTCCGTGGAGCGTGGCCTTGCTGCAACCCCTTCTCCTCAACCCCTCCCTCCTTTCAGAATTGTGGGCACCCATGCATATACATGTGGCTTTCAAGCCACCAGATCTGGGACTCAAACCACACAGTCAGCCATGCGGGATCCAGTTACCCTGACCAGCACACCTCTAATTGGCTTGAGAAATTTTAACTTCAAATGAAATTCGGAGTTTTAACTGGACATTCAGATACCTGAAGCAAGGCCATTCTGGATATTAAGGAAAGTAAAAGATATTTTATTTTCTAAGAGTGACCACGAAAGTAAAAGGCGCAGCCTCCGAATTTCATCTGGGACAGAAAAGCAACAGTGGGCTTGCTTGTTGAATTTGTAAGAAAAAAGATTAAGTTATTTTATGATCTTCCCTGAAAAGTCCTGTTTGCTCCATACAATGGTAGCATAAAAATGAATATAAACATGTAACAGAGAAAGTGACAGAGCAATGAAGCCAGTCACATCCTACTCACATGCCTACCATGGCCTTGGGCTGACGGTGGAAGAGGAGAGGACATTTTTGTTTTGTTTTGCTTTCTTCAGTTTGTCAAGTGGCACGTGTGCCTGCTGGAGAGACAGACAGAGAGAATTAGATATGGGAAGTGAGCAAACACTCCCCTCCGTGGAGCGTGGCCTTGCTGCAACCCCTTCTCCTCAACCCCTCCCTCCTTTCAGAATTGTGGGCACCCATGCATATACATGTGGCTTTCAAGCCACCAGATCTGGGACTCAAACCACACAGTCAGCCATGCGGGATCCAGTTACCCTGACCAGCACACCTCTAATTGGCTTGAGAAATTTTAACTTCAAATGAAATTCGGAGTTTTAACTGGACATTCAGATACCTGAAGCAAGGCCATTCTGGATATTAAGGAAAGTAAAAGATATTTTATTTTCTAAGAGTGACCACGAAAGTAAAAGGCGCAGCCTCCGAATTTCATCTGGGACAGAAAAGCAACAGTGGGCTTGCTTGTTGAATTTGTAAGAAAAAAGATTAAGTTATTTTATGATCTTCCCTGAAAAGTCCTGTTTGCTCCATACAATGGTAGCATAAAAATGAATATAAACATGTAAACAGCCAGGTTAAAGCAGGCTGCAGAATAACCCTGCAGGAAAAAGCATCCCACAAAAGGACACATGAAGTTAAGAAAGCCTGAATGTCTTCTAGAGATAGGAAGGCAAGAATCTGCATTTTACTTAGAAATATAGACAGGCAAGAAGTAGAAAATGAAACGGCCCCTCAGCTTAGCATCTGCTCCCCACTGTGCCTTTAAAAAGAAATTCTCTCTAAACTGAAAGAAAGCCTAAATTTTTTTTTTGGGGGGGGGTAAAACAAAATAAAAGCAATTTATTGAGCACTATTTAGTCAACTCATTGAATTAAAAGAAAATGGCCGGGACCAGCAGTTGGCATAATGGTTATGTTGCTGGACTCCCATGTGGTCAACTGCGGTTCGAGTCCCAGACCCCTTGGCTTAAACTCACGCCAGAGGCATGTGCGTGCGTGCCCAAGATCCCGAGTGGAAAATGGAGGAGAAGGGATTGTGGTGGGGCCATCCCGCCTAGGGGGTGAGTTCTTGCTTTCTATCTCTCTGTTTCTCTCTGTCTTTCTGGCAAGTGCATGTGTCCTATAGCAAAAACCTATCAAAAAATAAATAAATTAATTAATTAAATAAAATAAAAGGGAGTGGCCTTTGTGGGTGGACAACTAGCCTTGACTATGAGGCCACTGGCACCTCCCATATCACTCAGGAAGTTGACATATCAGTACCGAGCAGTCCTATGTGGAGTCTGGGTAGCAAGTCAGTACTTCTAGAATCTTCTCTCTGGATATGCTGTCACAATTCCTCCATCACTGGATGAGCATGTGAACTCCCAGCTAGGAGAGTTTATCAATACAGCCATAGCTGTCTGAACCAACAGCCTTAAGGGAGCCACAGGGTTGGTGTAAGATCTTCTCTCTTAGATAAGGCCAAGCAGGCCAGTGTATCTCATGTGAGCATCCCCACCATATCTCCACCCTCCTTCTCCATTCTGTGTCCAGAAATCGCTTCCTTCCATTAACAGACTCTCAAGGATCATTGTTAGATGTAACCTTGGCTTTCCACTAACAGTGGGGTGATCGAGACCAAGTCATTTGCTCTTCTAGATCTTAGTTTTCTCCCTTGCTGACGAGAAGACAGACTAGATCAGTGAGGCAGAGGGCATATAGCAAATGTGATTTACAAGAACATGCATAGAGATTTGTGACTCGGCGGGCAAAGGCGTGGGTACAGGTTTCTCTGTTTTAACACGTGAGCGATGACCCTAACACCCATGATCTGCCACACATTACAATGGATGACCTCCAAGGTCCCCTGCCCTTTTAACCCCCCTCTCTGTCCTAGCCTATCACAGTGATGTCCTGAGCACTTGTGGAAGTCAGGGTGCCTTACAAAATCAAGCTCCATTTGTATATTTTTAGTTAACATTCATACTCGCCAAGTGAGGGGTTGGGTATCAAGGATTCCAGTCACAGCATACCATAGTGCTCTGCCTGGTGCACGTGGCAGCCTTGTCTTTCATTGGTATAGATGAACTAGGTGGTTAGTCTAGAAGATCCCCATGGACTATGAAATGTTGTAATTCTCATTCTAATTTTGTCATATCATGAGGTCCACCAGTAGGAGTTGCCAAATTTTCTCTGTTACTTGGCTAAACACACACTTTCTCAGAAGGCTGCCAAAGAGTTCTCCATGTGGTTAAGGATGTTGATATGAGTGTTCGAAGTTACACACAGAGTAAAGCTAGAACTTTCTTTGGCCTTGACTTCTGACCCAAAGATGCCTCCGTTTTGGCTAGTTGATGGTGTAATCTCTAAGTATTATTCTGCCCTGTTTGTTTTACCTCATTCTTCCCAAATTGGCATCTGGACATGAAGGCGTGCTTATGTGGGACAGACACAGTAAACGAAATGTCCTGAGGGTCATGTACTCTCCTCGGGTCCTTGCTGGTCTCTGATATGGTGTAGCTAGGTTTGTCTGGTGCCCAGGTAACAATGGTGGCACCCTTTGAGGTGTGGCTTGTCCCAGCTGGTTCTTTCCAATGCCAAGCCGGCATGTTCTGCTGAAGCCAAAGCTTGAGTATGGCCACGCTCCTCACCTCTCCTTTCAAACTCTAGGTCTTCTGTGGTCCGCTGCTTCTTTCATTTTCCATTTCTGCAGGATGTTAACTATTGCAGCATCTGAGGAACTGGGGTGATATCTGAGCTCAGCCCTCTAGACACCTCCCTCAGCCAGCTTTAAAATCCGGTCTGGCACCACGTTGGACGTTGTGCGATGCCAACTATGGGGATGCTCTGAAATATATACTAGGATAAGCCTGCTGTTCTGGACCATGTTTCTGTCTCAAATTCCAGTGGAGAACAACCCACAGGGACCAGCAAGCGGAAATAATCATGTCTGACGACTTGCCTTTCTTCTCCCTACTTCTCCCAGCCCCTCCTCTCGAATATGCTTTCCCTGTTCCTCACCAGTGCAAATGTCCCTTGCAGTGTATATCAGTCCTCTCTAAACTGTGCCTTATGATAAAACTCAGTGATCAGATTCCTTAGGCTAAGCATCTGATTTGTAAGAGAAATTTTGGCAAGTTTAAACGTTTCCTCCCCTTCTCAACGAAGTCTGGATTTTAACACTACGATCTCACTGTGTATTTTTTAAAATATGGTTTTCCACTGACAGCCAAGAAATGGCTTCTCTGTCCCACCCTCCCCTGAAATGATGAAGTCCATTGACTCATTAAGTGCAGAGCCGCACAGCAGTGTAATTTCTGGGAATAAAAAATGCCAGTTTAGTGTTTGCAAAAAGATTATTTCTGTCAAAATAATCATCTGCATGGGTATGCCCTCAGAAGCTAAGAAAGTAATCTATGCAAGTGTTATCATTGCATCTAGGGCCATAGATGGTAAACTGACCAATACCAAATCATAGTACGTTTCCCTACTTTTGATCTCTTGTAGATGCGAGGGTCACCGAAGGGTCACAGGGAGGACAGGACTCTGGAGGTGATTACAGAGCAACTTGGAGCAATAGCAATGCAGAGCCATGCCTTCTCCAGGGCACAGACGAGATCACTAGCACCATCCACTCTGTCTCAGCCTGGCCCCAGCCGGCACTCCAGACTTGTCTGCTCCTCCGTGTCAGTCTACACTCTCATCACAGCCAGTCAACACTTGGACTTGCAGATCCGACTGTATTCTGTATTCCTATTTCTGTCTCCAGTCGCACACTCCCCTCAACGGGAATGCCCCCAGGCACGAGAGAGCTGAAGAGTAGTGAACAAATGCGTGACGACTATCAAAACTCTTGCCTTCTGCTGACATTCCACTACACACGGAACTCTTATGTTGCTACAAGAATGGAAGCATCATTGGAAGAACCAAAATTTAGGTTCTTTAAAAAAAAAACAAAAGTGAATCATAGTGGTATCTTACTTTCAGGGAAAAAGAGATTTGTCCAATTATCATTTGCTAAAATTTGTCTATTCTTTTTAAAAAAGAGTTTTGAGTAGGAGCCACAAAGCTGAGTCTGGCTCTGGGGAGAGAGAGAAAATGGGAGAATAAACACTTCTCAGGAAGGAGGACGACCATGGTTGTTACCATAGCAATGAACACCCAGGCCGGATGGTGCTGTTGCAAGCTTATGCTAGTGAGTGGGAGAGAGCCACTTTCCTTCTGGACTAGTGTAGTTGAGGACAGAAATATCCGAGATGACCAATTTAACTCTTCCTTGACAGCCTGAATTGTATCTCGGCAGAGACAGCCAATATTTATTAAGCACCTACTAAGAGGGTAGCAATGTGCTGGGTATACCAGAGCATTTAATGTGTCTGCACCCAGAAATTTAGGAACTGACATCCCCATCGTAAATACACAGTAAAATTTCCAGGGGGTAAATCATTTGTTTTTTATCTAATGACCTAGCTAGAAAAAAAAGGACAGACCAAGATTTATATTCAGATCATTAATTTAATTCAATCTAATTTATTTTTAATGTAAGCCTATTTTTACCAGCCTATGACTATGCCTATCAAATGAAAGGGCAGGAAAATCATATTCCTTTGAATAATGCAAACTTAGGAATTACATGGTGGTTACCCCAGGCTTTGACATTTTACAGCGTTCCCCATCTTGCAAGTTTCCTGGAAAAATAATTGATGTTAAAGCTTTCTTTGCTTCATTTGTGAATTAGATGGGTTTTCTGATAACGGCTTAATTAAATGATTAGGAAATGATTCTAAATAACAGGTTTCAATGTATTTCTCATTATTGTGACAGAGTCACAATTTACTAACTGTAAACACTGACTTAGAGACAAAGTTCATGGGATGACCTCCACCATTCTTTTTGTTCCAAAATGGAAGCACCTATGAATTTTTAACAATTTCATATTACCAGTGAATGCAATAAACAATATCAAGGAATGAAGGGCGCCTCTAGTTCTATTCCTAGTCCCTTTCCTGCACCCAAAGTAATAACAGTTGATGTTTGTTCTTTAACATTTGCAGTGGTTAAAAGTGTGGATACACAGGGCCAGCAGGTGGCATGGTGGTTAAGGCACTGGATTCTCACTTGGGTGACCACAGTTTGAGTCCCAGACCCTGCAGCTTGAACATCACGTGGAGTATGTGTGGGGGCGTGCCCAAAATTCTGATAGGAAAATGTAGGATAAGGCATTGTGTTGTGGCCATCCCACCTGAGGGGTGATTCTCCCTTTTCCTCTCTCTGCCTCTTTCTCGAGAGCTTATGTACCCTATGGTAATAACTTAAAAAAAAGTGTGGATTCACATTCCAGCTTTGCCACTTACTAGCTGTGTGACTAGACAAATTAGCTCCCTGACCTTCAATTTCAACATAGGAATAATAATACGATTTAGCACATGGAATAAATGAGATAATGAGATGCATAATCTCCAGGGCTTACATGGTATTTCAGCACTCTGTAGATGATGACATACATATGCATGTGTCTCTTTTTACATATGCTATGTTATTTACATAAATGGTTATGTTCTATATATTAAGCTATAATTTAATTTAACAAAACATCTTAACACACACTCACATGTTTGTATGTAAGATCTATCCTATCCATTGCTGCACAGTATTTCCCTTTAGGGATATAAAGTTATTTTAATAAAATATAATGAATGAATATTTAAGTTATTAAAATTTTAATGTATTCGATAGAAAAAGCATTGGCAAACTTTCTAGAAAGGACCAGACCCAAAGTATTTTAAGCTCTGCAAGGCATCCAGGCTCCGATGCAATGGTTAAGGCACTGGATTCTCACTTGGGTGACCACAGTTTGAGTCCCAGACCCTGCAGCTTGAACATCACGTGGAGTATGTGTGGGGGCGTGCCCAAAATTCTGATAGGAAAATGTAGGATAAGGCATTGTGTTGTGGCCATCCCACCTGAGGGGTGATTCTCCCTTTTCCTCTCTCTGCCTCTTTCTCGAGAGCTTATGTACCCTATGGTAATAACTTAAAAAAAAGTGTGGATTCACATTCCAGCTTTGCCACTTACTAGCTGTGTGACTAGACAAATTAGCTCCCTGACCTTCAATTTCAACATAGGAATAATAATACGATTTAGCACATGGAATAAATGAGATAATGAGATGCATAATCTCCAGGGCTTACATGGTATTTCAGCACTCTGTAGATGATGACATACATATGCATGTGTCTCTTTTTACATATGCTATGTTATTTACATAAATGGTTATGTTCTATATATTAAGCTATAATTTAATTTAACAAAACATCTTAACACACACTCACATGTTTGTATGTAAGATCTATCCTATCCATTGCTGCACAGTATTTCCCTTTAGGGATATAAAGTTATTTTAATAAAATATAATGAATGAATATTTAAGTTATTAAAATTTTAATGTATTCGATAGAAAAAGCATTGGCAAACTTTCTAGAAAGGACCAGACCCAAAGTATTTTAAGCTCTGCAAGGCATCCAGGCTCCGATGCAATTACTCCATTCCGTCGTTGTGCACTAAAACAGCCAGACTGCGTACAAACAAATGTGCACGGTGTGCTCCGGCAGTACTTATTTTCAAAACAGGCAGTGGGCTGGATTCAGCCATGGGCTGTAGTTTGCCAATTCCTGATATGGTGTCCTGATTGATCTTGCTGTACCTACATGTTTTCTAGCTTTTCCATCTCTCTCTCTCACATACACACACACAGATTCCCTGTCCTCTCAGATTGCTGTAACAAAATACCATAGACTGAGTGGCTTAGACAATAGAAATTAGCCAGGCATTCAAGTCAGAGCTGGAAACAAAACACAATCAGGCAGGTAGGCCTGACCTGGTGGAACTTCTGCTCTGGCGAGTGAGAGCACACACACACCGAGCAAGTACTTTGGAGCAGGCAAGGATTACAGTGGTCAAATCTGGATATCATGGGAATGGAGGATGTGGTTGAATATGGCAGAAAGACTTAACACTTCTGATGTATAAAAAACCCATGGCAATCAATGAGAAAAATGTGAACATAGAAACGCTGACAAGACGTGTAATGGAAATTCCCAAATGAAGAAACATGGCTCATCAATAAACATCTGACAAGATATTTATCCTCATGAATAATCAAAATATGCAAATCAAAGCGCCATACAATGTTTTACCTCTCCGATTATGGAAAAAAACGAGATGAGTGGTAATAAAAGCTGCTTCCGCTGAGCTGTGGGGGACCGTGCAGGGGACCACGTGCTTTGGTCAGAGTGTAAATTGTAGGAACTCTCCCATGTGGGCCCAGCGCCAGTGGCTCATAGGTGGTACTCCAAAAATGTTTGTTGAACAAATTAATAAACAAACATATGGTGCAAGTGTTTGCCACTACATGTTGTTTTACTTTTGAAACTTTGTGACATCATTGGCCATGCCATTTTTAATTTTTATAATGAAAATTGTCTGTCTTTCTTTATAGCTTTCAAGTTCAAACCATGCATGGCAAGGCTGCCTTCTTCCAAAGGGATAAAATATTCTTCTGTATTTTTTCTAGTATTCATAGTCTTTTTTTAAAAAATTAATTAACAATTAAAGAAATTATTTTCCACAAGGCATGTGAGTTTTCCAGAGAAAGACAGAAACACAGCGAGAGAGGGATAAGGGTAAAGCACCCCTCAGTGGTGTATGGTCGTGCCACTATCCCTTCTCCTTTCTCTCTTTTTGGTATTTTAGGTGGAGGCACACAGGCACCCAGTGTTTTTCAAGCTTCTGTCCGGTACTCAGACTAACAGCCCTACGGGATCCAGATGCCTTAACCATCTGACATGGGCTGGCCATATAGTCTTATTTTTTGCAATGGAATCTTAATTTGCAAATCATTTTTTCCAGCTGTTCGAGGTAACTAGATATTTTCATTTTCCCCCTAATAAAGACAATGCAATATTGAATGGTCACTTCTTTACCATCAATATGAAATACAACTTTCATCATATTCTTTGTAAGATATATATATATATCTTCAAAAAGTGTGTGGAAAATGGAATTAAAGTGTGAACTTATTCTGGTTAAAAAATGGAAATGTATGTATAGTTTTTCGTAGCATACATTTTGTATTGTGAAAAGCTTTTGAAGTCTCCTTACCCGTACAATATCTGTGTGTTGTAGCATGTCATAGAGCACAACTCTATTTTTTGCTATTCTTATGCAAAAACATTTCTAGTTAAATATAGTTTCAATTTGTCAACTCTCTATTAAACCTAGTCAGTCATTCCTACAGATTAAGCCAATAAGCAGGACATTAGATCAGAAAAAATGATCTTTCAATCTGACTTTCTTCATGAGCTCCTTGCATTCAAGCAGCTCAGCTTGAAAAGACACCTGTCTGATCTGCTTCACAGAGTTGGGAGTCCAGAGAGCGAGGATTGATCTGCATACTTAAAGCGCTCTAAAAATCAAAAGTTCTTGACAAGTGAAATTTATTCATACTCCCTATTATTGACAAGTATCCAGTGATTTCATCGTGAAACGGCTGTACTCAAATTGACTAAACCTATTGGGTTGTTAGAAAAACTCATGACACATTTTTGCATAGAAAAACAAAGAAGAAAAAATATGTCATGACTTTTCCAACAACCCAATAGGTTAATAACATTCAGTGGTAAATAGAGATAAAGCACTCACAATATCTTGCTGTTTTTATTCCAATATCTATGCTAAACTGCCAGTGGATAACTAATCCCACAAAATGAATCAAATTCTGAAGGGGTTTTTCTCTAGCTTTGTGTCTCTATCTGGGCTCACCACCGTGTCTGTCAAAAACTGCAATCCCTCAGCTCATCAGCCTCTAACAGGACCAGAGAGAGGAGGCAAAGAGTTCGGGTGTACGTGATGGGATGGACTGGGTGATTTATTATTATTATTTTATTTTTTTTGCCATAAAGTGCATGGGGTCAATGGAAAGACAGAAACAGTGAGAAGGAAAGTGAGAAATTACCCCCAGAGGGGATGGCCAAGCCACAATCCCTTCTTCACACTTCTTCTAGGATTTTGGGCATGCACACACATGCCCAGCATGAATTTCAAGGTGCCAGTTTGGGATTTGAACCGTGGTCAACAATGTGAGAGTCTAGTGCCTTAACTGCCATGCCACCTGCTGGCCCCTGCTTGAATGTGTTCTGAGCACTACATTAATTTCCTGAAGCTGCTGCAATAAATGACCACACATGGAGTAGTTTAAAGCCACAGACATGTATCCTCTCATGGCTCTGCGTTGTGGACGTTAGAAATTGAGGTGTCTGCAAGGCCACACTCCCTTTGGAGAATCCAGAGGAGACTCCTTTCTTGCCTCTTCCAGCTTCTGGTAATAGCCTTCCACAACTTGCAGCGCTATGGCCCCAGTACGCTTCTAACTCCTTCCCTCCTCTTCTCTGTGTCTTCTGTTCTGACTCTAGTCAGGATGTTTGTCAGATTCAGCCCCACCCAGATAACCCAGGGCGATATGATCTCAATGTTTTTAACTTAATGACATCTGCAAAGGCCCTTTTGTCCCGTTAAATAAGATAATGTTCATACATTGCAGGGACTAGGACATGAATTTATCTTTTTGGGAGCCACCATTCAACCCAGTACAAAGGCCTTGAGTTGTAAGAACTAAATGTGAAGGTGGCTCAGTTCCTGCAGGGCTTTATCAAGTCGAGACCCAAGAGACCACAGCTGATATTAGCCCAATGGTGGCTCAAGTTTAGATGGTGAGCTGGAAATTCTGCCATGCTGCTATGCCTAACATATATACATAACTACTCTCAGACTCAAACTTGACGGAGATCAAATTATATACATATATTTAGATATAGATATATAGATATCTGTATGTGTGTGTGTGTATATATATACAGATATCTATATATAGAGAGAGATAGATATATACACACATATATACATACACACACACACACACACACACATATATATGTACACATAAACACACACACATACATAAATATACTATTGGCTCTTTTTTTTTTTTTTTGAGGGGTTTTTGGTATAGGGGGGGTGTGCTTGCCAGC
>NW_006198133.1:2088108-2122813 GCF_000334495.1 Tupaia belangeri chinensis
TTATGTGTTGTTGGGTTTGGTTACTTCCTTCCTGCTCCAGCTCCAAATCTTTTTTTTTTTTTTTTTTAAGAGATTTTTGCTGTAGGGCACGTGCATTCTCCAGAGAGACAG
This sequence comes from Tupaia belangeri chinensis, assembly GCF_000334495.1. Classification (NCBI taxonomy): domain Eukaryota; kingdom Metazoa; phylum Chordata; class Mammalia; order Scandentia; family Tupaiidae; genus Tupaia; species Tupaia belangeri. The sequence continues at coordinate 2,088,220 of NW_006198133.1, forward strand.
AGAGAAAGTGGAAAATCACCCCACCAGGGACAATGACCATGCCACAATTTCTTCTCCTCCAATTTTCTTTCGGGATTTTGGCCATGCATGTACACACGCCCGGCATGAGTTTCAAGCCACTAATCTGGGACCCAAGTCACTGTCAGCCTTGTGTTGAGTCCAGTGACACAGCCATTACGCCATCTGCTGGTCACCCAGCTCCAAATCTTGACACTCTAAATCAAAGAATTAAGACAGGATCACCAAATTAAGACATATTTCCTGCTCTAAACCACCATCGTGGGACAAGATAGGTCCCACCAGCAGCCTTCCCACGAAATCCCCTCCATATGTGCAGGACGTGCTGGGGCACTTCCTACAAAGCAGCTCTTATTTTTTCCTAAGCAGTTCTTTCCCTTAATTTGGCATGGCAAAGTTACACCAGGACTGAGTTCAGCCACAGATGGCCAAAGACTAGGATTTCTTGAGATCAAAGGTGAGTTCTCACTTTAGACCTTCGCTAAGGAGACTCTCCTGCACTGTGTTCACTGCATTGACCTGAGGTCCACAGCATGTCCGGGGGGACTCACGATGGAAATCAGCGGCTCTCACATAGCCCTCTCAGGGTTTGTCGCATTACTCTCCCAATTCAGGCTTCAACGACCTCCCTAGAGACAGCGTCAGGTTCATTTTTTTCAGGCTTAGGTTGTTTCAGAGGGAAGGAAATGCTGGCATTTACAAAAGTAAACCGAGACTAAGTTCTTGCATTGCACAGATCATTCTAGTCGCATCCCAAACATCTATCTACCTGAAGGTTCCATAACCAAAACGTGGAGAGAGCTGTAAGTGTGGCCACAGAGGGCCAGTTCAAATGCTTTTTATCTCATCCACTAAAACAGAGTTTTGCAAACCAGAGAAAGTATTTAGGAAATCTTTTAATTTGGAAACTTGGCAATGGCTTTAGTTAGTAGATGAAGATATAGATTTCTTGGAGCCAGTAGGTGGCAGAGTGCGTAAGGCGCTGGACTTTCATGTGGTAGACCATGGTTTGAGTCCCAGACCTGGTGGCTTGAAAATCATGGCAGGTGTGTGTGCATGTATGCGCAGAATCCCAGGAGGAACATGGAGGAGAAGGGATGTGGCAGGGACATCCCTACTGGGGGATGATTTCTCACTTTCCTCCTCTCTGTCTGTCTCTCTCATTCTCTCTTCACTATGTCAAAAATCTAAAAATAATAATAATAACAATTAATTTTAAAAAAGATTTCTTAGGCGGTGCAGCTACTGGTCCAGGTCCCACAGTCACTTGGCAGAACTGAGACGAAACTCCAGATTGCCAGAACCCCGTCTAGTGGTCTGTCTATTCCTGCTGCCACATTTCCCATTTTCTTTTATAATTAAACTTTGTCCTCAAATGACAGCTTGAAGGATCCACCTGAAGTGGAAGGACAGTGTTACGAGCCTAGACTCTATAGTCAGATAGACGAGAGGCCTGCATAAACTTTCTATAAAGGGCCATGAGTAAATATAATGGTCTCTGCTGAACTTCTCAACTCTGCCTTCGTAGCCGTAAGGCAGCCACAGCCAATATGTGAGAAAGTGCTATCACTGTGTTCTGAGAACATTTTATTTATAAATTAGTCACAGGGCTAGCTTTGACCTATCTCTGGATAGGTCAAGGCAGGAGTTCAATTTCATTAAGCTTCCCTCTCCTGGTCTGCAAAACGGGTATTATAACGATAGTATATCCTTTATAGACAGGATGGTTGTGAGGATGAAATGGCGAAGGGATGCCGTCCATCACAGCGCTCGGTGCATCACACCGGACATGTTGGCTCTCCGTGTTACCATCACCGTCATCTGACTTCTGACCAAGCCTTCTGAAAAAGGAAGAGAATCAAAGGAATCGATATTCATTGATCCTTTCTTCTTTCCCCACTCCCAGACAGACAAGTCAAGATTCGCCCACTGCCCTGAGCTCAGCCCTCAGTGCTATGCTCTGCGAACTTGGTCAGGTGGCCTGCAGTCATAAGCACACAGAGGGCAACAGAGACTCTGCTCCCAGCACTCGGCTTGCCCAAGACAGACAGATTGCTTTCAGTCTGCAGCCCTGGCAAATTCTGAACTCACAGCCTTCCGGCTCCAAGACACCAGATGCTCAAACAGGTAGTTTTCTTTTTAAATATTGAACAGCTTCATTTTTATTCTTTATTTCTAGTGATCTTGTGTTGTTTTGTTTGCTATAGGGAACATACACTTGTCAGAGAAAGGAGAGAGATTGAGAGAAAGTGAGAAATCACCCCTCGGAGGGATGGCCATGCTGCAATCCCTTCTCCTTCATTCTCCTCTCAACAATTTGGGCACACAATCACATGTGCCTGGTACGTTTTTTAAGCCACCGGGGCTGGGACTTGAGCCACGTAGTCAGCCATGTGGGATTCAGTCACCTTAACCGCCATACCGCGTGCTGGCCCTATTGCTAGTGACTTTAAGGAAGCCAGATGCACAGTTTCAAAGACCAGCCATGTCTGCTGGTGCCAGCCTGCCCTTGTGCTTCTGTCTAAGCCCCACAGAGCTCTGCTTTTCCTGTGCATACCAAAGTTGCCAGAGCTGGGGCATGCGCCTCTGAGCTACAGCCCTGGAAGCCGCACCCATCTCTCTCCTGCAAATGGCGTGGGAATCAGGATAAGCTGGCCGAGTCTCTCCCCTCATGCCATTTTTACTGAATTGTAAAACCTCATCATTATCACACTTCAATGACACAGGCCCAGGAGACTGCATTACGACAAGGTTCTACTAAACTTTAAAATAATAGAACCCTTTTAAAGCTGAAAGTATTTTGATAATGTGTCTCATTAATTCTTTAACCTCTTATCTGAGTGAAAAATATTCCAGAGTTTATGGTGGACAAATTAAACCCTAGAGACGGCCCTGAAGTAGATTGACTGTGGACTAATGAAAGGAGCTAGTTACTTTAATATCCTATAAAATTGTCCTGTCCGAGCTCAGATTACATTCTACTGTTTCACTTACAAAGTGTCACTGGCTCACTTTATAGTTCTGTGGTCAACAGGCTCATATATAAGAAACTTATATTTCAGAATCGCCTTAATCAAGTATCATGTCACTATAATGAAAAAACAAAAACTCACCGATACAACCCACATCCTTGGGTTGTGTTTGCACAGTTATGAGTTTTGCACAGTGAAGGTTGTCCTGACCCTGTACCGGCGAGTCTATGCGCCATGTCCCAGCAGCCCGTGCTCTCTCTCACATTTCGGTAATTCTCACAATACATCAAACTTTTTCATTATAATTAGGTAGTCGGGAAAGTCATGCTATAATTTCCCATGATTTTCCTATGCGAACATATGTCATGACTTTCCCAACAACCCAGTATTATGGTGTCTGTTATGGTCATCCATGATGATCTCTGAAATAGTGTGATTGCTCTGTGATACCAGCAACTATGCCCATGTAGGACGGCAAACTTAACTGGAGTGTGGGTGTCTTCTTGCTGTCCCCTGGCTATTCCCACATCTCTCCCCCTTCCAGCCTCCTAATTCCCTAGGACAAACAAGATCGGAATTAGGCCAACTAATAACCTTACAAGGTCTCTAGGTGTTCAAAAGGAAATGTGTATCTCTTGTTTCAGATCAATAGCTAGCAATGACCATGCTTAGTGAAGGAAACCCGTCAAAAGCTGAGAGAGGCCTAAAGCTAGGCCTCTTGCATTGGCTAGCCAAGTTGTGAATGCATAGTTCCTGAACAAAATGGAAATTGCTTCTTTGATGAGCACAAAAATAAGAAAGCAAAACAGCCTTACCACTGCTGCGGAGAAAGCCTGAGTGATCTGGAGAGGTCAAACCAGCCACAACGTTCCACTCAGTGAAAGCCTAATCCGGAGCGAGGTCCTAACTCTTCAATTTTATGAAGACGGAGAGAAGTGAGGGAGCTGGAGAAGAGACATTTAGAGTACCAGTCCCCCAGCAGGGGCGTGACACACCATGATTCCCCCCGGAACCGGCCCCCTACCCAGTCATCCTGTCAGCATCACGCATGCACCTGGGGCATGGCTGGTGTGTTCAAGTCAACCCAGGATTTAAGCCCTGGGCCTTCCCGTATGGCTCCGGTATCCCACAGCAGCCACCTATGGCACGGAGCACCACAGGGCCTCAAAACGCCTTAATGAAAGAAACGTATTTTGTAAGGCTGTAGCTACCATAGCTACTGATTCCTCTAAGGTAAATTGAAAACCATTTAGAAAGGATCCGACATTCCTTTTTTTCAGTTTTGCTGTAGGGCACATGTGTTCATGGGAGAGGACTGAGAGAGGGAAAGTGAGAAATAACCCCCCAGAAGGAATTGTCACACTGCAATGCCTTCTCTTTCATTTTCCTCTCAGGATTTTGGGCATGCATGCACACATGCCACGTGTGTTTTTCAAGTTGCTGGGCCCAGACTCAAACTGTGCCGTGATCCCACTGCCTTAACCACCATGCCACCTGACTGGCCCAGGATTCATCTGTCTAGAAGCCATTAAGAACATTCATGGGACCAGCAGTTAGCATAATGGCTATGTCGCTGGACTCCCATGAAGTCGACCGCAGTTCGCATCCTGGACCCGGTGGCTTAAAACTCACGCCGGGCACATGTGCATGCATGCCCAAGATCCCGAGAGAAGAATAGAGGAGAAGGGATTGTGGCATGGCCATCTCCCCTGGGCAGTGATTTCTCGCTTTCTGTCTCTCTGGCGAGTGGCACCCAAAAGGAAAAACCCCCAAAAAAAAAAAAAAAAAAAAAGGACATTCATGATCTATGAGAGGAGGTCAAAATATCAACATTCATTTGGAAGAAGTTGATTCTAAACTTTATGAATGACTTCAAGGGGTTTGTGACTTCAGTGGAGAAAGTAACTGCAGATGTGGTAGAAATAGCAAAAGAGCAGCCAGCGGAGGGCGTAGTGGTTACAAATGTTAGACTAGTACATGGTTGACCAGGGTTCAAGTCCTAGACCCAGTGGCTTGAAACTCCTGCCTGGTACATGTGCGTGCATGCCCAAAATGCTGAGAGGAGAATGAAGAAGAAAGGATTGTGGCATGGCCTTCCCCTGAGTGGTGGGTGGGTGGGGGAGTTGAGTTCTTGTTTTCTGTCTCTCTCTGTCTGTGTGGTGATCACATGTGCACTATAGCAAAAATTTCTCTGAAAAAGAAAGAAAGAAAAGGGAAAAAAAAAAAGCAAAGAAGTATTGGGTCATCAGGAAAGAATGACATTTTTGTATGCAAAAATTAGAATTAGAAGACTAGCAGATGGCGACTGCGGTTCAAGTCCTGGATTCAGTGGCTTAAAGCCTGGCAGGAACCAGCAGTTAGCGTAATGGCTATGTCGCTGGACTCCCATGTAGTCGACCGCGGTTCGCATCCCGGACCCGGTGGCTTAAAACTCATGCCAAGTGCGTGTGCATGCGTGCCCAAGATCCCGAGAGGAGAATGGAGGAGAAGGGATTGCGGCGTGACCATCCCCCCTGGGGGGTGATTTCTTGCTTTCTGTCTCTATGTCTCTCTCTGTCTGTCTGGCGAACGCACGTGCCCTATAGCAAAAAAACCCTCTCCAATAAAAGAAAAAAAAAAACAAACTCAAGCCTGGCGTGTGTGTGTGTGCGTGTGTGTGCCCACAATCCTGAGAGAATGAAGGAGAAGGGATTGTGATGTGACCATACCCCCTGGGGGTGATTTCTCATTTTCTGACCCTCTGTCTCACTGGTGAGCATGTGTGCCCTATAGTAAAAATCTCTCAAAAAAAAAAAAAAAAAAAAAAAAGGAAGAAAGAAAGAAATAGCAAAAGAACTATTGGGTTGTTGAGAGTGTCATGATAGTTTTGTATGCAAAAATTGGAATTAGAAGTGGGGGAACAGCAGGTGGTATAATGGTTATGTTGCTGGATGCTAAACTCCTACATAGTCAACTGAAGTTCAAGTCCTGGACCTGATGGCTTAAAACTCATGCTGGGCACATGTGCGTGAAATGCCCAAAATCCCAAGAGGAGAATGGAGGAGAAGGGATTGTGGTGTGGCCATCCCCCCAGGAGGGATGATTTCTTGCTTTCTGTCTCTCTGTCTCTTCAGCGAGCACACATGCCCTGTAGCAAAAAATCTCTCTCTCTCAAAAAAAAAAAAAAAGTGGAACCTAAAGATGTGACGGACCGCTGCAATTTCATGATGCAACTTGAACAGAGGAGAAGCTCCGCTTTGTGGATGAGCAAAGAGGCTGCTTTCTTGAGATGCAATCTGCTTCTGGTGAAGATGCGATGAACACTGTTGATGTGACAAAGGGTTTCCAATGTTACATAGACGTAGCTGATAGGGCGTAGAGAATCGTCTTCAATTGGCAAAGAAGTTCCGTGGTAAGTGCTATCAAAAGGCATCGCATGCCACCAAGAAATCTTTCATGAGAGGGTGCGTCAACCTCTGCAGCATCCTTCATTGTTGTCTTGAGAAACTGCCACAGCCCCATTCAGCAGCCAGCACCCGTTCAGTCAGCAGCCGTGGACATCGGGGCAAGGACTTTACCAACAGGAATGCTACACCTCACCGGGAGGCTCAGGCCGTCACTAGCATTCTTCCATGTTTTAGTAATACAGTATTCGTAGTTAAGGCATCTGCATTGCTCTTTAGACATGATGTATTGCACATGTGATAGGCCACAGAATACTGTAAACACAACACTCACATGCACTGGGAAATTAAAAATGTGTGTGACTCCATTCATTGCGATATTCATCTTATTGTGGTGGCCGGGGCCAAATCCACATTGTCCCCAAAGTGTATCTGTGTGTGCATCCTCTCCTTCACAATTATTAAGCGATTATGTGTAGTGATCTCAAGGTTTCCTGAAAATTATACACGTGCTGCTTTCCTTCCACAGTCTTAAAGGTGTTTAGAAATCAGTATTGACGTACACGCTCTCTTTTCTAGAGTCAAAAGTCTAAGTGCAAGTTACGGGAGTCCTTAAACATAAACATTTCCAGTCTAACTTCCAATCATTTCCCATCATGCAACTCTGACCAGACACGAGAGTTTTGGATGGTTGGCTGGAGGCACCCTCCTCTCCCACGATAGTTGGTGATGCGTTTATCCATCCTTCTCTCATCACTAGAGGAGGAAGGTCTCGTCCCCAGTACTCTCAGCGTGTCATTTTGTGCCACTAACTTGATCCTCTTGCTCTCCCATCTTAACTCCATCAAGACGTCTCCCTTTTATAGACAGGAGGGCAGGACTGTGAGTATCGTCCTGGCCCGAAGCCTCGCATGGGATGCCCTGTCCAAACGATGAATCCAACTGCTAACTGATTGAACGCGCAGTACAAAATCTAAACCTGGTTGCCTCTAGCTCTATTAAACGTATCTCATAAATTCAATGACGACTGTTAAAGTAAATGAAAATGGAGGCCAGGCCTGAAGAATCCTTGAGCAGATGAAAGCAGTTAGGCCTCGTAAGTGAACTCAACTTTTCTTGATTTGCAAACATGAGCAAAACTCGACATTGGTCACTTCTGATAGATGCTTCTGGTAGACAGAAATAAAACTTAACGTGAGCTAATCATAGGCACCCAATTATTGTGGCCAGGGACTTTCCAACAAGAGAGCTACAAAGGGTAATTTTGTCATTGCAAACCTATCAGATACTTCCTGTATTTTCCCAGCAAATACTGGCCTCTGAAGTTTTGTCACTGGGACACCAGACTGCTAGTCTGATATGCCTCAATTTATGAATGGCTTCTTACTCAAATAAACTCTAAAATTTTATAGTGCCGCAGGTTTTTTGTCGACAGGACTAGTTTGAAGATCTTATTTATGAAAATAGATCTTAAGTTCAAACTGATTCTATTAAGTGTACTTAAAAAATCCACTTAGAGAGATAAAATACATGAATGAGTTCAGTTATTTTTCTTGAAAACTCACTTCCATATAGGCACTCACAAATTACTTCAATCCCCTGTATGTCAAGGAAATCCATCCCAAGAAAGGCAAGGTTTGCTCTGAGTTTGCTAATGCAGGAAGAATTTCATAGATTTATTTTTTTAAGTTTTTTTAAAAAATTATTTATTTATTGAACCCCATTTGTTATAACTTTTTAATTTGACCAGAGCAAGACAGAGAGAGAAAGGGAAAGCAAGAAAGCAAGAAAGCAAGTCATCAGGTCCAGGACTTGAACTGCAGTGGGCCATGTGGGAATCCAGTGCCTTTAACCACCATACCACCTCCTGGTCCTGTCCAATTGATTTGTCTCTTCAGGTTTTTCCTGGAGGGTTGGAAAATGGCTGCAGGAGCTCCAGCATCAGCACTTACACAATACTGTGAATATCAAATGCCACCAAATGAGGGCAAAATGCCCTATGAAGTCGACAGAAAGAGCATGTGCCCCCAGTAAGCTCTGCTACATTCTCCTCCCGACCCCTAGGATCCTATAGGATCAATGGCCTGTTCAGGCCCAGCAGGGATCTGAACCCCAGGCCCTCCCACATGGCTCCAGTACCCTGCAGTGGCGTCCTGTCATCTGTGCTTCTGTGGCTGGCCCTGCCTCTTTTCTAAGAGGGAAAGGGGATCCTTCCCAGAAACCCTGCTAACTTCCCATAGGTAGGTCACTAGCCAGAACTGTCAAGAGTTATTTAGAAATGTTTGACAAAATGAGAGAGACTTTACATCTTGAAAAATGTGCCAGGCCAGTGCTTTGGTGAGCAGGTGAATTCTCTGGGTATCTTGTTAAAATGCAGCTATTGATTTGATAGACCTGGGGTGGCTTAGGCGTCTGCAGAAAGGGAAAGCAAGAAAGCAAGAAAGCAAGTCATCAGGTCCAGGACTTGAACTGCAGTGGGCCATGTGGGAATCCAGTGCCTTTAACCACCATACCACCTCCTGGTCCTGTCCAATTGATTTGTCTCTTCAGGTTTTTCCTGGAGGGTTGGAAAATGGCTGCAGGAGCTCCAGCATCAGCACTTACACAATACTGTGAATATCAAATGCCACCAAATGAGGGCAAAATGCCCTATGAAGTCGACAGAAAGAGCATGTGCCCCCAGTAAGCTCTGCTACATTCTCCTCCCGACCCCTAGGATCCTATAGGATCAATGGCCTGTTCAGGCCCAGCAGGGATCTGAACCCCAGGCCCTCCCACATGGCTCCAGTACCCTGCAGTGGCGTCCTGTCATCTGTGCTTCTGTGGCTGGCCCTGCCTCTTTTCTAAGAGGGAAAGGGGATCCTTCCCAGAAACCCTGCTAACTTCCCATAGGTAGGTCACTAGCCAGAACTGTCAAGAGTTATTTAGAAATGTTTGACAAAATGAGAGAGACTTTACATCTTGAAAAATGTGCCAGGCCAGTGCTTTGGTGAGCAGGTGAATTCTCTGGGTATCTTGTTAAAATGCAGCTATTGATTTGATAGACCTGGGGTGGCTTAGGCGTCTGCATTGTAACGAGTTTCCGGGTAACGCCAATGTGTCCGGTCTGGGGACACACTTGCTACTTCAGGTAGCAAGTCTACCAACATGTGACCATAATTTCTATTTTTAGTTGTACTTTTTAGTAGTATCTTATACATTCCACGTGCTCCAGACTAGCGCTCTAAGATAGTAGCCACACTGCTAAGTGATTAAACTAAGATAGTTTCTTAGCTGCACCACCCACGTTTCATATGTTCGAGAGCCACGTGTGGCTTAGTGACCAGCTCATTGGACAAAACATACATAAAAATCAACTCCATGAGCAAAGGAAGTCTTACAGGACAGCACCGCTACTGAGAAGCCACTCTAGTTCTTTAGGTTTTGCTGTCAGCATGTATGTAACAGGAGGGCACGCGTATCTGCTAATCAAATTCGTCTTTTAAGAATTATCTTGAGTCTACTTCTTCTATAGAACCTTAGTCCATTATTCACTTTTTATTACCAACGGGCATGAACACTAGCCAGAAAGATACATAGAAAGCATTCCCTCAAAGGGATGTAGCCGTGCTGCGATACTTTTCCTCCATTCCATCAGGATTTTGAGGAACCACACTCAGTGCATTTTTCAAACTGCTGGAGCTGGAATTCACTGTGGTCGGCCCTGTGGGCTCCAGCTCCCATAACCACTGTGCAGGGCCGGCCCATTAGTTTACCCACTAAGATCAAATCCTAAAACATGAAACTTTGGGGGACTAACCGTCACTGAAACCGTAAGAGAACCTTTCCAGAAATCAAACTAGGTGTGCTTTTATTGCTTCCTTAAAATCTGCAATCTGTATTTGGTCCTCTGAAATGTATTTCTGCTGTACTTTGCCCGCCTCGCACCCGACTCCCGTTTCTCTGGTTGGAGAACCCCACTGACTGTGGGTCTTCACTCATTTGCCCATGTGATTCGGTTGCACCTAACTCTACACTTGTGGCTACAGTCACATACGCATATGCGCCAGCTGAGAGCCAGCGGCAGCAATCCCAGGACATTTGCTGAAAAAGAACTAAAGGAAGTGTCTTTCCACTGGGGCCTCTCAGCCCTCTGGATACAAACCTGGATCTGCTGGTAGCCATCTTGCCAAAAAAACTGGCAGGCCTCGCCTGAGAATGAGAACCACTGAGAAGTCCCAAAGGGCAGCAGCTATAGCCGCACCTGAGTGCTTCTCATCTACCCTGGAATGTCGGTTGCTGGGGATTGCTTCCTACTTTGCTTAAATTGGTTTGTATTGAAGGAGTCTGGTCTATTCACTGTCACCTCTCAAGGCACTTGTGTTTTGCTTTGATATGTGACGTGGTCCTTGCTAATTCTCTTTACTCCACTTTGATCTAACCTTCCAAGCCTTCAAAACCACAATCCCCCAGTTGGTTTCTTACTGGATGTCCGTAGGAGGCATTGTGAACATACACCCACCTGTCCTTTACCACTTTTTTTGGGGGAGAGGTTTTTGCTATAGGGCGTGTGCGCTTGCCAGAAAGAGAGAGAGACAGAGATAGAAAGCGAGAAATCACCCCCCAGGAGAGATGGCCATTCTGCAATCCCTTCTCCTCCATTCTCCTCTCAGGACCTTGGGCATGCATGCACATGCGCCCGGCATGAGTTTAAGTCACTGGGTCTGGGACTTGAACCATGGTTGACTACATGGGAGTTCAGCGACATAACCATTATGCCAACTGCTGGTCCCTTCTTTACTTTTTTTTTTTGAGAGATTTTCGCTATAGGGTGTGTGCGCTCGCCAGACAGACAGAGAGGGACATAGAGACAGAAAGTGAGAAATCACCCCCCAGGGGGTATGGTCATGCCGTAATCCCTTCTCCTCCATTCTCCTCTTGGGATCTTGGGCACGCACGGCCTCCGGGTCCGTGACACGAACCGCGGTCGACTATGTGGGAGTCCAGACATAGTCAGTATGCCAACTGGTTCCCCCTTCTTTACCACTTTTTTTTTTTTTGGAGAGCTTTTTGGTATAGGGCACGTGCGCTCGCCAGACAGAGAGAGACAGAGAGATAGAAAGCGAGAAATCACTCCCCAGGGGGGATGGCCATGCTGCAATCCCTTCTCCTCCATTCTCCTCTCAGGATCTTGGGCACACACGCACGCACATGTGCCCGGCGTGAGTTTTAAGCCACCGGGTCTGGGACACGAACCGCGGTCGACTATGTGGGAGTCCAATGACATAGCCATTATGCTAACTGCTGGCCCCCCCCTTCTTTACCACTTTTAACATTCAAAAGTTTACATGTTGATAATTAACATTTTATGAAGTCGAATACTTAATTTTATGATCTGAATGAAATCTGTTTTTATTCACTTTCTGGATCTGTACACTCTGTGTATACATGTCGATGAACTTCTTTACTATTAGTCACCCCAAACAGTCCATGCTTCGCAGCTGCCAGGTTATTTACGCACTGATCCAGGAGTGCCTGCAGGGCAGTTCTCTTCCCCTTTGCCCACCTCCCAGATCACTACTAAGGCTGTGCTCCGCTCCAGGCCAGCAGGCTGAGCATGCCACAGATCCCCTTTCAATCTGCCTTTCCTTCTGCATCAACTCACATGGGGCTTCTCAGCTTTAAGTCTGGACTCTCCTCACCTCTGCCCTGTTTATATATGGGATCTGACGGCAACCTGTCAGCCTCCCAATCGGTCAGAAGGCCCCAACATTGCAGCTACTGGGAAGGTTCTTGGACTCCAATGGCAAAGATGCTCCCAAACTCAGCTGTGAGTCTCCCTCCCACCACCTACCACTGGCTCTGTGAGGCTACCGGTTCTAACCAGAACTGGGATAAAGAAACATCCGTTCATGGAGAAACAAAGAACAGACCCTCACGACTCCACCCTACCCTTGTTTTTTATTTTTTTATTTTTTTATTTTGTGTGTGTGTGTGTATGTGTGTAAACATATATGTTTTAGAGAGAGATATTTTTGGTATAGGGCAGGCATGTGCACTTGCCAGAGAGACAGAGAGACAGAAAGCGAGAAATGGGATAGCCATACCACAATCCTATCTCCTCTATTCTCCTCTCAGGATTCTGGGCATGCATGAACAGGTGCCCAGTGTGAGTTTAAGTTGCTGGGTCCAAGACTTGAACTGTGGTCATCTACATGGGAGTCCAGTGACGTAACCATTATGCTGATCGCTGGTCTCCCCCTTTTGTTGTATTTTAATACAGCTCTGTACAAACTAAGATGAAGAAGTACTCGGGAGAACTATACACATGATAAGATTATCTTTTATTAGAGATCTTATATTACATATTCCCAAAAAGATATAAAATCTTCCAAGAGAAAATATCAAAACCTGTTGATTCCAAGGTGAACAAACTGATCAAAATAAAAGCAAACATTTTCTTCCAGACAAAGGAATGTGAAAACATTTCAGCAGAATACAACAAAGACATGGGAGATAATTACAATGTTTTTACAACACATTTTACAGCATTTTATTTTAATCAGTATTTGGAGAAAACAAGGATGCTGAATTCTTGAACACTGCAGTTATAACCCCAAACTAAAATTTCAAAGAAATGAAAAACAAGAGAGCGTGTGATAGTAATGAAGCACTTGGTCAATTAAACATCTGTGATAATAAAGTCATAAAACCTAACCAAATATGCCACAGCGATCACAACGGAAGTGTACGGTTTGAGTGTCAGAGACACAAAATGATTTACTCAGTTCTTGACCACAACCCAAAGCAAAAGCATCCTCTCTTCATTTCCCTGATGGTTTATTCTAAAAATAACTGAAGAAGCAGAAAATTGCTGGTTAAAGAGAATTTCTGCTTTACCTGTGAACAGCTGGTGGCAACACACACTAAAACCCCGACTGACATGGGACGCAACCATCTCTAACACCCAGAAGTGGCAAAGCCACTGTTATTGCATCATGATTTTTAAAATTTCATTTGATCAGAATTTCCAGAATGATTAAGCACATCTACTTAACCACAGAACACAGTGAACTCCCCGAGGAAGGTTTTATATTTAAGATGCAATGAAAACACTGATCTTATTCCTGGGATTTGCTTCTGGCAATCTTAACATCTGTAGATGTTCACACAAAGGAAGTCTGTCTTTCTTTTATTAGTTGTTTATTCCCAAAATATGAGGAAGGAAACTTACAGTACATGTTTATTGCATGAAAATATCCTCCTGTAATATCGTTATCAACACTGGTATTGTTTCCTTCATTATTAAAGGCAAAGGAGTTTATGAATTTAACTTAGCGATAATCTTAGGAGCTGCATCTTGAGTGAAAATTCACATGATCACCGGACTACATGATGAAACAGAAATTAGGCTTTAATTTCTCTACAGAGATGTGGGAATCACAAGAGGTAAATGGAAGCTGAAAGTCAGATAATAGTAAGTCTAGGAACTCAGAATTTTCAAAACTGTACACACTAAAAGAATCCTTTTCAAACTGAAAGGGAATGTTCTGAACACTGCTGATGTTGCTGTTTTTTAACGTGAAGGAATAATGAGCCCACAGAAGTTTTATTAAGAGTATTGTAATGGCACACGGGCTTAGAACTTCATTTTGAGGTTAGCATATACAAACGTCTGGAACTGACTAAACCAACACTGTTCTTTACGAAGATACGTCAGAACGGGCTGCATCTAAGTGGGTTTCACACGGTCGATTTTAAAGCATTTTCTCTTCAATATGGTTAACCCCTGTGCAATGCGAATGGTATCGGGACTGTGCATGTTACAAAATCTTTGCTTCAAGTTGCAGTTTTCTTGGCAGCATATTGGAATTCACGATATTTCTCTTCCTTGTTTTGTTTTCTGACATCTCAGTACATTCAAATAGTCAAAATGTTTAGAGTAACATCACCACAGACTTAATGAAACAGATCAGAATGTGGCCAGCATTGTCAGGCAACAGTTACACAATTCATGTGTCATAGAAAGAACCCACTGGCCCCCACTCCCCCACCCCCACCCCCAACAGTAATATGGACACCAAAAGATTTCACAAGACTTATAAAAAAATAAGGCACATTTATTTTGATATGGTAATTTTAAAATAGAAAACCCCATCTCAGAACACCTGTATTCAAATGAGCTGTGTAAAAAGACACCTTGCGGTACCTAAAATAGGTTTATGGTACCCATGGAATTGCTTCTTCTGTTTTCGTGACAATGGAATAAATTGCACCTATCCCACACTGTCAAGTAATGAAGATATGCCTCTTTTTCTACTGCTGAATGACTCCGATTCAGATTTCTGGAATACTTACAAAGAGTGGGAAGAAAGGGGTCCGAAGGGTCATTAGAAAATCAACTAAGTTTCTCATAAGGGTGGGTGGATTGCACTTTTCCACATATTTCAACACACAACACTTTTCTAACTTGTAGGAATGACTGCAACCATTTTGGCCATTAGCTATTATTACCCACCAGTGTTCTTATTCCATTGAGATCAAGTGGGTACTTTTGTAAAACTAATGAAGGACCTGCAACACAAATCCACTTACGAACTCTTCACAACCCCCAACACAGACAGAATGAGTTAGCATTTAACCTGAGATACAATCGGTTGAGAGGTTGTCTTTAAACAATTCTTCACTTGTTGCATCGATTCGTACTGGTGGTGGTAGCTCACGGGAGGAACTCAAAAAGAAATTAAAAAAAAAAAAAAAAGAAACCTGGTTGAAAGCATGGCTTTTTTTTTTTTTTTTTTTTTCTCTTTTGGTTTAAAAAAAAAAAAAAAAAAATCACAGATTTCGTGTTCTCACAGTAGCCAGAAGCTAAAATAATGTGCTTCTTTATTGCACGTCAAACCAAGAAAGGTATCAAAGCCAATGCTTCCCAATCCACATGTGAAAGTCAGGTCCACCTCAATCGGATGCGGAAGGTGCTGATCTCCATGGGACTCAAGCTGATCTCACTTACGTTTTGGGCGTCCGGGGGTGAATGCATCAAAGACAGTGACGAAGGTGTGAGACTTTCAACAGTAAACTTGTTAAACAGTTTCTGTACCAATATCTAAAAAGAAAATGATATACAATTTGCATGCTTAGGTCAACGTTGCAGAAAGATTAGTCGTGCATCTATTATAAATTCAGTGGAAACCAGTATAAGAAAGTAAAACAGTAAGTTGCGACTCCTTTTCAGGAAAAGTAAGGGGATTAAATATGTGTGCACATGCGTGGACACACAGACGGGGGAAGTTCTGGGACGTGGTAATGGGCATAGGCAGCTTGTGCTGTAATCCCTGAGAATTTTCTCATGCACAGGGGGGTACTTTTTAAGTGAGAAAGGACACCCGCTGGCCAGAGAGTTTTAAAACCATCCTTAACCTCCTCTAGTCAATACTTAGGAAGGTGGTCCTGGGCCACTTCCTCTTGTTCCAACAGAGTTGAGTGACAGGCACAGGCTCGTTGACGGAGAGCGGGCTGTGCTGCCACCTCTGAGTCCCTCACGTGGGCAGGTCACTGACAAGTACTCCCCTTGCCCTCCCCGGCTGTACTAATGTGTCTCTCCGGGTAACAGAGACCCCTCAACACTTGATGCCTTCACGGTAGGGCGCTCACAATTGAGTCTACTCAGATCACTAACCACAGGGAGAGGGCAACTATAATGAAAAAACAGCAAAGACATCAGTGCTTCCTTGGTGCCGACTCCACGCAGGGGGGGATGAAAGAAATGTAGATTTAGGGTTCCTGCCAGATTTCTTCTTTTCTTTTCTGACCCTAGAAATGTGCCAATTTACAGGGTTGGAAGTGAATTGTTAAAGTCTGGTCTTCAGTATCTATGGGGCTTTGGAGGAGAGTAGAGCTGAGCTGCTCGGAGGGGCAGACTTGCCGGGCCGTAGAGCCAGCTCACTGATTTCTCCATTAGGGCAGGAGACAGAAGGTTTGTTTCTTCCAGGACAGGCTTGACAGACTGTCAGAAAGACCAACTTGAAGGAAGACAAAACTAGGTAGCCAGAGAGCAGTGTTCAGATGGAGGACTTTTCTGGCCTGCTGGGAGCTGACTCTGACAAAGCTGGATTGGTCAGAAGACTGCACTTCCACTGACTTCCAGAATCAGACTAGAGCTAAGCACACTGCCTCTTGAGCCGTGGCCGACTGGCCCACCGACCACACTCCTCCTCTCGCTCCCCCAGATCACCTCGTACCATAGGCCTTGTCTTGGCCTTCATGGCACTCGGCCTACCATGGCTGACGTGAATGGTTTATAAGCGTGTGCAGCCTGGAGGAGGAGGAGAAAGCGGGGGTAGTGGAGAGAAGGTCCTCTGTAAGTTGGAAAGGAAATGACAAGAGCACGGCCCTCAAACATGTGCAGGTTCTAGCTCCACACCTGAGACCACGGCGAGACGGAGGGCTGAGGAAGCGCTTTATGACAGCAAGATTCCAGCGACCTTGCAGGCGGAGGGAACGAAGCAGCGAAGAAGCAATGAATCACTACCTGTCAGAACTGTTGGCAGCAAGTGAGGACTTCAAAGCACAGGAACTCGATACACAAAAAGGACCGTTCAGCTTACCTTTCCCTGAGTAGTAGAACAGAGCAGCCCGGTGTCTCTGCTAGAGAACTGGCAGTCAAAGCCTTTTCTGTGGAGGATGAAGGCTGCCTCATCGGAATACCCGCTGCCCACCTGCAAGAGAGCAGAATGTGACACATGGCAGAAACCTCCGAGGAGGCATTACCAGTACTGCGTATTTTTTTTTTTTTTGGAGAGTTTTTTGCTATAGGGCACATGTGCTTGCCAGACAGACAGAGACAGAGACAGAAAGCTAGAAATCACCCCCGAGGGGGGATGGCCACACCGCAATCCCTTCTCCTCCATTCTCCTCTCGGGATCTTGGGCACGCACACACACACGTGCCCGGCGTGAGTTTAGCCCCCAGGTCCAGGACTCGAACTGCGGTTGACTACATGGGAGTCCAACGACATAGCCATTACGCTAACTGCTGGTCGCAGTACTGCATATTCTGCAATCTGGTGGCTGGCTCCCAAGTCACAGTCCCTCAGCAGTGAAGTTGGCCACTCCAGTCCCCTCAGGGTCCCTGTTTACGGTAGCAGCTGGCAGATAGCGCCTGTCTGCCAGCTGTCATCGTCCCCACCCCAAGCGCCTGAGCCCAACGGGATGAGGGTGTAAGGTTCCGGAACACGCAACCTCAAAGTGTGGTTTTCCCCACAGTCCCTGAGAACCGGGGCTCCTTTAGTGTAAGTACTATATGTTGTTTGTTCAAAGTTTCTTCAAATAAAGCACGGCATGATCATTTTTCTTTTAACATGTTCATCATTTAAATAAACTGTACCTGAATTTAGTCCTCATCTGGCCACTGAGTGACATAACATCTACCTTAAAATTAAAATGTGCTTCTCTCTTGACTACTAATTTTTGTTAACAGTATTAAAAGTCTTAGTCCTGGGAGCAGCTGATGGTGTAATGGTTATGTCGCTGGACTCCCATGTAGTCAACTGCAGTTCGAGTCTCAGACCTGGTGGTTTAAAACTCACACGGGGTGCATGTGCGTGCGTGCCCAAGATCTTAGAAGAAAATGGAGGAGAAAAGATTGCAGCATGGCCATCCCCCTGGGTAAGGGTGATTTTGTGCTTTCTGTCTGTCTCCAGTGAGGGCACCAGCTATATAGCAAAAAATCTCTCTCTAGAAGAAAAAAAAGTCTCAATCCTTAATGTACTGTTTCATTATTTTTATACAAGAGATACTGGGAACCAGCAGTTGGCGTAACGGCTATATCGCTGGACTCCCAAGTAGTCAACCGAGGTTCACATCCCAGACCCGGTGGCTTAAACTCATGCCAGGCGCGTGTGCGTGCGTGCCCAAGATCCTGAGAGGAGAATGGAGGAGAAGGGATTGCGGCGTGGCCATCCCCCCTGGGGGGTGATTTCTCGCTTTCTGTCTCTATGTCTCTCTTTGTCTGGCGAGCACACGCACCCTATAGTGAAAAAAAAAAAAAAGAGATACTAAATTGAATTAGTTAGGCTTATGAACTACAGGGGATATTTACTACCTTGATGTACTTAAATTCATGACAGGAGCTATTTTTCCCAGGTGGCCAAAAAGAAAATAACACACATAATAGTCAAGTTCAGGGATAAATATCCACTTTCTTGCAGTAAAATTTCTTCTAGCCATTTAAATGACAATGTCATGACGGTTCAGGTCTTTGAATATTACAATGAACTTCATAAATATTATGTTTCCTAAAGTGGGAAGATGTTTATGACAACAAGCAAAATGAATGAAAAATCCTCAGAAAAATTAATAAATGTATAGTTACACCAAGGAGAGGGATGTGTTTTTGGTACGGATACAGTGATAGATAAAAATGATCCACTTGTCTCCCTTCTCTGGCCACACGTCTGACTAGGCCGAAGCTCTGGGTCATTCTCACCAGGAAATATGATTTTTTTAATGCGCTACAGAGATACCCTTTCTGAAGAGCTGCCAGCTTCTCTGCCACTGATTTGATTTTAATGTGTCCGAACAGTTTACAGCTGTCCTCCCCTTAGCGTCTTGGCTGAAGTCACTGATGTTAGGGCTTTTCACACTGGTATTCTGCAAGGGTACTGCTAAGATTTTGTTTGAAGGGAGAAAATAAAGCCATATAAGGAATTCCGAGTCATCACAGGACCACATAGTACACACGGCAAGTTCAAATCGATACAAGATTCCTAATGCTATTTCACCCAAAATACAAAGCATACGAAAATCCTTCATTTTAAGATCACCAGAATAACAGAGAACTCTAGCATGTACCAACTGTGAACATTTGGAATAGTCATTGATTCATCCCACGTAGGAGTTTCCTTGTCTGTAAAATGGAGCTAATGTCTCTGTTTCTCCAAAGAGTCACCATGGGGACTGATGTGTTGAAAATGCAGGCTGAATGTCCTTTATCTAAAATGCTTGGGTCAGACGTGCTTTAGATTTCAGACTTTCAAATACTTGCCGATACACAATGACAAATCTTGGGGATGGGGCCTAAGTCTAAATACGAATTAATGTATGTTTTCTATACATCTTGCAAGCGCATACCGTATTTTGGTATCCCTGCAGCATTTTGACTAACTTGTCACACGAGATCAAGTGTGAATTTTCCACTTGTGGCAGCATGTTGGTGCTCAAAGAGCTTAAGATTTTGGAACATTTTGGATTTTGGATGTTTGGGTGAGGGATGCTCAACCTGTCCTCTGCAAGGTACCCTCCTGTAGCACTGGAAGGCAGAACAGGCGCGTGCAGACGCTCTACAGATGGGAGGTTCAGAGTCTGGGGGTCGTCAAGACTGCCTGAGATCTGGATTCTCGCCCTTCTGACCTCAGCCACACCAGGGGTTCTTTTTCCATAAAATGGAGATGAAATGAAAAAAAAAAAAAAAAAAAAACCAAAACAGCATAACAAGAACTCAGTCTGGTATCTAGCACATACGAAGCCCTGACTATGGTAACTATCTTTACTATCAATGTTATCACGAAATAAGTATTAGTCATGATTGGTGAAATAGAAATGAAAGAATACTCATTTAGGGCTGGCAGGTGGCATGGTAGTTAAGGGCACTGGACTCCCACATGGCCAACCACGGTTCAAGTCCCAGACCTGGCAGTTTGCTTTCTCACTTCTTCTGTTTCTCTCTCTTCCTCTCTGGCCATATTAAAAAATAATAATAATAATAAGTAAAATAAATAAAAGTTAAAAAAAATCTAAAAAAATACTCATTTAACTTTATCTTTTAGAGAGAGATTTTTGCTATAGGGTGCATGAGCTTGCTAGAGAGACAGAGAGACAGAAAGCGAGAAATGACCATGCCTTGATCCCTTCTCCTCCTTTCTTCTCTTGGGATTCTGGGCATGCACGCACATGCAGCCAGCATGAGTTTCAAGCCTCCAGGTCTGGGACTCAACTGCAGTTAACCACGTGGGAGTCCAGTGATGTAACCATTACACCATCTGCTAGTTCCATCATTTAAGTTTTTATTCATACATTTCCTTTATGTACATTATAATTTGTAGCTAAATAATCAGGGAACCCCCAAATTATACATCTATAGTATATAAAAATCATAACAAGGTGCTTATTTGGATTTACAGATTAGATGGACTCTTCGTCAGACTTTTAAAAGCACTTGCCATTATTACCCTAAAGCCTTTGACCATTTGAACTGATCAAATCACCCTATAAGCCATCCGATAGTAGGGGATTGTTAAAATTCTTGCAACACTTTTGTTTCAGGAATAATAATTTCCTAAGGCCTTTAGTAACTAAAGAGGTCGAAAAAAGTGGGAAGGAAAATGCTGCTGAAACTCTCTTTTTGCATCCTACGAGAGATTTAAAACATCGGTACGAAAGTAGAGATAGGATCATAAAAATTGTTTTTTACCAATAGACATTATACTTTCTCTAAAAACGAAAATTAATCACTTTTAAGAGGACTAACTGAAATAGCAATCATCTTGTCCAAGTTTTAAAAAGTCAAATATTCATGAGCCTATCAGTTTCAAGCAAAAATACCTGAGGCAAAGCAGCAGTTTTTCAGTTTCAAAGTCTGTCTCAACATTTTATTTCCAAGAAAACAGTTTTTCAAAGTAGGGAAACTGTGAACTTAACTTGAATATGCATCGGGAAAACAGAGCCCTTCGTGCCGTTGTACTGTATGGTCGGGAGAGTAATCAAGTGTGAGAGAAGGGCTCTTACGCTCACTACCGTGCAGGAAATGCGCACTCCAGGAGAGAGGCATGGGGTGGGAAGAAAACCCCGCGTCTGAGATGGCGCCAAAGTGTGCTAGGGGAGTGTGTCTTTTTTTTTTAAAGAGTGATTTTTGCTATAGGGTGTGTGCACTCCCCAGAGAGACAGAGAAACTCAGAGAGATGAAAGTGAAAAATCATGCCCCGGGGGGATGGCCATGCCGCAATCCCTTCTCCTCTATTCTCCTCTTGGGATTTTGGGCATGCACGCACATGTGCCCTGCATGAGTTTCAAGCTGCTAGGTCTGGGTCTCGAACTGCGGTTGATAATATGGGAGTCCAGCAATGTAATCACCATGCCACCTGGTGGCCCGAAGGTGTCTTTGTCAAGCACAGGGGAATCACTGTGGGGATGCAGCCCTGAACCAAGGTGGAGACTCAAAAGCCACATGGTGCGAGTCCGCTGCAAAAATTAACTTCGGGGTGAAACCCAACAGTCAGGGTGTGCTGGGTCTGTGAGCTTTCCCAGCATGTCCGTGGAGACGGAGGAAGATGGTTTGGCTGGCAGATAGAAGCCACCAGGTACAGTGGGGCTTAGAGAAAGCCAGACAGAGCAGGGTGTGGTTCCACTGGGGCCCTGTTCCGCGACTTGAGTTATGGCGTCCCCTGTGAAGTCTGTGCACGAGGCCAGCACCTGGGCGCCTGTGTGTGCAGGGTCTCAGCAGAATGCTTTCGTCGACTGACTCATCTCATCCCAACTTTCAAAACACATGAGTTCGTATACCAGTTCTCTGTGCCTTATTTTTTTAGTTTTAAATTTTTTTATGAGAGAGGCAGAGACCATGCACCCCCAATAGGGTCCTGACACCTCAATTCCCCGCCAGCTTCAGCCTTCCCAGCTCAGGAGCACATGCGTGCCTGGCACGCAGGGAAGTCTCGGTCCCCAACTACAACCTCCCCGTGTGGTTCCACCTGGTAGGGCTCAGTGGCCTGTGCAGCTCCTGGCATTAGACTTTGTGTGTTTTTTGGGTTTTGTGTGTGTAGCTGGGTGCGTGTGTAGACACGGGACGGGGGTGGGGAAGGGAGGGAGGGAGAGGGAGAAAGCCCTCAATGTGGATGGTCACACCCACAACCCCTCCGCCATTTGTCCCTCGTGTCGCGGTTTGGGGCTCACATGCATACATGTCCAGCATGTTCTTTCAAGCCACTGGGGACAACCTGACTCTAAGTCTGTGCTTTTAACGGCTTCTTTCTCTGGCCTTTGGTCTAGCCAGAAGTAGTGCTCATAGAAACCCAGCCAGGAGGAGAAAGGCAAGGGTTAGTTTCCATGTAATAACACAAAACAGTATAGACTAAAGATGCCCTCTGATTCAAGGCTGCAAAGGGGGCTCTTTGATCCATGGCTCTGCAGAGTTAAAACCATGACTTACCAAATGTATATCAACTCAGAAAGCCAGAGGGGGAGAAATCACCATCCACCACCTACCCCTTCATTCCATTTCAAACAGAATTTAAGGCCATGATGAAAATTCTGTGCACATGTGACAGTCTCTCCCAAGGAAAGGAACAGGCAGATACTCCTCCAGGCAAGTGGCCGAGAATCTAAAACAGAAGAGTTGTGCTACTCCCCTGTCACACGAAAAGAAACCCTCGACTTGCTCGTTAGTGATGCGAGGGTCAGAAATTAGGCGACTCTGGAAGTCGGAGTAAACCCTACGTGCACTCGCAGTTCTTCTGGGGGGGACAGAGGTCGTCCCTTTAACCAGATTCTCCGAGGGTGACGTGACCTTGCCCTTCCCTTCCACAGAACTCAGGAGCAGGCAGGTTACAGCGGGAGGCAGCCCCTATCTGCTCAGCTTCTTTGAGAAAGCCTAACAACACTCCGCTCTCGTGCATCCTGATGGCCAGGAATGTAAGGAAATTGCAAACTCCTTCAAAGTCTGAGGCAGGAAACAATCAGTTGAAATTCATTTTTCAGGGCACTCATTAAAGAGTCCAATAATAACTATTCTGTTTTGATCAAGATAAAATGACAGAGAAAAAAGGAAGGTGAATGGTTGCTCTTAGATCTATACAACAAAGGAAATGTCTCCCCCCACAATTTTCACCTTTCCAGAAAGTAGGGAGATCAATAAAACACCAATCAATTCTTACAAGGAAAACAAGACTCAAATAAAAACGTTAAGCCACCTTTCATGAGCGAAGGAGGAGTGGTGTAAACAAGTGGGGGGAGGATAACCTCTCAAGGAGTCGCGCTGAAGTGGGAGTGATCAGTTCACTGTTTGCAAGAGTTAACCGCCAATCAAAATCGATCCCACAGAGAATACGGAATTGAATGTGATTCCTATCTATCTATACATATATAAAAATAGAATGCAAAATAATTGGATGTGGTATGTAAATACACATAAAATAATTAAATGTGATATATAAATATGTAAAATATGTAAATTCATAAATTAAATATACATATAAATGTAAAAAGTCCAAACAAGTTTCTAAGTGGTTTGAAAACACAAGAGTTGAACGCTAATTGCACTTTTCAAACCATCAGGGGAGACTGGCTCCATGAAGCCCAGCAGAATGGCTTCCGCAGGCTCCTCCTCATCCTGCTCTTCCAGGCTGAAGCGCCAGCCCTCAGAACTCAGACTCGTCATCTGTCCCCCCACGGGATTCTCCCAGCATCCCTTCCCCGAAGACTCCCCTCTCCCTAAATCACTGCCCTTTCCTGATGACACGGCTCTCCCAGTTAGTGTGCTTGAGTGGTGGTCCTGTGCCAGTTTTCACACTTCAGGGAAGCTACCAGGTGATGGCGCGAGCTCGTGGGCGCACAAGGAACAGTGATCCAGAGAAGAGAGCTGGAGGCCTGAGCCTACAGGACGAGGAGGCTCCCGGGTAAATTCCCAGACAGTGGTGGGTACAGATCAGGCCGGGCTGCACAGCATGCTGGGAGGCAGGGTATGGAGGGACCTTCTTCCCCTCCTCAACTGATCACAAAATATGACATGTAATCACTTTTCAGAAACAGGGGAAGGAGAAAAGCAAGCTATTGCCAGTCTGAACACACACTTAGCTACTGCAATGGAATAATTCTGGACGAACTGGACATTTTTTTTTTCAAGCTGGACTTTTAGGAACAGACTAATAACTAAAATGTCAAAGCTCACCCCGAGGTACAGCATCTAGATCCAGAAAACCAGGACGTGAGCCTGATCCTGCCACTCACTGCTGGTTAGTTCTATTTTAATCATTTCTTCCTTATCACTTACTTTCCTGGTATAGGATACTACGTGGCAATTTCTGGCTTCGTAAGGAGAGTTTTAAAAAATTAACAATTCCCAGGCCTGCCTTCCCAGACCTACAGAAGTAGGAGCTCAGAGTCAGAGAATGTGTGAAAGTCTCTATTGGTGGAGTCTCCCTGGGGTGGTCCAGAGACCATGAATCGGAGGATCTGAGGACTGGTAGCAGGAACCACCAAACCCCCGTGTGGCTGTCACATCTTCAGCCTCCTCACCTCCCACCCCCTGCGACCTCATTGCCTTTTTCCCTCGGAGGATGCAGGAAGACCAAGTAAGGATTGGAACTGAGGAATCTTCAGCTAGCAGCCTGGGGGGGAGACAGGCTGGAATGGAGGGGGTCAGGCAGGAAGAGACATGCCCTCAGCATGCCAAGGTGGTCCTCAGGCACACTTCGTTTAGGAAAACGCCTACTCTGAGGCAGGCTGCTGCAGGCCTCCGGCCTTGCTGGGAACCCGCTCTCGGTGCTGACATGACTTCAAGGAGGAAATGCAGGTGCGATCTTCAAAAGAACCACCATTACCGCATGCTGGAAGCTGCCAGCACACAGGATCGAGGACACAACCTCACACGGCCAACACTAGCTTCCGGGCTGATTCATTACATCATTTCTTGTCTTTCTTTTTCATGGGATTACAGTGGACAACCTTTAATTGATAGTTTTCTTGGTCAATACCTTGCTTCCTATCACCAAAGGTTAGGGGCCAGGCAGCAATTTTTTAAAGTGGTTTGCAACAGACAAATCAACCCCCCGTGGCCACTGGTGAGCTTTTAAACAGCCGTCACATTATGTGCCAAGAGTCAAAGAGTAACTTAGGAACCGGCACCAGCTGATATTAAAGTGCAAAGCAGCCCCCAGCACTCAGTTCCGATGAGTCACCAGCATGGTGTATACCAACAGCACTAATGTTTCAGGCTTCACCCCTCTGGGTCAGTCTCTTCTCTTTACCAAACCCCAGTTCCGGCCTGGGCTGGCAGCTACGGGAGCACGCCAGGACCGTGTGTTTACAGAGCACTTCTGTTCACGCGGGGCTGCTTCTCACCACAGACCTGATGCACCTGTCTGCCCTTCGCCCCCCTTCACAGTGGGGCCTGGGTGAGCCGCCATGCCATCCGTGGGTGTGAAGGTGACTCGCCCATCCAAAGGGGAGAAGAGCAATGGGAAGTCGGGCAGATGTGGGGAACGGAGGCCGGAGTCACCAGGGAGTGCTTAGACCTGTGACAGGAAGGCAGCTCATGGCAGCAAGAGTGCGGGGAGTGAGTCTCTGCCGAAAAGAGGTGCCATGGGAACAAGGGCAGGCCTTAGGCCGCACAGGGGAGTCCTGTACTCCCTCACCAGTCAGTCTGAGTGGCTTCCAGAAAACAACCGCATTTCCAACGCTACGTGGGAGGAGGTTAAGAGAAGTGGCCACTGCCCTCCCCAGAACCCCCTGCATTCCCCGGGCCGCCGAAGTTCTCGACCAGCTGGACCAGGAGTGGAATCTGAGCCCAGAGTCTCCGATGCTCTCTACTCTACTGTTTGGTTCCCTTTTAGCCCGTGAAATAAGGACACTACCCCTGAAGGAGTCCACCCAGCCCTATTCTGTTAGTTCCCATGAGCCGAAATAGAACCAAAAAAAGACCAGAGCAGAGGAATAGTCACACGATTCACTCAAGTCACGATGTCCTTAGGACACGCTGGCACTGTTCCAGACATGGACAGAGCCAGAGTCCAAGAAAGCCCCACTCACATGGAGCCGACACTGTCCACTCCTCTTCAGGGTCGTGATGCTTCTCTCTAGCTCGGTCTGGGTCATTCCACCCAGAAACCCCGTTGATCTATGTCCTTCAGAGTTTCACTGCATTATCTCCATCCCTGCAGTGCCCCCTCCACCCTCCCTAATCAGGCACGCAGCGCCTTCTTCAATCTGCCCTCCCTCCTCCCGTTTTCCTCTCCATAACACTTCTCACAGCCTACAGATGATATTTTTCTAGTATTTCTTCCTCTTATGTTTCTCCTCCCACTAGAATCTAAGCTTGAGAAGGGTAGGGGCTTTTGGAGATTTTGTTATCCCAGCGCCCATAGCAGTAACGCGTATGTCGAAGGCATGAGAAAAGTCCCGCGAGGTCGCTCACGTGATCAAATAGCCTTCCAACACAGAGCAATACGCATTCAGGCCGCAAGCATTCGCATGTATTCTGTTACCAGCCATATGCAAGCCCTGCTTGGCCAGCTATGCATTCTTTTTTTTTTTTTTTGGGGAGAGATTTTCACTGTAGGGCGCGTGCGCTCGCCAGACAGACAGAGAGGGACATAGAGACAGAAAGCGAGAAATCACCCCCCAGGGGGGATGGTCATGCCACAATCCCTTCTCCTCCATTCTCCTCTCGGGATCTTGGGCACGCACGCACACGCGCCCGGCGTGAGTTTTAAGCCACCGGGTCCGGGAC
This sequence comes from Tupaia belangeri chinensis, assembly GCF_000334495.1. NCBI lineage: Eukaryota > Metazoa > Chordata > Mammalia > Scandentia > Tupaiidae > Tupaia > Tupaia belangeri. The sequence goes on from NW_006198133.1 coordinate 2,115,071, forward strand.
ACGAACCGCGGTCGACTACGTGGGAGTCCAGCGACATAGCCATTACGCTAACTGCTGGTTCCCGCTATGCGTTCTTTACCGTAACATTGCATTTGTAAATCCCCAAATGTCCAAATCGTAGGTATTTATCCTCAGTGTACTTAGATTGCTGTTGCCCTCTTTTCTTCTATAGAACGTCTCTCTCCTCCACACTGTCTTTAACATAAGCACTCCCTTCTTCCCATGCACAGGTCCTTTACGATGAGGTATCTCCCCGAGAACCGATAACCACCCCAGCTGCAAGTGTGTCAATTCACGGTAGGAACCAGCTCCACATAAGGCTGACGTCCAATATCTAGTTTTTATTCTTTGCCAATGCTGTGTCTTTGGATTTAAAAATGGGCATATATGTAAACTAAACGAATTCAGTCTCACCGACTTAAATTTCACACCTAATACAACTCGCTCGTGCTTGCTTTTCAATATTTCTCTTAAAATGTTGGCTTCTCAATACCAAGGTTTGAGTTATGATTATTTTCAAAAGCATGATATAAAAAAACAAAGCCTCCGTTTAATGAAATAACTTTCCATTTCTCTAACTGTCGAGAGACACAGGCCAACGAGGGAAAATAAATGGAAAACATCAGTCGGGCAATCTTAAGGCCAGTCCTTCCCCATCCCACCCATCATGTGACCTCAGGCCAGCACTGACTTCCCTCTCTGTAAAAGATGAAGATGCTTCACGATCTGCTCTCCACACGGAACTTCTCCGAGAGTCAGAGGCAGAAAGGCTCTGAACTACACAGCAATAGTCCAGTGAGAGGCGGGATGATTTCAGCTAAAGATGAAGCCCTCCTCAGGACACCACGAAATCTACGGCATTTTCTTCTTCTCCGTATCCCCTTAAACCAAGTATACTAAAAGAAGTAATTTTTTCAGATATATTCTGGGACATACCTTTGACTCTATCGTCCTCAGATTAACCAGATGCATGTCACAAGGCAAAGATGATAGTAACGGAGAGAATTCGCCCAGAAGCTCCAGGGTGGGTAAGGAGAACTTCTCTGTCATTGGGAAGACGGGATGATTTAAGAAGGATGAAGCTGTATGGCTAAGGAGGGAAGGGTAACTGACAGCATGTTTTTCTTCTTCCTGTCCAAAAGAAACCAAAAATACCTAAGTGTCATACTTACAGTTCTCATCGTACCAACTGGACGACGTCACAGGTTTACGTGTAAAAACATGAGTACCTTGATTTCATTATAGTTTACAAGTGAACAGTTTTAGCAAATATACAGTGAACTTGATATACTATCAAGTTCGGTTGTCAACAACACACAAAAAAGGAAGAGTGTCCACCTAACTTGTATATGTAAAATAGCGCTTCTGTTGACTTAACATTAAAAATACTGAAAAGATTTCCCAGAAACATTTTACCCCCCTCCCTCTCCTGTTTTTTTTTTTTTTTAATTGCCAGAGGATCTTCCCTCTCCTGTGTTTTTTTTTTTTTTAATTGCCAGAGGGTCCATGTACTCACTAGAGAAAAAGAAGAGGGAGAAAGCACGCCACCAGGGGGCGTGGTCACACAACACATTCTCCTCCATTTCTCCACCCTGTTGGGATTCGGGGTCTGTACCCACACATCCCCGGATGTTTTTTATGCAAGCTTCAGTCAACCATGTAGGATCTGGCTCCTTAACCCCTAGACCATGGGGCCTAATATTTTTCTTGGGAAACATTCAACCGAACATAAATTTCTCAAGGCAGAAGGCTTGGGGCGTTCCTATATTTTACATCATCAAATCTCCCTTCTCTCACATTGTAACAACATTCTTAGGGTTTCATTTACCCACTGATAAGGCCATAAAAGCATGCACTGACCCAAAGCTATATTCCATAGATGTTACCAAATGATAGGAATGAAACGTTACCTAATGGTAGGATTAAGAGAAAAAAGGAACTCTCAAAATAAATTTGATTCTAAAATAGAAATAGTATAGGCAGCATTATCTTGATCATCTGTTTTCTTTAAACTTGGCAAATCATTGCCAATGCTATCTTACTCCAAAAACAGGAACTATTATAGATGTGACTGGGTAATTATCACACATTTATACAGTACACGACTACTCAATATAATTTAAAAATACTTTTTAGTCTTTGCTACAATGTGTACTTGTCAGGCAACATTTCTATATGTTCAAACATCAAGTAATTCACCAGGGTTGAGGATACACGTGTAGCAGATGACAGACACACTTATTAATTCATGACTAAGTAGACCCTTAACCAATACTGCCTAAGGAGTGAAAACAGACACAAGGAAAAACTGAGAAGAGAAAATAACTTATGTATAAAGATCTTTTGATCACTGCCTACATTTGAAGCAAATTTAATTTTGTATCTTATTTATTTATTTTGAGAGACTTTTGCTATAGGGTACATGTGCTCACTGGAGAGACAGAGAGAGATGGAGAGAAAGAAAGCAAGAAATCATCCTTGGGGGTGGGGGAGTGGCACTCCACAATCCCTTCTCCTTTCTTCTCTCGGGATTTTGGGCATGCATGCATATGCACCCAGTGTGAGTTTCAAGCTGCCAGGTCCAGGACGTGAACCGTGGTTGGCTCCAGGGGAGTCCAGCGTCTTAACCACCATGCCACCTGCTGGCCCCTGTATCTTATTTTTTTTTTTTAATGACTATTTTACTGGTATCTTTGACTTTGTATCCTTTTGGTCAAATAATAGGTTAGGCTACTTACTTACGTGAAAGGACAGGATTTATAGAGGTATGGAGCTTAAAATTCCGAAGGTCAGATGAGCACTGGACAGAAAGGTGCTGGGGAAGAATGGGTGGCACATGGCAGCTAACAGATGCCGTTACAGTTCAGACCACGGAGAGAAGCAGACGGAAAGGCAGCCGTGCGAGATTAAGATACTGACAAAAAATAATAGGTCTGAAAAAGCTGTAAGAGAATGTATCCACTCCACATTCTTTTTTAAAGGAAAGATTAAATAAAGCACATAAAATAATAATCTCCAACAATGCTGAAATTGAAGGCAGCCTGTGGAATAACATGAATAGAGAGGGAGCACTTTCAACAAGACACTTTACATGTACTCCAAGATCAAAGGCTTCATAATCTAGGTCAGGATTGCTGACAAAATCATTTCTGAGTGACAAAAGATAAAAGATTCTAACCGAGAGAAAGCACCTGCCTTTTCAGATCTGGCAGGCAGTTAGTCCATTCCAGGTCAAGAAGCATTTAGAAAGCTCCCTGGCTCTGTTCTGTTATCCTCTTGCAAGAATTCCTGGCCACTTGGATGAGAACACAGGGCACTTCTGGACTAATCACCTACACCCTGGACTCAATGACATGTGCATACATGTACTGACCTTCCAAACCAGGCCAGTTCTCCTGACCCTTGCAACTTCCCAATCTACAGAATCAGAATTGCTCGAGGTGGGGCTGGAAATGGAAAATTAAAAAAAAAAAAAAAGAAAGAAAGAAGAGAAAAAAGAAAGCAAGCCTCTGTCCAGGTGACTCTCGGAGGCAGCTGCATTTGTTGGTCTGTGAACCTGGGCTGGCAAAGACCTCCCCAACCTGCTGGAGAAAACGGAACTCAAAAGTACAAGTCTAAGCCTGACCCTTTAACTATTTTTAGGTTAAAGACATAAGATTCAGACCCTTAGGGGCTTTGATGAAAGTCTTGTAAAAGGAAGCAAGGTTGTGGACGTGAGTCCTTCAAGAATTAGAGAACTGTGCAGTTGATGGTCTTTATGAGATGAGAAAGAGAACTTCACAGAAGAGCTGAGATTCAGTGCCGTAGGAGCACCAGGATCAAACACCCCTGGCTGGAGCCTGGCCCAGCCCAGGGGGGCCAAGCTTCACCCTGGGTTCCATATTTCATGCATTTTCTTATACTTACAGCAACAAGATCAACACGATCAACTGCGGGGCTGTAATATTTTGATTAGGCTCCTAGAAAGGTTACCTTTTAACTATAAGTCGCATGATAAACCCAAAGTTTATAAAACAGTTCACTATAGGACATTTTATGTATTTGCTTAAGCTGTAAATGGATTCCCTAGGCTTGTAGTAATGAACTTACCACCATACACACGCTCTGCTTCCTCGCTGGTTGGAAGGCACAGACTGGTTAATTCTAGCTTTCTCTCTGCAGCCTACCTGATATTAGAGTTCCCCATGTGTTCTGATCCAAATCAAGTTGAAATCTTCCTCACTGGGTCCTGGCCCTCATCCCATGAGTCAGAATGTCTTGTCAGGCCCTTTGGTGGCCTTTATTAATGTCACTTGAGTTATCAGATCCTTTACCATCAAAGGCTTCTACGTCATCTACATCAAACTTGTAAGATTATGATAAAATAGTAAGGGATCATGTTTTAAGCCATCTTTGTTTACTCAGTTTGATCTGATTCATAACAGGAACTTAATAAATGTTTGTTGAAATAAATCTATGAACTAAAGAAGCAAATGCTATAATGAACAAGAGAGGAATACTACCGAAGAAAGAGTAGCGTGAAAAGGCACTGATAGGCCAGCAGGTGGCATGGTAGTTCAAGCACTAGACTCTCACATGACTGAGTGCAGTTGAAGACCCAGACCCAGTAGCTTGAAAATCAGGCCAGGCGCATGTGGATGCATCCCCAAAATCCCAAGGGGAGAATGAAGGAGAAGGGACTGTGGTGTGACCATCTCCCCTGAGGGTGCGGGCGGTGACTTCTCACTTCTCCTCTCTCTGTCTCTCCTGTATGTATACGTGCCCTATAACAAAAACCTAAAGAAAACAAACAAACAAACAAACAAAACCCCCAAAAACCAAAAACTCAGAGCAGGAAAAAAAAATGGATGTAAATATATTAGATATGTTAACTGATAAGATTTAGAGCTAAAAATCATACAGCCCAGAGCTGGTGGTTTGTGGGCCAAATTTGCCAATAAACGTGTTTTAGTAGCTTTGCATATGTAAGGTGATAAACCACCTTAAAATAACAAAAACAAACAAGAAAGCAAATTAAAAACAATTATATCGAGAAAACCACCAAAAAAAACCCCACGCATTTTTGGATATTTAACCCCTCCCCCCAGGAAAATGGAAATTCAAGTGTCACAGGGCTGGAACATGCATCTGCAAACAGAGCTGGTGCTGAGCTGTGCTTCCCAGTGCAGTGCATCCTGAGTTCACCACACCCCTCCTGGGCACCGAGCTGCACATCTACCATTAAACCTGGCTCACCTCGTTCATGCCACCACTTCCCTGATCTCTACAGGGTTTACATTTTAAATCTGATTTCTCACTTTTTCTCTTTTTATCTAAAGAACTGATATCCAGAAGGAAGAGGTCAAATTCCACTTGAGCACTGCCATAGCTTCCAATTCTTCTCAAAGCAAAAGAGACAAGTCCCCTTTCCACCTTTGCTGGCCCTCAAGGACTGTCAGCATGGAAGGTGGTCACCCTCGCACGGCCACCGTCCTCCACGGGTGTCTGTGTCTCTCCCCAAGACGGTCCCTGCAAGTCCTGTTCTCACTGACGTCCTGCAGAGGACGTGGGGCACAGGAGCCACTTCTGTGTACTCAGCCCAGGTCATTGCCATGAGGCTCTGGCAGGTGCATGGCATGCTGTAAAACCCTCCTCTACACAGGGAGCATCTTCCCACTTTGAACCATCAATATTTTAGACATCAGAACAGGAGTTGAATTAAAAACACTTTCTAGAAAATTTAAGTTACATGGTATATACCATTTCTGAATCAAATGTCTTTTTAATCAATTTCACTAGGCATTAAAATATATTTTCTTTTCTCTAGTTCATTTTTTATTTAAAAGAAAGTATTGACTCAAGTGCGCTAGAATCTATAGTTGAGTAAAAGAAAAATTTAACTAACATGGGATTATAGAAACACTGGATCAAATTTAAATCAATTACTATCCAAGGAGTTTTGGATGGGAATAAACAACAAGTAATTTAGCTTCTAGGAGCAAGCTTTATAGATCTGGCATGAATATTTGTATTGCCACAGTTAGCAGAAGTTTTGCAGATAGTGTCAACGTAGGGAGAAACATACAAGCCAGACGCGTCTTTCAAGAGGAGGAAGTCTGTCGCTGCCAAGGGAAGATGACGATTTTTCTACGCAGCTTTAGGCCGTCAAACTAAGCTATCTTGTCAGTAACTGATTTATCAAGAGTCCCAAGAACTGGTAAAAATCCTGACATCCAAAGTGGATTAATCTTTTCCTAAAAGTTTCGAATATGGGAGAATGCCTTGTTTAAAGGAGTTGCTGCCATTTCATTCTGTCAACTAGTATTTCCTTTGTAGGACGTCCACTTCAGTCACGGGGGTCCAGGGGACACGTGAACATGAAGCAGACAAGTCCCTGGAATCAAGCAGGGAGGACAGAACACACGTACGGTGACATGGTGATAAGCAGAAACTGTGGTCACTACGGGGCAGGCTGTGCCTAACAGATCGCCTGTCCAGGAGTCCGTGTATCCTCCTCAGACTACGTAACTGGTGCCTTCGCTGCACAAACACGCCGAACAAGAACAAGAGAGAAGGCTTCCACTGTTGAAGCTGATGGTGCCAAGGAGAAGACAAGACCCTGAAGCACAACTACCAGACACACCAGGCGAGCTGCATGGTCCAGAGGGCCGAGGAGAGAGGGACCACACCTGACGAAGCAGAGGAAGTGAGCTCTGAGCTGAACCGTTACTAAAGGTCCCCTGGGCAGAGGATGAAAGAGGTGCACAGAGGTCCTGTGGGGGAGAGGGCGTGGAGGTGCAGGAAGGTCTCCTGGGGCAGACGGTGTGGGAGGTGCCCAGAGGTCTCCTAAGGGGAGAGGGCGTGGGAGGTGCTTGGGACTGAACAAAAACCAGAGAGCCTAGAGCAGAGGTGGGGAGAGGCAGTGAGCTGCTAAGGAGCAGGCAGAGCCCAAACCACGAGGAGCTCTGGGCGATGATAAGAATTTCGCCTTTTATGCTGACAGCAAGGAGAAGACATAAGAGGAAAAAAGCAGAGGACCAGGAACTAGCAGATGCATAATGGTTATATCACTTGGACTCCCACGTAGTTGAGTGTGGTTCGAATCCCAGACCTGGTGGCTTAAAACTCACTCCAGGTGTGTATGCGTGCATGCCCAAAATCCTGAGAAGAGAATGGAGAAGGGACTGTGGCATGGCCATCCCCCCTTGGGGGTGGTGTCTTGCTCTCTGACTCTCTGTATGTCTCTGGTGAGCAAAACTCTCTAAAAAAGCCCTCTGCCCCCTGGGTTAAGAGTGGATAAGGCAGGAAGGGGACAGCAGGCAGATGTGCATGGCCCAGATCCGGGAACTGCTGCCGTGAGCTGAGACTGGGGCGGGAGAACGCAAGTCTGCAGGTGTGACAGCTGGGCAGTGACAGCGTGCTGCCTCCCGCGTGAGCACAGGCCGGGAGAGATGCGCCCACCAGGCTGAGTCCTGGGACGGGCCTGAGAGGCGACACTGGAAATGACCAGCCAGGCCAGGGAGAAGACCTCGAGCGGCTTTGGACAGAGTGAGCTTGAGGTGCTCTTAGAAACAGAGGGCAATACCGAGGAGCGAGTGGACAGTGGGTGTGGAGGTCGGAGGCGAGACGAACCGGGGACGCCTACCGTGAGTTCTTTCTACTGAGAGGTGAGAACTGCAACCACGGGAGCAGGAGAGCTCAACGAGAGACAGCCCGTGAGGGAGATGAGGAGGAGGCCAGGGGCGAGCCTCCAGAGCTGATGAG
>NW_006198133.1:2122831-2131723 GCF_000334495.1 Tupaia belangeri chinensis
TACCAGAGACGGGAAGGCACCGAGGAAGCGAGGCCCATCAAGCCCTGGCGAGGCTGCAGAACGGCGAAGTGCGATGATGACAGTGACTATCCACAGGATCTAGTGGCACTGGTGAGAGCTCCTCAGTGGGCAATGGAGGTGAAGGCCACATAGCAAGGAACGCCAGGGAGAAGGACGCGGTGAAGAGCTAAACCGCTCCGCTGGATGGGAGAGAGGGGCCAGGAAACGGAAATGGGTCTCAGCCAGGCTCTTTCCTGCTTTTTCGGTTTTAACAGAAGAAAACGTTGTGGGTATGAACGTCAACAGAAAGGATCTTCTAGGGTAGTGCTGGCCATGAGAGGCAGGAGAGAGGACTGAGGGATGCACAGTGGAAGGGCTCAGGAGGGTGTGGGGGCACGTCGCGGGAACGAGTGGCGAGGCCAGCCTAAGAGGCAGGGACATGGCGCCGTCGCACTGGGAAGGAAGGAAGGAGAGGGCAGGAGTCGAAGGCTGGCCTCTAGAACTCAGAGCTCCGGTCTCACTGTACGGTCACTGGGAACGATCAGTGCAGAGAAAAGACTGCAGGGAGAAGGGTGGGGCCAGCAGGTGGCGTGGTGGTTAGGGTGCTGGACTCCCACGTGGCCATCCACGGTTCAAGCCCTGGACCTGGAGGCGTGCTGAACACATGTACAAGCGTGCCCAAAATCGCGAGAAGAAAATGGAGAGGAGAATGCAGTGTGGCCACACCCCCTGGAGGGTGATTTCTCACTTCCCCTGACTCTGTGTCTCTCTCATGCCTGCATGTGCTCAACGGCAAAAACTTTAAAAAAAAAAAAAAAGAAAAAGAAATAATGGGGTAAAGATAAAGAGAATGGAGTAAAGACACACGCCAGATCCAGGGCCACCTTGGGTGGTGACCAGTGATCTGTGGAGAGCTCTGGGGAGACCTGCCGCTGCCTGAATAAACATGCTGTCAGGTGGCTCAGGCCCAGCCGGGCGTCGCCAGACAGCTGAACATGGAGCACTGGACTTTTGCTATGAGGAAAGAAAACCGAACATGGAAAACAGACAACTAACACTCAGATAAATACACTAAGGTTTCAAATAAATTCCACTAATTAAATTTAATTTTCTAAGTATATGACTAAATTATATTCTGTAAATCTTACTTAATGCAATTTCTAAACTCTTCTTTCTTCAAAATAGTTTCAATAATTTCAAACAAATGAATCCCTTGACATTATTTTATCTACGAAGTAGGCAAAACAATGACCTAAATGCAGATCACATATAATATTTATAACTAAAGTTTTCTTTCTGTGACTATAGACTGAGTCTATTATAAAAATATCTCCGTATTGGGAACAGCAAGGGAAAGAAAGGTAACAAGTCATAAGAATCCTACTTGAGAATTTTGGATGGAAAAAAGCCACCAACACCAGAACATGCTATCTAATTTCTCCTACCATTTTAACATTACTTCTTTTTTCTAGCAGAATTCGAAATAAATTCGGTGTAATCTTGTTGTCATGGACGCCTTGCCCCAGGCCTCGATTGTCATCTTGCATGAGTCTTCGATCCATGATAACTTCGATCTGACCTGACAAAAGACAAAGCAGGCAGGTTATCTCGCACGCGTGTTCCGTGAGCACCAGGTAGGCAGCAGACATGACGCTGCGTTCAACTTCCCCTCTAGTTAGACGTGGGTTCTGGAAAACCCGCCAGTACCATGGGCTTTTTCTTGGTATCAGGTCAAAGCAGTTAGTATCAATTCCTAACACAGGATATCATACCTGTTTTCTTCATTAATGTTGATTGTATCTGAAGAAAACTAAAAATGAGTGGACAAATCAAAATTTACATGATTCTCTTTTTCAAAAAAAAAAACTAAGGAAATTAAGTTATCTAAAACTTTCAGCGGCAGCATTTAGAATTTAAAAATGCTTATGCCACTTACTAGGAAATGCATATCAGTCGTGGAATAACAGGATACATATGTGGGGACTTCCCTCATTCTATTCATGGATTGAAACACTATTTTGCATTGCACCAAAGTGAACTTGTACTTTCATTCTATTTTTCCATGAATTTCTGAAGTCTCCTCATACAGATGGGCAGAATCTGAAGGTCTGCAAATACAATTTGGGTTCCTTGCTACGTGGGGAGGAAACCACTTGAGGGCCTGCAGGCTCCGCCTGGGCTAAGAGCCTTCCCGCACCCTGTGTGGGTGGCAGTCAGCGCCGTCATGCCTGGTTCCTTCCTGTGCTGCAGTAATTCCGAATTTCCTCAGTGGAAGTTGTAAGCCAATGATAGGCTATCCGAGCGAAGAAAAAACTCCAAAACGCAATGTGTACTCAAATAAGACACTGAAGGGAACCAGCAGTTAGCGTAAAAAGAAAAAACTCCAAAATGCAATGTGTACTCAGATAAGACACTGAAAGCTAAAGGTTCTATGTATGCTTACAAAAGTTTGCACATATACTTATTCATCACCTACTAAACAGTCATTCGGCAAACCAGGGAAGACAGGCAGCGTGAAGGTTTAGTAACGGTATGCCACGCTGTCTGACCCACTCTGTGCAGCCTCTTTCTCCTCTGCTTAGGTACTCGGCACGCAGAATTACCAGCGATGAGCAGATTTCTCACTGCTCCTGCCTCCACGTGTTCAGACAGTCATCGACGACTTACTCCCAGGCACAAGGGCCGACTGCCCGCACACCTATCTGCAGCTTGTCACTGCAACCCAAATCAGCTCATGGGTCTCTTCATAATTTTTTTCTTTTTTTCCTTTTCCCCCTTCCCTTCCCTTTCTTCTTCATCTTCAGCTTTAATTTTTTTATTTTTTTATGTTTTTGCCATATAGTGCATATGCTCACCAGGGACAAGACAGGGAGAGATGACTGTGAGAAATCATCTCCTGGATGGCAATGCTGCAATCCCTTCTTCTCCAGTCTCCTCCACGGATTCTGGGCGCACATGCACACGTGCCTGGCATGTTTGTCAAGTCCATGGCTTGCACCATGGCACTGGCCACATGGGATCCAGTGCCTTAACCACCATGCCATGCTTGCTCTGATGTCTTGCTCTGATTTCTAACGACCCCCTGCCTCCCAATGTGAGTCCCTGCAACACAGACACTGAGTGATTTCCTGGTCTGTATTCCACTGCAGGGGCACGTGGGTGTCTCTGGCGGGGCAGAGGGGCGTCAGTCCTAGCCTATCCTCCTCAGGAGGTGAGGCGATCCTGCTGAGCTCCTATCGCAAGAGCTCTAGTGTCTAGCCCTGCTTGAGGAGCGACTTTGGGAACTATAAGGCAGCCTTTAAAAATGGGTGGCTTGAGAGTCCCACGTGGCACAAAGATGTTTCATGCTTTCCCTGCACTGCGTTTAATTTTTAAACTCTGTCAACATTTCCAGATGAAACAACTTAACATAATCCCAGATTCTGGACTCTGTCAGCAACACGGGACGGGGCCTCTACCCCAAGGTGACAGTTAAAGAGCACTAAGCAGTGGCCGCCCACCGTATGTGGGAGCACACTCCCCAGTCCACTCAAGTCCCGACCACCCCATCAGACCCCTGCGGGAAGCCACTACCATTTCCATAATGGAATACGAGCCTGACAGCCCGAGTTCACAGGACTAAGCCTGGTGGAAAGCACACACGCACGACGAGAAGCAGCCGTTTTGCTGAGTGTGGAAGTACGGAATACACATTTGTCTAATATGAAATGTAGGCGAGGTTAGCCAGACGGCGTGGTGGTGAAGGTGCCTAGATCCCACATGGCCAACTGCATGGTTCAAATCTCGAACCTGGGGGCTTGAAAACCAAGCTGAGTGCATCTGCATGTGTGTCCAAAATCCCAAAAGGAGAATGGGGCAAAAGGGGTTGTGGCCTGGCCAACTGCCCTGGGGTGAGGATGGGGGGGTGCTTTCTTTCTCTTTTTCCCTCTCTGTCTCTCTCTATTGAGCCCATGCACCCAATAGCATAGCTGAAAAACAAAAACTAAAAAACCCAAAAACTAAACAAGAAAGTCCCATGGGTTTTGGTGCCAGATGGCACTCAGCAGTAAAACATGAGCTAATTCCACATAGGAAGGGTCTTGGCTCAAGCCCAGAGACGTCCCTGAGTACTCTGGGCATGCCCTTGTCCACGATCCAGAGCTAGCTGAGGGCTGGAGCGGGCTCATGTTTGGGGATCCTCTTGGGAGTGCTGTCTCACTCTTTGTGCCTCGCTCATAGAAAAAAATAAACTTAAAAAGAAAAGTTTGTGCTAAAGGACATAGGGGAGCTTAAAGTCATTTATCATCCATCTTGTTTCTTCAGACATTTATCTTTAACCGGTCTTACTATGTAAGAAAAAAGAGGAATTGGTAACATGTAAGATAACCAGTTAGGGGCCAGCAGGTGGTGTGGTGGTTAAGGTACTCGATTCCCACACGGCTTTCGAATGCCAGACCTTGCAGCTTGAAAATCACGTGAGCATGTGTGTGTGCGTGCATGCTCAAGATCCCAGGAGGAGAATGGGGTCACAGGGATTGCAGCGTAGCCACCTCCTCGGAGGGGTGATTTCTCACTTTCCCTCTCATTGTATCTCTCTGGCAAGCGCATATGCATTATGACAAAAATAACTTAAAAAAAAAAAAAGATAAGCAATTAAAAGTCAGTCCTACAAAAAAGGATCAAAGCCTCTTGATATAAAGTTTTACAAAAATCAATCAGTGTCTACTGTCTGCTTTTCCTCACTTTCTCTGGATTGCCTTCTCCCACTAACATCCATACAACAGTCTCTCTCTCTGTCTGTCTCTAATTTGCTGTGGTTGAGTGTGCTTACCAGACAGACACGGAGAAAGAGAGAGAGTGAGAAAGATCCCCGACGGGAGATAGTCATGCCACAGTCTCTCCTCCATCTCCCCTTCCTTTTTGGATTTTGGGCATGTACACACATGCACCTTTTGTGTCTCTCAAGCCACCAGGCCCAGGACTTGAACCACATAGTTGGCCAGATCCAGCTGCCTTAACCACCATGCCACTGGCAAGCCCAAAGCTGTATCTCTTTATTTGTCAATTTCTATCATTTTTCCTCCCTCCCATCTTTTGGCTAATAGTGAAGTAGAAAGGCTATCATTCAGAGAAGGACCACAGACTTTTAAACTATAACTTTCCACCCTTGCAAACTTGGGCAAATTATCTAAAATTTCAGAGTGTGAGTTTATACATCCATTAAACCATGATGGCGACAGAGTCCAAATAACGGCTATCGGGATTAAAAAACTGTCTTTAAAAAACAATCATGACATGGAGGTCTAGGTCCCCGTTCTTCATCTGAAGTTTGGGGAAATTCATCATTCTATGATGTTCTGACAGTACCTCGAATTAACTAAGTATGACTCTCAAAAGCAAAAAACTAGAAAGAAGATAGGGAGATTTTAACTGGAGATGATCATTTACATATTTGATCAGGGCCGGCAGGTGGCATGGTGGTTGAGGTGCTGGGCATGGCTGATCACAGTTTGAGTCCAGGACCAGGTGACCTGCTTTGTCACTTTTCGTTTCTCTCTCTCTGGTCAAATTTAAAATGATATATAAAATAGACATGTTTGACCAAGAGAAAAATCACACCCTTGGAATCGAAATCTTTCAGAACAAAAAATAATGTAAACGCAACATACCATTTGTGAAACTCGAAACGCCTAAAGACTGAGCAGAAAGCAGCGTCAGCCGACGTGTGGCATCCTGGATGTAGGCCATCGTGGTCATGGGGTAGACGTTGGCTTGAACAGGCAGTTTGCTCATTGTCATTCTAGGTTGAATCTATAAAACCAAACAATTCCCATTTCTTAAAAAAGTGATACTTACACATGTACTTTTACAAATTAGTATTGAGTACAGATGATTGTTCTTCCAAAGGAAAAAAGACAGCTCCTGTTCTTGTTCAAGGGAAGAGATAATTTAAAAATTAGAACGTTCTTTAAAACAATATGAAGAAAAATCACAAGGATCTCAGAAAACAATTTTTAAGTAGGAAAGGTAAAACTTGTCCAGATTTTAAAAATAGGCATTTCTATTTAAATTCAGAATGAAAATGCTTAACAGACTTCTAGCTCTCCAATATTTGCATAAAACAAATTATAAAGGTATTAAGTATTCATTTCTCATCGAAATCTAACATACTGCTTTTGTAATGAATGCTAAGTATAATAGCTCCCTATCCCCTTTCAAGAAATATCTCTTCCTATTCTTAAATCCATCTTAATAAATACCACAGATCCCCCCACCAAATCCTCTAACATATTACATTATAATCAAATGCATATTTATATTTTAAAACCATTCAACACTTACCCTTCTAGTTTAGTTTCAATATAGACACTCCTAAACTCCAATTTCTCACAGCCCCATGTCTGAATGCATGAAGTACAACTCTATCTTTAGTTTTTGAGAGAGACTCTTGGAATACAAAGGCAATCTTATTCACAGTGACTACCTTCAGGACCCTGTTATCAGTGAATCTCCTTCACACACATAAAACTCCATCTCCTCATTTAAACTCATGAAAGTCTGATGTGAAACTCAAAAGGGAGAAGTGCAAAGCTAACCTAACAGTTCATATTCTCTGCACTGAGGGGCCGGGTGGTGGTGCAGTGAGAAAACACGATGCTCTAGGAAGCCAACCTCATGGGAAGATGTTGGGTTCACACCTGGTGGCCTCATGTGTGAGCTAGGTACACGTGTGCTATGATCCAGGGCTGGCTGAAGCCAGGGGGTGGATGAGGACCTGTTGGGGCACTCACTCTCTCATTCAGAAAAAGATAGATCAATCAACTTAAGAAAACAATAATTAAGATGTACCAAGCCCCGCCAACAGATGGCACGGTTTTTAGTACTTTCCAAACTGGATACTTAATCCCATCATCAACCCTGCAGCAGGTCCCTCAGCTTTCTGTTGTACTGGGCTGACTAGTGTCCCCCCAAATCCATGTTCACCTACAACCTGTCAATGTAATTTTTTTTGAAGCAGAGCCTCTGCAGAAACAGATAAGGTCATACTAGAATAGGGTGGGCCCTAACCCAGTGACTGGTGTCCTTGAAAGAGAGAAGTCTGGGGACAGAGAGAATGCCAGGTGACAACAGGGGTAGAGATTGGAGTGATGCATCTACAACCCGAGGAATGCCAAGAACTGTCAGAAACCTCTAGGAGCTGGGAAAAGGCAAGGGAGGCCAGGTCCTTAGAGCCTTGGAGGAAACCTGGCCCGGCCAATGCCTACACACCTTGCTTTCAATGTCCAGCTTCTCGAAAGCCACTCAGCTGCTAGTAATGTGTATGGCAGCCCCAGGAAATTAATAAACTGGGAAAGAAACAACTACTAGGTTGTTGGACAAGTCATGTTGTATTTTCTTCTGTTTTTCTATATAAAAATGCATCATGACTTTTCTGACAGCCCATTATAAATAAATACAAATAATAATGATAATAAAAAGTTACCTTTTTAATAAAAAGAAAGAATGATCTGTTTCTTCTTCCTAACCCTGATCTTTTTACTCTGACTCGTATACTTAAACTCATCAAAAAATATTTTAAAAAGCCACAACTGTGTTCTTGCTGCCCTCTCCCACCTGTGGGTCTAGAATTCAAGGTTTATCCAAGTATTACTCTTTCCAAAGCTTAGAAAACGGCTTATTTCAAAAGCAGAAATACTTGGATTATAGTTTCAAAAATAGTATTTTTCTTATTGATTCAAATGTTCAATCCTTGAAAAGAAAATTCACATTGCTAGTTATTCATTTTTCACTAAATTCTCTCATTCATGCACACACCCACACATACAATTAATTGCTTCTGTAAGATTTTCTGAAAAGACTTTCTTTTCCTCTTTTGTATACAGAGAAAATGAATCACCATAAAGTCAGGGTTTCATTTGAAAGCCAAACGGTGGTAGTAGAATTAGCATGGTAATTCGGAGTGTATGCTACAATTTTTATGCTTTGGAAAAGGTTTAAATTTAACATTTTCAAAACATCACACAGGAGAAAAATTTCACAATCATTTCCACTCATCCCCAGTTGAAAACCAGCAGCATAAAAATATTTGTTATGAGATTATTTTTATTCATAGCTAGAAATTTCTAAAATGCTAATGTTTCAAAAGCATGCTCATGTTTTTCATAGTATTATTTCAATGATCTGTTGTCACATATACATCTGGGGTCATTGAAAAGTTCATTGAAATGAACACATGAAAAAACTATGTATGAATTTCACCATTTTTTGAGTATCAACATAAATTAGTACTTTAATTCCATTTTTCAGTGAATTTGTTGAAGTTCCTCATACAGTCACAACACAGACTTAGACAGCAATCAAAATAACTCTATTGGAGAACTGACAATCTGAAAAAACTGTAGCATTTTGTTACTGTTATTTAAAACCGTCTCATGATCATTTTGACTAAATACATACCTGTCTACATTTCCTTTTTTATGGTAATTGCCAGAGGGCCCCTGTGCTCATCAGAGAGAGTGAGAGAGAACTAGCAATGGGGTGTGGTCACACCACGACCCTGTTTTCAACTGTCCACTCTGTCAGGATCTTGGGCACATGTGCCCAATGTGTTTTCCGAGCCACCACGGCCAGGATTTGAACGACAGTTGGTCATGTGGGATCTGGTTCCCTATGCGCTGGGCTTAACTGCTGTGCTATAGGGCCAGTACACAGCCTACATGTGTAAAGAGATATATGTTTGTCTATGTATATAAGGATACATGTGTGTATATGTGCACATTTACACACGCTTCAATAAAGAGAGACTTTCATGAAAATTTTAAAAAGCCTGTTATCAGATCATATATTAATATATATATATGTATGTGTGTATATGTATATATATATATATATATAAATAAACTACATATGCAT
>NW_006198133.1:2131735-2185159 GCF_000334495.1 Tupaia belangeri chinensis
TATTAGCATCAAAGCTTTTATAATTAATGGTCATCAAATCTTCCTTTGAAAAAATAAATCCCTACAAATAGATGTTCTTAAAAAAAAAGACCACTCAAATATTTGTTCTAATTCTGGAGATTTGATCAAATGCAGAACCTACAATTATGTGTTTAAAAAGTCACTTTTATTTTAGAGATAATCTGCGACTTCAGGCATAATTTTTCAAAGATCCAAACCCCTCTGGCCCATTTTCAGATCTAAAAGTCACACACTAATACAAACCCTACTGAGGCGGTGCACAGGACAGTTACCTGGTAGCCGTTTAGGTCCGTATAAAATCTGTTCTGGCTGTTTATGTCAGAGGAAATTCTCATTGCGATCTCCCGGTTATACACTTTCCGGATGTCCACGACATTGGAAACTTCCACAGACTGTCCTTCTATTCCTTAATTTGAAAGAATACACACAGTAATTGAAATTAATTGTCCCCTCTTTCTTAAATATACCACAGATCTTCTTCCCAAATTACATGCATTTTCCTGTTCTCCACTTCCTGTTTTTACCATCGCTCACACAAGTAAATGGAGTCACAACTTACCACTTTTTTATGACCAGATAGGAGACTCATTCATTTAGGGACACACATAATTCAACAGAAGGCTGAGGAGGTGGGGCGAGATGAATGGAGATGACATGAGAGTATGAGTTCCAGAGGGAAAGAGGGCACTGGACGAGAGAAGGCCAGTGCCGTGACAAGCCAGGCCGCCCCTGTCCCCACCTGTCCCCCACATAGCCCCTCTAGCTCACTTCGTCATCCTCTCTCTTCTTCCTAGTGTTAAAAAGTACGGGTTGGTGGGAACCAGCAGTTAGCGTAATGGCTATGTCACTGGACTCCCACGTAGTCGACCGCGGTTCGCGTCCCGGACCCGGTGGCTTAAAACTCACGCCAGGCGCGTGTGCGTGTGTGCCCAAGATCCCAACAGGAGAATGGAGGAGAAGGGATTGTGGCGTGACCATCCCCCTGGGGGGTGATTTCTTGCTTTCTGTCTCTCTGTCTCTCTCTGTCTGTCTGGCAAGCGCACGCACCCTATAGCAAAAACCTCTCCAAAAAAAAAAAAGTACGGCTTGGTGAAATTCACACATTTGTTCAAGTGATAGCATGCTATTGCCCGCAATTTATTTCTAGGAAAGGAGACCCGAAATCCATGGAGAGGAGTGATGACTGAAATCAGTATTAACATATAAGTATCTGCAAACCTTAATCTGGAGTGCTCCCCAGAAGTTAAATCAATTGTAACTCAGTTAGGTGTCTCTTAGGACTCCTTGCTATGGAGTAAACCAGTTTGCCCTTCGCTATAGATAACAGAATAAGGCTTGAAAAAGTCCCAGATGTAGCAAATTTATTTATTTATATCTATATATATATATATCTCACACATAAACACACACACACACACACACACACATATTTATAAGCCAAAAGGGTTTACTAGTTTCTATCTGTAATTAAGCACAGTCTCTTTAAGTCCTCTGCGAAGCCCTAGGTCAATCTCAGAGATGGAGAGAGGAATACAGATTACATTCTTTCAGGGCAAGGAGCGACTAAGAAAGTTGTTGGAAGCAGAAAGACTGGCCCGATCCTTTTTCGTAAAGTTGAATGAGGTTTCTGAGGTTCCCAGAACTCTGCCAACTTACCCCCAGCTCTACTTTCATCTGCCCTCCCTGTGACACACAGCCATCAGTCTGGACCGAGGACCCGTATACTCATCAAAGAAAGAGGACACTCAAGCACGATGAGGGGCAGAGGAAGAAAGACGTTTTCCCAGGAGTCAGGAAAAAATCCACAGCTTATAAAAGGTGGCGGCAAATAAGTAACGGAATGGGGATTCGGTGGTGTTTGGAAAAGACTACACTGCAGCGCATATGAGCACTGCAGGTCTCTGTGAGAACTACACTGAAACTGTACCACATATGTGATATGGTGATGAATAATGCTAACTGGCTCTATTTTAAAATAATTTTTATTCTAGTTTCTAATTTACACACTATAGTTGTACAACTTCGTAGGGTACAGTGTGTTTTTTCAACACATGGATGCTGAAATGAGGGGGTGAACTTAGCTACCCTCTGCAACATGGATCCTTACTTTGATGAGTGCATATTCATTATCGTCTCTTCTGGTTATTTGCAAACATATGTTGAATTGTCACCAATGCCTTTATTCTATGATGTTCTCTAGCCCGCTCCACATACATGCCTGCTTGTCTCTTAACCAAGTTCTCCCACCCTCCCTACTGTCGCCCTGCTCCAGCTTCTGGTATCCACCCTCCTCCTCTCTCCTGGGCTGTCCAACCTCTCGGCTCCTGCTAATGAGCGACTATTAACAGAATACTCAAAGTGCTCATGTTACTTCTTTCTAAACTAAGGGGCCAGCCTGCCCTTTTTCTTTTCTTTTTTTTTTTAAATGATCCAAACCTGAACCACTAATCCCTGCCTATAAAATATATACTCTATGTATCATTTTGAATAACCAGAAGAACTTGCCAAGATAGGTGGTTTTGGGGCCGGCAGGTGGTGTGGAAGTGAAGGTGACTGAATTCTACATGGCTGACTGAGTGGTTTGAGTCCTAGACCCAGCGGCTTTAAAATCACGTCTGAGGGGCTGGCAATTGGCATGGTGGTTAAGGGCACTGGGCTCCCACATAGCTGACTACGATTCAAGTCCCAGACCTGGCAGCTTGCTTTCTCACTTTCCCTCTCTCCCTCTCTCTCCTTCTGTCCCTCTCTGGTCAAATTAAAATTAATTAATTATTAAAAAAAAATCACATCTAGTGTATATGCACGTGTGCCCAAAATACTGAGAAGAGAATGGACGACAGGGGACTATGGCATGGCCGTCCTCCCTGGGATGCATGTGCTGTCTCTCTCCAGCAAGTGCACGTACTCTACAGAAACCAAAACAAAATAAAAACCCAAACAAACGATAAAACAAAGAGAGGTGGTCCACATACCTCCACCATTACTGGAAATTGTTTGTTTGTTTGTTTGTTTGTTTTAAAAAACCCACTCCTTGGTATCTACCCAAAGGACAGAATTCTTCATTGGAAAAGTGCTTGCACATCGATGTTTATTGTGGCACTATTTACAATTGCTAAGACATGGAACCAACCCAAATGCCCCCATACGGATGAATGGGTTGAAAAACTGTGGCACATATACTCTATGGAATACTACTCAGCCATAAAAACCAACAAAACCCTGGCCTTTGACAGAAAGTGGAAGAATATGGAAGATTTACTGCTGAGTGAGGCAAGCCAGGATATGAAGGAGAGACACTGTATGTCCCCACTTAACATATACTGGATGTCAGCACTCTATGACTGAAACTGATTGACTAAAGGTTGTACAAACACAAGAGATGGGTGTGAATGTCAGATGAGGTGTGTGTGGAGGAGTGGGGCCTAATAAAGGACATTTAAAGAAGGGATACGGAGGTAGAGCATTGACGGGATGGGGAGGTGTGGTGTTATCGGTTGAAGATATTTTGACCAGCGGGTCTGGGGAGAAATTTCCACATATTGAAATGCTCACATTGTAAGCTAAACAATATGATTGAATGTATATACAAAAATAAATAAATAAATTTATTTAAAAAAGTACATAAATGATGATAGAACAGAATCTTCTTTGAACTAGGAAATACATAGTTCTAAATGCAAACTTTCCTTTCCGCGTGCTTATGTTCACTAGAGGATGTTCTTGTGACCCCCAGATGAAATGTATATGGGATCTTAACAGACGAGCGACACATGAACCAAAGATGTCCAAAACTCCAACTGTAGCACCAGGGATGACAGTGCTCGGGCAGGGACGGGAGCACAGCTCACGGCAGAAGGAGCCCTGGTGCACGGAGCTGTCTGCAGGCCTGTCAGCACTGCTGCGTGCTTTCTGCTCTCTAGACTGAATATTCTCTCAGGGTCAGCATAATACATGCAATGAAACAAATGGAGATCATCAGTAATTTCAATTCAGGTAGCTCCAGAGCACACTTACAAGGAACATGCTTCAAGGAAAAATATAATTTCATGTCACCTCTAGCCATAATAAATTATTTCTGTTGAGAAAATCATCTTTCTTAAACTCAGTATTATATTCAGATCCTATTATGGCATCAACTTCTTATAGCTCTTTCAAAGGAGACTCTGTTCATTCAGCAAGGCATTGATTTCGACTCTAGGCCAAGATGAACTCTTAGAAGAAGATCAGACCTCATGTGCTTATTATGGAAAACCAAATGTAACCTGTATCGTAAAAGCAAGGCAATGTCCCTGAGTTCTCAAAGAGAAGTTACTATTTCTAAAAGAATGGTATGCATGTGAGAGAGAGGGGACTGCGGACTGCCAACTTCTGTTCAGTACCGAGAATTCCCTAAGGTGCGCTTTTCCTAAAGAAGTTCACAGGACGGACGGAGGGAGTTCCTGGGAAGCAAGGACACCCACCAGAGGTATCCCCCAGCATGCTGGCTCTCTGGTATGAGGCAGCCAAAGTGTTGCTTTTACCAAAGTGGTTCTACCCGGATATGGATGGCTTAGGGTTCGCTAAGCCCCTACAGTTCTTCTTTAATCCTGAGAGAGAATGGTCCCTACTTTACAAGATTAGTTCACTGAGGAGAGAGAGAAGTGATGTCACTCCCAGGTTTCAACAAGGGGAAAGAAGTGTCCTCTTGGTGCTAACATCTGCTCCCTTGGAGTCTTTCCAAAGGTCGCAAGTTCTTTATCCTTATTAACACAGGCAGTGCAAGGGGGAACAGAGCCAGTCCACGGGTGGAGAAGATATTTTGTGAATCAATAAAAGAAAAGAAGGGGGGAAAAGAAGAATGGAAAGCAGCTGAATGGAAAGCACCAGAGAGAGCACAGTACATACACACATAAACACACACATGTATACACACATACACACATGTGTATATACACATATATACACATACATATACACACATACACATATGTATGTATACATATATATGTATATATGAAATTAGAAATGGAAAATGATCAATGTAACATGTATGATTAAGCCACTGTGCAGTATATTCTGGATGGGAAATCACATTTTGTGTGCTGTGACTATGCTCAGTGAATCAACATAAAATTAATTAAAAATAAAAATTAAAAAAAGAGAAAATTGCAAAAAAAAGAAAAGGTCCCAAAGAAACTTTTAGACGGCACCACTGCTCTAAGCTGTTCTGTATATGCTGTAGATTCAGTCTGACACCCGGAGCAAGGACAGCTGCTCTGTAAGTTTGTTTTGTCCCTATAGCCTGTTAGCTTCTCACATATCCCGTTGTCTTACAGCATCCCGCACTCCAGCTCCGAAAGCTGGAGGCACACGGTACACGCTGTGAAAACCTGTCCATCGTGCAGGTATTAGCTGATGTGGGAAGATAGCAAGGTAGGGTGTGGCTCTGGTTTAAACAGCTGGAAACATGGCAGAGTGAGGGCTTTTACTGCGGTTAAACACATGCATGTTAAAACATAGGCTCCTCAGGGCAAGTGGGGCAGTGGTGAAGGCACCGGGCTCTCACATGGTCGCCCACTCTGAGTCACAGACACAATGGCTTGAAACTCATACCAGGCGTGTGTGTGCATGCCCAAAAAGTCCTGAGAGGAGGGTGGAGGAGAAGGGATTGAGGTGTGACCATTTCCCCGGGGGGTGATTTCTCACTTTGTCTCTCCAGTGAGCACACGTGTCCTATAGCAAAAACCGCTCTCTCTCAAGAAAAAAAAAAAAGACTATAAGCTCCTGAAGGACAAGGACCACATCCTATTTCCTTTTATGCTCCCCGGGCAGAGGTGGTGAAGGGTGGTCGCTAGGAGGGAACGACAGGAGCCCGCAGTTACTGAGGCGTAACATGTGCCAGGGAGCAGTGCCCTTGACGTAGGGCAGCCCACGGAATCCTGACCCACGTCTAGGAGGAACTCACTAGCCCAAGACCACGAGGCAGGACCAGGACTATACCTCTCAACTCTCATGCATCCTAGCAGATCAGTTACTACAAAAGCTGAAGATATTTTGGGATCAAGAATTGGAAGAACCTTGCAATAACTCCTGGTAGAGAGAAGACCTCCAGATTTTATTCATTTATTTTTTTGAAAGGGAAGAGGGCACTGGGCTGGGATCCGGTATGCTGCAAGACCTATTTAAATTGCGTAAAATAAAAGTAAGGGACAAGGCTTACCAGAACACACAAAACCTCTTTGAAACAACCCCAAACTTCCTTGTACAGTAATACACTCACATCAGATGCCAGGGAAGTCGAGTATATTAAATATGAAAGGCACTCTCTGTCCCCAAGCAGTGGCCCCTGCTGCAGCCAAGACCAGCCTCACTGTGAGCGCAGGGTGCAGACACCAGCACAGCGCCGCACACCTGAACTGAGCGCCAGCAACAGGCCAACACGCCCAATGTCCGCCAACCGGTCGGACAAGCAAAGTCAGGCACACCCATGTTACGGAATGCCACGTAGTAAACGGAAAGGAGGTGGCTGTCTGTCTTGATTTGACACAACGAGCTCAACGCAGTGTTATCTAGTATAATCAGCTTAATGCTGAAAACGTGCAAATACAATACAATGCATTTTTCCAGGGGTGGATGTGTAGGTGTGTGTGTCTGTATTACCTCTCCTGAAGTAGATAGGAACAGACACAGATTCTAGTCAGACTTTATCTTAATATCTGTAATGTATAAAACCTTTGTGTATATATGTGTGTGTGTGTGTGTGTGTGTGTGTGTATAAGTTTTTGCCATAGTGTACATGTGCTTGTTGCAGAGAGACAGAGACAGTAAGATGGAAAGTGAGAAATCACCCCCAGGGTGGATGATATCCCTTCTCCATTCTCCTTCTGCGATCTTGGGCACACACGCACACACACACACACACACACACACACACACACACACACACACCCACATCGAACACACACACACACACATGCCCATAGTGATTTTCAAGCCACCAAGTCTGGGACTCAAACCATGGGTAGTCATGTGAGCATCTAGCACCTTAGCCATGATGTAACCTGCTGGCCCTCAGCACACGCATACATTATTTGTGTTTGTATGCATTAAACATTTTAAATCTGTTTTAAAGGAAGAATATTTTCCATGATGGCAAATGTAATAGGTCACCACCAGAAGGCGGGGCGGTGTCACTGTGCCATGCTCTGGGGTTACAGCACACTCAGGGCCCTGGAGTACTTACCAAAGTGCTGCCAGTATCCTCAGAGCCTTCACCCCGTGAGCGGATCAGGAGAGAGCAGAGGAAGTAAGGGCGCTGACCTCCTGACTCTTGCCTAGCACCAGCCCAAGGACTTAAGAAGGGTGCCTTGGAGTGACGAGAGGAGAACCCTGGGGACCCCCGACTCGGGCCTGGTGTCTGAAAGATCAGGAAAGTGGAGGACACAGCACAGAGGAATTCTAGGAACACAGAGGGAAAGCCCGAGGTCACAGCTCTCAGCAGCGCCCCATGGTGGTCTTCACAGAGCCCTGGGCATTCTTCTCTGCACTACCGGGCCCCTTCACAACCAGATCCTTGTAACACCTGCCCTACCCGGAGCAGCCTAACTCAACCCTGACCTGTGGACTCTCCACCTCCCCAGGTCATTTTATTCTAGGATTCTGAAATGCAGTTTATGTGTCCAAGGAGTGTGCGCTGAGGCAGCAGACCCTACATTCACCCTGCTCAACCGGTCACAAAGGCAGGAGCCTGCAGCTTGGGTAGGAGAGCCAGAGAGAGTCTCAGACAAGCCCAGGAAGAAGCCAGGGCCTTACTGGCACTTCAGACGTGACGAGGACAAGTCATTAGGCCAAGATGGTCCAAGCCATCCGGAAAGATGAAAAGTGATGGTGAAAGTCCTAAGAGACATATTTAAGGCTTCAAACAAAAGTCTAACTGAATTTTAGTGCATGGCTAGCAAATCGTATCAAATAAATCCTCAAAAGATTTTCTAAGAATCAGAAATAGTCACAAACCAAAAGGAACATGGCTGCTGCCTAGAGGAAGAGCCAGCCCCCAAAGGGCAGTCCCCCCAACTGGCACAGCCATCCCCCACAGCACCCCTGCTGGCACAGCCCCCCCAGCACAGCCCCGCTAGCACGAAAACGTCAGTAGATCTTCTGGTTCGCATCATTTCTACTCGCACATGTAAAGAGGACACAATCGCCCAAAGACAGGGAGGCTCGAGAGGACTCAGGGGGACAAGCAACTCTCCCCTAACACTCAGAAGCCCAGACTCCCACCGCGGATTGCAGCATTCACCCACAGAGGGAGGGAACTGGCATGGAATCCACACACTCCGGAGAAGTACGTGAGCCTTCAGCTTCAGAGAAAACATCAGACCTCCGAGCCCACCCTCCCCAAGCCAGCCAGAGAGCTGCGCCATCCTGCTGACAAGTGGCTGGAACTCCATTTACCATCAAGTCTCCACAGCCCAGTGGGAGCAGAGACACCCAGCCGACTGGCAGGCAGGTAGGCCCGCACTCTCCCTTTCATCGGACTCAAGACCAGGGGAACGACTGCCTCCCCAACTGATGGTACCCACAGCGCAGCTCTTCTGGACCCCCCTGAACTGTAAGTATGGGCAGAGGACAGGAGAGGGACACCTGACAGGGAGGAGGGCACCAAAGATCTCCTTCCCAGTCTGAGTGCAGAAGACATGCACCACCCCATCACTGCTGGGCCCGGAGTGCACGATTCAGCGGGAATCTGTCCGATGCGAGCAGCCTCCCTGAACCGCCAGGCAGCACAGATGTCAGTCTCAGACCTCAGTGAGGTCTTCTCAGATATATTTGCCTCTCATCTGTCTGTCATCAATGACCTTCCCACAGCCACATCCGAGAATGGAGGGTCACTCTGGGGGAGCCCACATAGAATACACAGAGCCTGTGTCTACTGTCTCACAGAGACTGGCCCTGGCTCCTCATGGATACCCTTGCCAGGGCTGCATTCAGGTCTGGAGGGTCGCCTGCTGCCAGAGATTAGAGGCAGAGTACATATGCCCAGTTTGGATCTGAAAGGCATGGCTGGCCCTGGACCCTCCTGGAACAGCTTGACAGGATCATACCCAGGGCCTGAGGGCTACCCTGTCTCCTTTCTTCCCTACCGCCTTCCCAGGGCCACATTCAGGCCTTAACAATGGCATCGCCTTTGGGTACTATACACATGCCACTCAGACCTTCATCTCGGTCTCACAGAGAGGCTTGCCATCCCACACCTCTGAAACGATCCTGCCAGGGCTCCCGGTGGATCTGAACATCTAACTCACTTCCAGGCCTTATGCACAGGCTATGCAAGCCCTGCTCTCATCTGGAAGACACAGCTGGTTCCTGGCCCTCCTGGACCACTTAGTCAGGGTGCACCTGTAACCTAGGGCTGCTCTTTTCACCCTGGCATCAGAGTACCTACTCCAAAACTATGAAGAAGTACACCAACAGATGCCTAAAAATCAACACAGACACAAGAAATAAGGAAAAACAAGGAAGCAGCTCTTCCCCCAACAAGGCACACAATAAATTGTCATCAATAAAAGATAAAACACAGGAGAGCCCGGAAATATAAGGAAAAGAACTCCGAATATTCATCATAACAGAACTTAATGAGATGCATGAGAAAAGAGATAATCAATAATCCTGGAGATGAGGTCATCTCATCACATGGAGGAGTAATTCCATAAAGAGAAAGACACCCTAAAAATGAATCAAACAGAACTTCTGGAGATGAAGAATACAAGAATCAAAACCCCCCTCAAAAGTATTAACCACAGATTAGACCATGCAGAACAAAGAACCTCTGATCTCAAAGACAAAACTCTGATTTAGTTCAAAATGCCAACAAGAATAGGAAAATAAAAATTAAAATATTTTAAATTAAATTAAAAATAGCAACCACACAAAGGAAATTCTAGACACCATTAAATGACTGAATATCCTCATAATGGGTATTCCAGAAGGTGAACAGATAAATAAAAGAAGAGGGAAGAGATAACCCACAGAATAGGAGATAATACTTATGCACTATAAGTGTATAAGGGATTGATAAACAGCATATATAAGGAACTCAAAGAGCTGATCAAAAAAAACAAAAACAAATAATCCAATTTAAAAATGGGCAAATGAGCTGTACAGACAACTATCTAAAATATACATACAGGTGGGCAAGAAAGCGTATGAAAAAATGTACAATTATCAAAAGAGAAATGCAAATCAAAACTACACTGAGGTATCACTTAATCCCAGTCAGAATTGTTATGATCTAAAAATAAACTACAAGCACTGGTGAGGCTGTGGTGGATGGGAATGCTCCCTACACTGTTGATGGGAATGTAAATAGTACAGCCACCTTGGAAAGCAGTATGGAGGGGCCTCAAAATCCTACAGAAGAATTACTCTATGACTCAGTAATCCCACTCCGGAGTATTTACCCAGAGGTCCGGAAAACACTGAGTCAGAAAAATATTTGCACATTCAATATCTATTGCAGCATTATTGACAATCGCTAAAACATGGAGTCAACCTAAGTGCCAAGAACTGATGACTGAATTAAAAAAATATGGCACATATACACTAGGGAATACTACTCAGCCGTAAAGAACAATGAGACTCTACCATCTGCTACCAAGTGGGTGAATACAGAATATTTAACACTAAGTGAAATAAGCTAGACTATAAAAGGCAAACACTGTATATCCCTGCTTGATCTATACCAAACGTCTGAATTCTACAGTAGAAATAGAAAGACCTGAAGGTATGACAATAGTGTGAGCAAGTGCGGACAGCAGAGACTATATGTGTATAGGTGTAGGGGTGGGGTCAGAGGAGCTCAGGGAAAAAGTATTTAACCGATGCAGGAGATGAAAGGTCTTGGCTGAAAGTTATGTATACCGTAATATTCTTGACCTGATTACCACACACTGCATGTATGCTTTAAAAAACTGTATTGTACACTGTAAAGATGTACAATTAAATGTAAATAACAAATAATAATAATAAACTAAGGATCAAAGCAAAACCATTAGTGTTTGCCCTGAATATCCAGACCCGGGGGTGAAATGGAACCTTGCCACCTACTTGTCCTTACTCCTTTTTCTCCAATCTGTGTCTGAGCAGAAAAGGTGACTGAGTGATCGAATCACAGCAGAATAAGACAGCAGTCATTGTCAAGAGACACTAGAGCTTCTCTTTTTGAATATTCCACTTCGGGGAGGAGTTTGTCTTACATTTAAATCATTAAAGACATAAAAATACCTTTCCACTTTGTCTTTACTTTTGTGATGTTGTTTTAGCAAACTTTATCCAACTTATCTTGGAGCTGACCTTTCTTGTTACTAATTAACACAAACTGCTTAGTTCAACACATATACTAAATGACAATTCTCACAACAGTGATAAACTGAGAAATAAACATGGCAATATTGTTTCTAAAAATCAAACATTATCATGACTATATTTTTAAAAATTACTCATTTCAAAAAGTACCAAAGTAAAAATGGTAATAATTCCCACAACTGGGTGACCTTTTTCTCCATGTTGACTTAATAAACTGATCGCTCATTATAAGATCTAATTTATCCTCTGAGGCACTGCTGATTTCTGGGTCTGTAAATGTTCACATTGATTATTTCTCCAGAAGTGAAAATTTTAACATCTGCCTCCATGAATACAAATTTTAGTAAATATCATTCCAAGTTTCAAATTAAAAAAAAAAAGATGCACCACTTTGTTCTACTCACAAAATGTGAGATAAATAGCTACTATTAGCTATGAGTCATTTATTATGAGTAGACACTAGTCTATTTTATGTTTTTCATTTCAATACTTCTCACAACGTCAATAAGTAAATGTAAAATAGAAAAGTATAGCATTTTGATCGTATGAATGGCAACTTTTCAGTGAAGATTTTATCAATTAAGTATGACATACTTGAAAAAAGCCTAATAATTAAAGAATATACAACACTGGAAAGCTCTTTATTTTTTTTTTTTTTCCTACAAGAGATTTTGCTATAGGGCGTATGCACTCGCCAGAGAGACAGAAGGCAAGAAATCAACCCCTAGGAGGGGGTTGCAATTCCTTCTCTTTCATTCTCTTCTCAGGATTTTGGACATGCACACACATGCACCGAGCATGAGTTTTAAGCTGCCAGATCCGGGACACAAACCACAGTGGACCACGCGGGAGTCCAGCCATGTAACCATTATGCCATTTGCTGGTCTAGAAAGGTCTTAAAAAAAATCAATACTGACTTTACAAAACAGATTTTTTTTTTGGAAGCTCTATTTTGGAGGGACTGTACTACACCAAACAGGTTTAGCTTCAAAACAGAAAGTCAAAATAGGTAAGGTTTAACTAAAGCAAATCCCCCGGGAGGTACAGGAAGTTGCTCACATAGCTGGAGTTTTCTTGGTACCATTCCCATGACCTAGGATAGGGGGACAAGAACTCTGAATTAATCTCACAAGCTTCTGCACAACTTCAGCAACAGAAACTTTCAATTTATTAATTCCCCATTCTTCCAAATGTGCTTCTCTCCAAGGTGCCTTGAGGCAGGAAGCACAGGGTTCATATATTTTTCTCACACTAAAACAGAACTTTCATGGAGGTATGTCTGTTTCTTTCTTTTGTTCTTTTTTTAAGAGAGATTTTTGCTACAGGACATGTGCACTTGCTGGAGAGACAGAGAGAGACAGGCAGAAAGAGAGAAATCACCCCCTGGGGGAATGGCCATGCCTCAGTCCCTTCTCTTCCATTCTCCTCTTGGGATCTTGGGCACACATGCACACATGCATGCGTGCCTGGAATGAATTTTAAGCCACCAGTCTAGGACTCAAACTGGTCAACTATGTAGGAGTCCATTCAGCAACATAACCTTATGCCACCTGCTGGCTCTTCTTCTGCTCTTTTTTAAAGTCTATGTATTTTATTTCTGAGAGCACACATGCATGAGAGAGGAAGAGAAGATGGGAGAGGGAGAGACAGATCGTTAGGGAGAGGCGCCCTTGACAGGGGTTCATCACACAGAGATCCCCTTCCCTTGGTCCTCCAGCTCATTGGATCTTGAGCACTTCTGCACACAGTGTGTGCTCAGGCTGACCCAGGAGCCCAACGTCGTCGGCCACGTGGCTTCCAGCACTGCAGGGTAGGGCACTACTGCTGCACCACAGAGGCTGGGCCAGCACGCCTGCTGCTTCCTTCCCCCCTCGACCACTTTTCCACTATTTCTCCTTTCAACTTATGAAGAAGAAGAGGAAGAGAAGGAAGAAGAGGAAACAGCAGCAAATCTCTCATCCACTAACTCAAGCGTGTGCTGAATAAGGACAGTTAGAAATAATGGTGTCTGATTGGACTTTAATGACTGAGTAATAAATACTTTTGCCAAACACATGGTTTCTAATTACTTACTTTCAACACAACTGAGGGCATACCTAATGGGTTGTCAGGCAGCAGATCATTAAAAATAATTGATTAAAATCAATGCTTGATAATGGATCACACTATGATTTACGGCATCTAAGTCAAAAGGAGTTCCAAGTATTGAATGATATTCCTGTAACAAAACTCTGTCATGACTAGCTACTTACTTACGTGAACATTCCTCTACCCTGATGTGTACTGTGCTGTCTTTTCATTTTTCCCTCAGTCTGTCTTTTCTTCAATTTCTGTATAGGATTCTGTATCTTGAGCTGTGGTACTATTTTTATTTTGTTTCTTTTTTTAAAAACGTAAGTCTCTGGTTGAGCCCTCGTGATATTGTTTAAGTAAATACATTTTGGTTGGCTTTTGACCAAAAAAATTAAGAATAAAATCAATACTGCAACACGTCATAAGTCCCATTCACCAGTGGCTACAGTAACTATTAGTGATGAAACCAGCACAACCAATGGAGAGAAATGTTTTATAAAATAAATGATCAAAAGGGTAACATATTTAACGTTGTTTTGATCAATTACAAGCTATTAATTATTTTTACAACTCAATCCAGAAGGAATTTTCTATCTTAGAGTCTAAAGATAATTTTGAAAGCTTTAATTTATACACAAATACACACAGTTTTTTTTTTCTTTCAGAGAGGTAAGTAACGGTTGACTAATGAGATTCTTAAGCATTAAAAAAATTATATGAAAATAATATGTTGTGGGGGGAGTAGAATAGGAATATGAGTACAAGCAGAAAATAATTTGAAATTTCTGACGGTTAATGAAGAGCTAGTGCAGGCTTTTAAAAATGCATGATTAGGTATCAAATTGGTACCCACTGGATATGCTTATTTTTAAATGTCACTATTTGCCGTATACCAAAATAACAACCTCCGCAATTACTTAAATGTATGAAGAAAAACTAGATGTCAACTTGAAAATACATAAGAAACACACAGTTCAGGGAGTCTGAGCTAACCAACGCCATGTCATGCATCCTGGTGTTTCTTCTTCCTTTTCGCCCATTTGAATGGTATGTCTCTAAGACTTAGCGCCTCAACATCTCACTTTCTTCTTCCTGAACGTCTCCATTCTTCAAGACCATTTTTTCTCTTGCAATGTTTATGGCCTGGCCAATGCATTCTTTTTTCTTTTCTTTCATTTTTAAGGTTTTTGCCATACAGTGCATGTGTTTGCCAGAAAGAGTGAAAGGGAAAGTGGGGGTGGCTATGTCACAATCCCTTTTCCTGCATTCTCCCCTTGGGATTTTGGGCACGTTCACAAACATGGCTGGCATGAGTTTCAAGCCACTGGGTCTGAGACTTGAACTGCAATAGACCATGTGGGAGTCCAGAGCCTTAACCACCATGCCACCTGCTGGCACCAACTGATGCATTCTTCTAAGTAGACCAGGCTTCATCTAGGTAGATAATCGTCCAGCACCCCTGTAAGGTAGGCTCCATTACTGTCACGGTTCAGGGTGATAAAGCCAGGGTGAGACAGTTAGTGACCTGTGGAGGTCACACAGCAGACTGGGGCAGGCTGAGAATGCATGGTAGGCAGGTCCACTCTGCCTCTGTGCTCCATGCCATTCACCTGAGCACAGGGCGATACACTGCACGGGAGAGCCCAGCCGTCAAGGCAGCAGCTACCAGCTACCAGCCCAGGATAACCCCTGGTTCTGAATTCGTAAAACCAGATTAAGTTTACAGTCCCTTAAAATAACCTTCCCTTCCATGCCTGCAGGGAATAATCAGGTTCCACACATAGCTACTTACTTCAGTTTTTTAAAGTTCCAATTAACAAGAAAAAAAAAAAATCCTTAGCAGTCAACTGCATATTATGATATTCCAAAAATGTTTTAATTACCTAGGTCTGTCTAGCCATAACTTAATGCATTTTACTCTTAAATCAAACTAAATATGGAATGTACTCTGGAAAAAAAAATGAGATTGATTGCAAACCATTTTAATATCCTCATGAATCTTTTTATGGAAATAAAAACAACTTTTGTGTAGCTCTGGGACCTTGTTTACAAGTAGAGTGGATGCCAGGGATGAAAATTCCCAATTCAAGCGTCCACGGAAGACGAATTCAGAAGCAGGGAAACAAACACAGAGACGTTTATAAAGTCTATAAAGGTTCTGGTGGTTACACCTAATCAACTTTCTCGTTTTCATAGAGTAAGGAACTCTATTCCTAGGAAGTTAAAGGACAAACTCAAGGTCACTTCAGTTTGCTCAAAGACAAAAGTAAGGATTTAGATTTCTAATTTCCAATGTGATTTCTTATATGTTTAACTAGATGAACCTCATTTTGACTCTCCCAAAGCTCAGGGTCATATCAAAAACCCAGTTACGGTTTTGTACTCAGAATTCTTTAGAGAAAAACTAAGCAACTCTCTGATGGTAAAACAGCCATGAAAGGAAATTATTCAGTCACTTCCGCATTAGGGAAGTCTTTCCGGATACTTTGTCATGGCAGTTCATTACACTCTACCTCCAGGCTACTCGCTTTCTTTTAGCAAGACCCATTACACACAGAGCTTGTATAATGCGTGGGGAATAGGGCAAAGGTGCGGCACTCAGGACATGTCTCCTCAGGGCTGAGACAGTTTACACACACATACTCCCTCACAAACCGCCGCCAGGAGGACGCAGCTGGGGGCGGGCAGGGACCTTGCAGGTAGATATGCTGTAGAAGGCCTGGGACCCGAGCCATGTGCCAGTGAAAACGTACATAACACACTGGTAACCCATAGCAACCTCATTCTTCAAAGTAACTGCTGATGTCAGAAAACCGGGGCACTAAAGTCTAATCATTACAGCTCTGAAGACAAATGAAGCCACAGTTAGCAATGCCACTCACTGATCATTTTGTTACCGCAAGGGGTGTACTTTTGGTGAAGGACCAGTGTCAAATATAACGCTGGGAATAGAGGAGCCTCTGCTGGCTGGAGAAAAGCGCAAGCAGCCTATTTGTTAATATTTAAACCCTCGATTTGATGACAGATGACTATACTACAAGAAAAGTGAATTCCACCCCCTCCACCTTTTCCCTAAGAAAAATGTTATTTTCTACAAACGAAACAATCTTTTAGAAATCATAAAATAGTTCCAAAAGGGCACTTTGTTAAGTTATAGGTGCTATAAAACAGATTTCTTATTGAACTTGACATAAGGCTACAATTGCATAAATTAGGAATCTCTGCAGTTGCTCTGATCTTGTCAAACTTTTGAAGCTAGTGAGCAGAATATCAGCGCTAATTTAATATTTCTAGAAACCTTTTGAATGTGATGCCTGAATGATAATGGAAAGAGAAATGATGTTTTTTAAATAGCTTAAATGATACTAAGCAAGACATTGCCTTCGAACTGACTTCTAATTATTCTGGAATCCGGAGAGAACGCAAATAGAGAAAGTAAAGCGAAATGTCAAACCCGAAACGAAAGTGAGTGACCCGAGGCCTCTCACCTCAGTTTGTTTCAAAATCAGTAATGGCCGGTGTATACAATTTGAGAAGTGTTCTGTTTTGGTTTCTGACTTTGTTTTCTTCCAAAACTTAATTTGGAAGAAAATTTACTTTGGAGAAAAACAGGTCAAAGAGCAAGCAAGATAGAGATTGAGGAAAGTAAGATATTTTGTTATTTTATGAAAGAATGTTTTAATTATTATTTATTTGTGTTTTTTGCTATAGGGCACATACGCTCTCCAGAGAGAGAGAGAGATATGGAGAGACAGAAAATGTGAAATCACCCCCTCCGGGGGGATAGCCATGCTGTAATCCCTTGTGCTCCATTCTCTTGGGATTTGGGGTGTGCATGTACATGCACCTGGTGTGAGTCTGAAGCCACAGGTCCAGGACCCAAAATGTGGTAGACCACGTGGGAGTCCAGTGACATAACGATTACACCATCTGCTGGTCCCTCATTTATTGAAATTGGAAAGGTTTAATATAAACGGGCATTCAATAAGAGCAATCTGTTGTATTATTTTCCATTTCTTTGTCATCGTTGTTGAGATATAAAATCTTATGTATAAATAACTGAGTAGCCTAAGAAAGTCACAGTGTATAATCGTAACATATTAACAGTTTCTCTCTCCCGCCCTCCATTCCTCCCTGGAGCAGAAATCTGGTAATAAAAATAGGCTCATGTCATTAATGCACATCCAATGAACTGGATCTGTCGGTTTCAAAGGTGGCAAGATTAGCAATGTATCTAAAAACAATTCAATAAATTAAATTCAAGAACAAACATTTCAGTTCTTTTGAAAAAGACAAAACTAGGGGCCAGCATTTAGGTGAGGGTGATGGGTAAGGCACTGGATTCCCACATGGCCAACTACGGTTCAAGTCTCAGACCCAGCGCCCTGAAACGCAGGCCAGGCGTGTGTGTGTGCATGGCCGAAGTCCCAGGAGGAGAGTAGAAGAGGAAAGATTGTGGCACGGCCATCCCCTCTGGGAGGTGACTTCTCACTTTCCCTCCTATAGTCTCTCCGTCTCTCTACTGGGTACACATGCCCTATAGCAAAAACTAAACAAAACCTAAAACTAGTCAGCGAACTCATGAAGGTTCAGCTGCAGTTTTCTGTACCTCAGATGAAAAGCCACATTTTATCTATGCGTCTTGATCAATCTTGGTTAACAAGGAGTCAACGTTGAGAATGTTCAGGGCTCTTCCATGCTTCTCGGAACAGATGCCTTTGCAGTGGAGAACCGAATCCCTACGGACGGAGTACTTCTCAGGGAGCTGGGAAGCCTACAGTGTCAGACACCCAGGAGACAGCGCACCCCTGTCATGGGCCTTGATGAGTGACTTCATTAAAACCCCAATGATCCAGGATGACTCCTCAGGCCAAGAGGAAGGACTGGCTAGCGATGGGTCAGTGGGAACTGCTAAGAAAAGCCTCCCTCTCCAAGATCAGCCTGACTTTTCCAGGAGGGAAATTTGTTGAGAGGGGCTCAGATGCAAACATGGGAGGACAGACGAGGGAAGGGAGCTTTCAGGTGATTCCAAGTTCTATCTCCCACCAACTACTTTCATGTTGGAAAAACAAATTAAATAATCAATGCTCTGAGTTAGGGGCCAGCAGATGGCAAAGTAGTTATGTCGTTAGTCTCCCACATGGCTGACCACAGTCTGAGTCCTGAACCTGATGGCTTGAAAATCACACTAGGCGCGTGTGCACGTGTGCCCAAGCTCCTGAGAAGGGAATGGAGCAGAAAGGATTGCGGTGTGGCCATCTCTCTCTGGGGGTGATTTCTCACTTTCTCTCTTACTGTCTCTGTCTCTTTCTCTGGTGAGTGCATATGCGCTCCCTAAGGCAAAAATCTCTTTAAAAAATACGCTGAGCTAAAAGAGGAGGAAAGAAAAAGATTTATATGTCCCTTAAAATTTCTATATGCTGGGTTCAGGTTTAATCCAGGCAACTATGGTAAAACCTCATCCAAAAAGCACCCTACATTAACTTCATATATACTTACCTTGTGTATCTGTCATTTCCCATGAACTTCTAAAGCTTTCTACTTTCAAGCTAAAAAATATAATTATGAGAAAAAGTGTTTCAGCCCAAGTTTATTCTACCCACTGGGAAATCCAGAGGCAGTCTGAAGTCTGAATCGTTATTTTCTTATTATATTAATACTCTTAAGTGTCCTATTCAGAAAAACCTCTGTTTCTTAACTGACTAATTTAACTTCCTTTGCAAAATACCTCCACTACCTAGAGGCAGGACTTCGGAGATCTCAAGCACTGGACTGTGCTATACTTCAATGCTTGGAAGTATTTCTCCAGCAACACAGCGGGCCATGAGTACCGCGCGAACGTGAATCAGGGAGAACCGAGACCTGAATGACTCGGCTCTAAGCGCCCCAACTGGCTGGCTTGATGCTAAGAGGTACTTGTGCAATGTTCCCAAATGCACTTCTGCACCAAGCCTCCAGGAAAGAGAAGAAAAACCACCTAGAAAGAAAATGCATGAGAAAAGAAAATGGAAATATGAAGTAGAGAATAAAGGCATAAGGCAGGCCTGCAAACAGAAATGGGTGATGTGGAGAGGCGGAGAAATGCACAGGTAACAGACAGCACGTGCCTTTGGCAGGCTAGACGCCAGTGACATGGGAGCGGCCCCTGCTTCCGCTAATGGGCTGGCCACAGCAGTGGGCAATTCACTGCCTGGGGCACAGAGCAGAGGGAGCGCAAACACGACAAGCATTTGGTCTAGTGCGTGCAGTTCATTGGGATAAATGAATAGCACACCAGGGCTTGTCCACTGCCAACTCAACTGCCGAGGTCTGGGGCCAGCTCAGCTAGAGCCACCAGCAGCAACAAGGGCGATCCTCTTCACACAGACTGCCCGGGAGAGGAGAGCCACAGGCCCTGGATAACCCAATAAAAACTCAGAAAAAGCAGTGACGTTGGCAGATGTGATTAAACAAAAGCAAAAACAATTTAGCAAATATACTTGGTCGAGAAGTCAGCATTTAGGGTGAATGACTCCAGCATTTACTCTGAGACACAGCCTACCTTTAAATACAACTGGTGAACGGTGGGGAATTACACTGGAGTGGACAGATCTGTGCCCAAGTGTGCACCGGGCTGCACTCAAGGAAGAACTTTTCCATTGAAAAAACAATAGTGTTAAGCGAAATTAAACATAGCTAAGTGCATTTTCTGTGCAATAATGCCATCTTCTATCCATAAAACGAAACCTTTAGTGATAGCTAAAAATGTAATTTTAGCGCTCTCAGGGGTGTTAAACAATGGCTTCTACAAGATGCAAACAGATGGCTAAAAACGCTCTTTCTGACTTGGAGGTTTTACGTTCTGACTTGGAGGTTTTAGGACACTCAGTGAAGGCCGATACAGGACTAAGGCTCTCCTGCAGATAGCAGAGTAACTGCAGATAACCACGGAAGTCACTCAGGACACCAAATTATAGAGTCTATTTAATAATTTCTACTGCCTTCCAGAAGACCTTTAATGTCTTGCTTCAGTATCTGAATCACTGTGGTTTTGAAAATATTATATTATAGCCTAAGAAGTTGCACGTGTGCTTGTCCATACCTAGAATTCTAACAAAAGGAAAACACTAATGAAATTTCAGGCTAAAATAAAAAGTTAAATGAAATCAGAATTAGATTAGGCTCTGAAATAAAAAAATATTTAAAGAGCAGCTAAGGAATTCTCTGAACATTGTACACTCTCTGCGTCCCCCACAACACTAAAAGGAAACAGTGCTTAGCTGCCATTATAGCGTTAGTTTGTGAAATGCTTTATTTTCTATTATATGAAGATTCAAGGGAAAACATTTTTCCTTTTCTATTTTTTTCAGCTCAGCTAACAGCAAAGATAAATTTAAAGAAAGATTTAAAGTGACTTTTTCTTTTTCTCTCTTCAGTCCTGAAGAGAGACTTGAGAGAGAGAAACAGAGAGAGGGAGAGAGAGAAATCACTTCCAAGGGGGGATGGCATGGTACAATCCCTTCTCCTCTATTTTCCTCTCAAGAGTTTGGGCATGGGAACCAGCAGTTAGCGTAATGGCTATGTTGCTGGACTCCCACGTAGTCGACCGCGGTTCGTGTCCCGGACCCGGTGGCTTAAAACTCATGCCGGGCGCGTGTGCGTGCGTGCCCAAGATCCCGAGAGGAGAATGGAGGAGAAGGGATTGCGGCGTGACCATCCCCCCTGGGGGGTGATTTCTCGCTTTCTGTCTCTATGTCTCTCTCTGTCTGTCTGGCGAGCGCACGCGCCCTACAGTGAAAATCTCTCCAAAAAAAAAAATAAATAAATAAATAAAAATTAAAAAAAAAATAAAATAAAATAAAAAAAAGAGTTTGGGCACAAAAGTATATGCACCCAGCATGATTTTCAGTCACCATGTCTGAGACTCAAACCACAGTCAGTCACACTGGAAACCAGAACTTTAACCCCTACACCACCTGCTGGCCCTAAGTGACATTTTTGTAAGGTCCTTCTCTAAGAGAATTGGTAACATGATAGATGGCCTGTTTATTAGGACTAAGTCTGTGGTTGGAAAGGTATTCCACTCAATTCAAAATCAACAAACAGAGCTGTGTAGGTCTGAGTGTTTGGGAGATCCCATGTAGGGACTGGTTTCATTGCCTGGAGTTATATTCCTAAACGGATCAAAACCCTGTTTCCTATCACTTTGGTTAATAAAGATGCTGTTCAATACTCTTCTGAAAGTAATAAATAACTGCCTGATTTTTTTGTATTTAAATTCATTTATTCACATTCGTTCACTGTATATCATTACAGCACACAAAATGAGGTTTTCCATCCAGAATACACTGTATATTGGCTCAGTCAAGCACATCAACATACATGTTATATCGTCAATGAATAATTTCCCATCTCTTGTTTCCTGTATATTTTGCCTGTTTTCTCATCCTTGATTCCCTCTCTCTTACCCTTTGCCATCCCCCACTCCCTCCCACACTGTCTCTGGTATCCATGGTTGCTTCCTATGCCTTTATCCTCCCACCATATTTTATTGATTTACTAAAGATCTTAATCAAAATATTTTCAATAGCAAGCGCAGCTGATACATATATCCATGAACACAAGTCTGACTGTAGGCATAAACCTCTGTGAGTACAATGAACGTACTATAAAGTAGCACCTCGCTGGGGCTATATAGCTTACTACAGTCATCAAATAGGTATTTTTAATGCCTTTTTTTTTTTTTTTTTCAAAAAAAAAAGTTTTAGTTTTTTTCCTGAAACTTTTTTTAACTTAATTAATTTACATTCATTCCCTAAGCATCGTCACAACATACAAAATGTGATTTCCCATCCAGACCATACTGCATAGTTGCCTAATCATGCATGTTATTGTCAACAATTTTCCTTTTCAAATATATATTTTATATATATATTTACCCCTATGTCTGACCCTCTGCCCTTTCCCACCCTCTTCTCACACTATCTCTGGGGTCTACAGTTGTCTTCCATTCCTTTTCCTCCTGCATTTTATTGATCACACAATTTCTTAAATAATCTAACTACTTTCAATAGCAAGTTCAGCTGGTAATTTCAAGAAAAGCAGTTTTGAAATGGTAAGGAACTTTGCTTAAAACTCAAAGCCAGGAAACAGGTTAGAATTCTGTTCAAACAGTAGGTACATGAACCTGTCGGCAGCTCAAGACAGGACACAAATCCTTAAAACCAGACAACAAAGCCTAGAAGAAAACCAGCAATGTTTTAGTCAAAAGTCATAAAATGCTATTTCACCAGTTCAGTCTCATGTACTTAATCTATCTCATGTTGTGGTTCAATCTTCCTGATTGAATTTTGGAATATAACATTCAACTCCAGACTTGTCCCTGTGATTAAGTTGGCCATTTTATAGTTTAACAGGTGAAGTGCTATAAACAGACAGGACTACTTTAGAACACTCTTCTTTCAGTTACACCCCATGATACATGCTATTGCAACACATTCTATATTCATATTTAAGAAGACTGTGTGTGTGTGTGTGTACTGTGTCCACAAGTTGAAAGTCACTGTTACAGTTTAGATTGTGGTTTCTCTCCCAGTGTTTCACACTTTACATTCTGGTCTTAGTGAATGATAATGTGTCCCCTAGATGCACATGTGCTGGAATTTGATTGAGCTGTAAAGGTATTAGGTGAGAATGCCTTCACGGTGTCCTGGATAGGTCTTTGGGTATGTGCAGAGAGCACTGTAGGCTCTGTAATGACGAGACTGCCTGGAGCGGTAAAACTGTGCCATGTACACCCCCAATTCCTCCCTCCGCCTGCCACCCTGAAGGGACATAATGGGAGCACCCTGGAGGAATAACAGAAACAGCCAGGCCTGAGAACTGCTGGTCCACCCAAGCAGAGGGATTGACTGGCCATGTGCTAACCTTACACACAGGTGATAGCCTAAGAGACTCTGCTCACCTTGGGGGAGAAAAGAGCTCTCTCTACTCCCACTTTGCCATTCGCTCCTGGCACTGTGCCCAGAGTACACCACTCCCGGCCACTCTAAGAGACCTGCAGACCTTGGTACCTCAGACTCTGCCCAGAGACTCAGTACCTCCGACCTGGCCTCAGTGCCTGTCCTCAGACCCTTCAGGAAACCTCAAGAAATGGATTGGAACAACATCCTCCACTTGAAGGTAGACACTTGGGAGTCTGGGGACCCATGACTGGCTCTCTGCCTCCAGGGACTGCTCAGGGTGATCAGCTAGCACTGCGGAGAGACACATGCATCAGGGTCTTATCCCGTGTTCGTGGCAGTATGACAGTATCGTTAAGGAAGGGCCTCCATGACTGATTTCTGGTTGGTTTATAAAGAGAAGGAAAAGAGAGTCACATGGATATAGAACCATGCTCTGTTCACAGTTCTGCCGTCTGCCATTCTGCCTTTGGACTTCCCAACCACCACAGTTGTAAGTGAAAATCAAGTACTAGTCTCTAGAGTTTACCCGTCTCAGATATTTTTGTTAATGAGGCAAAAATGGACTAAGACAATCATATATGATATCATTTCTGTTTGACATAACTAACAAAAACATTATACTGTTTTCAGGTCTTAGAAATATAGTTTCTAGTTAATAAGCTCATGATAAATAAGACAGGAAAGAGAAGATACACAGAAGAACATGCATATGCAAGGCAAGAAATTTTCTCTGGGGTCGGCAAGTGGCATAGTAGTTAAGGTGCTGAACTCCTACATGGCCAACAATCGTTCAAGTCCCAGACATAGTGCCGGTACTGGGCATGTGTGTGTGTGCATGTCCTAAGTCCCAGGAGGAGAGGGAACTGTGGCACAGTCATTCCCCTGGGGGGCATTTCCCCCTTTGCACCTCACTGTCTGTCTCTGTCTCTCTCTCCCCGGCAAGCTCACATCTTGCCCTATGGTAAAAGCCTTTAAAAAAAAAAGAAATGGAGAAAAGAAGTATTTTGCTGTTTTTTTAAACTATTGAAGGATAAGTATATTTTAAACCATACAAGTACAATATCAAATTTAGAATAATTATGTCCAAAAACCAACTGCTAACTTATTAAAAATGAACACAAGAAAAGTAAGAATTCAAGAACTTCACGACGGAGTGTCTGTTCTCTTACCCCGCATGTGGTACAGTCGGACGCTATGGGTGATGTGTTCAAAAAAGCAAGTCACTTCCGAATAAATCCTTCCACGCGTCACTCTGACAAAGGGCAGCGCCGTGTAAACATAAGGCTGGAGAAGAAATAACATTTTTAAGAAAAATATTTTGACTTCGAAACTTTTCCAGGAAATGTTTACTATCGTTTCCAAAATGGCAAACCTGTTCCATCTGATAGTTGCAATTTTTAATGAAAAGTCTGAGAATATGCACGTTATAAGAAATGAAGGTCTTGATGAAAATAGAAAATACAAATGCATGCAATTTGACTGCCCGAGATGACGTACATTTCCCCAGCTATAACAATTTCTAATTAAAAGCCTTCTAAATTGTCCACAAAGGTTTTGTTTTTGTTTTTTGGGTTTTTAAATTAGAAATAGCAACTATTCGGTGGCAGTGGCATCTTACCATGCAAACATTTATTATAACCACGGCTTCCTAAAGTGCAGACTGCGGGCAGGGGGCGAGGATGACCACCGGAGGTGAAGCAAACAGGAAGCAGAATTCAGAAACACAATTTAATCCCAGTTAGGTTTACTAAGCAACGGGGCCAAACATTCTGCCCCTTTCCTGGAAAGAACTAGCACAATACAAACCAAATTTACAAACTTGAAAAAAATTACTTGGAAACGGTTGGTTTCGTTTTCATTATTTACCATCTAAATTCAAGAAAATATGGGGGTAAGCACCTAACTTTGAGATGTGGGAGCAAATTTAAAGCACGTCTGAAGAATGACCTCTTAAATGTTAGGTTCCCTAGCTCAATGATGGCTTCCAGTGTGAACTATGTAAGCGGTCTACGATTTTTCAGAATCACATAATTTTCTTCCAATGTACCTTTCTGGCTAAAGAAAAATATGCTGAAGTTAATAAAATACTTAATAGCTTACATAAGTTCTTGTACCTAATTACTGCATAGCTAGAATGTAAGGGAGGAAGATGAGAAACTAAGACAGTGATTTCTGGGGGTCAGCAAGTGGCCAACCATGGTTCGAGTCCCTGCCCTGGCAGCTGGCGAATCATACCAGGTGCATGTGCATGAGTAGCCAAAATGCCAGGGAGAGGAGGAGAAGAGACTGTGGCATGGCCATCCTCCCTGGCGGGGGGGTGGGGAGGTGGTGATCTCCCACTTGCCCCCTCACTATATCTCTCTGTCTCTCCGGCCTGCACATGCCCTGTGGGAAAAACCTTAAAAAAAAGAGGGAAAGCAGATTTCGAGCTCCTGCTGTTTTCTGACAACCTTGGCTGTCTCTCCTCTGATGTTCTCTTATTTTCTCTTTGCAAACATAGGACAATTCTTTCTCTTTGTATCTGACATTTGAGTTATTTAAAGATAACATAGTTTTAAGTAAATTAGTTCCCATTGTCAATAAATTACATTTTATAACACAGCTACTTTAAGAACTGTCAATCAAAACAAAATATCTGTCCAGTGACAGAGCTGGTGAGAATACACAGGAACGCTTATCTTCAGAATCCACAGCCATCCTGGAATGCCTACCATGATCTGCATTTGTCTTTAATTTCTCATGATTTGAAAAACACAAACCAAATCCAAATACACTAGAGTGTTAGTGTGGCCTACACGGCCCCTTAAAATCTATTACAATATTTGATTTCAGTTAGCAGGCTTCTCTGAATTATAGTACAAAGGTAACTTTTTCATGAGACATGTCCCTAGGTAATAAAACAAAACCTAAGGAAAGTCTTTAAATGATTTGGAGGTGGGGAAATGCTATGAAGGTACACAAGCAGGGAAACAGCTGCAAATAAATACAGGATTGACTACACAAAATTTAAAACTATGGAAAGATAAAACGATCAACAAATTAAGTAACATAATTGAGGAAAACTCTGCAACTTAATAGCGTACTTAGAGATCAACAACACAAGTTAATAAAAATATGAACAAAGAATATGAATAGAAAACTCAAGAAAGGAATATGAAAGATAAATGAATGCATTGATATAAAAAAAATTAACCTCATGGGCAAAGGCAAGAATCTTAACAAGGAGTATTTTTCCACTGCTCTATTATTATAGGAAATACTTATAGCTAATTCACAAGTGGCTAGAATGATGTATTAAAGAGTTACTCTTAAAACTGCTGGTGGCGGGGCAAACAGGTGGTGTGCTGGCTAAGGTGTTAAACTCCCTCCTGGCCGACCATGGTTTGAGTGAGTCCCAGACCGGGCAGCTTGCTTTCTTGCTTTCTCTCTCTTTCTCACCCTTTCTGTCTCTTTGATGAGTATATGTGCCCTATAGAAAACTAAAAAAATAATAGTAATAAATTAAATAATCGTCTAAAAAAAACACTGGTAGGGAGGGCCAACAGGTGGCATGGTAGTTAAGGGTTAGGATCCCACATGGCTGACTATGGTACCAGTGAGTCCTGTATCAGACGACTTGCTTTCTTGCTTTCTCTCTCTCTCTCGTAACTGTGTGTGCCATATAGCAAGTTAATAATAATAATACTAATTATTATTATTATTCAAAAAACCAAAACAAACTGCTGGTGTGGAGGGCCAGCAGGTGGCATGGTGATGAAGGAGCTGGATCTCACATGGCTGAGTCTGCAGTTCGAGTCCTGGATCCGGCAGCATGATTTCTCATTTTCCCTCCCTCTGTGCCTCCATTGGTCTCTCTCTGACAAGCACACACATCCTACAGCAAAAATTCAAAAACAAAACCCACTCTGGTGGGGACCCAGCTGTAGCAGTCTGTGCTGTGAAGATGCCGTGCTCCTCCGGCTGGGACAATATGGGAGTCCAGGATTCAATTCCAGGTCAACCAAAATGCTGCAGTGGCAGGTGCCTATAACCCCAGGGAGGCTGGGGGCTGAGGTAGGAGGACCGAGAGCTAGAAGTTAGGTGGGGTGACATAGTGAGACCCTGTCTGAAAAGTGAGTTGGGTGTGGTGGCAAACTCCTGTCCCAGGTAGGAGGCTGAGGCAGAAGAATCATGACAGGGTAAGACACGATCTAAACACAACAGTGAATGTGGGAGTGAATGCTTATGTAGCAGTGCTAGAGGGAAGGTGAGCAGATCCTACTGGAGTACCTACCTACCTACCACCTATCTACCGGAGGAGCTTAAAAGGTTTTGCACAATAAAATACAATGACTCTTCCAGAAAGTTCCTGTGTAGAAATAATCAGCATTGCATAAAGAAGATGCTACAAAGAAAGCTACTGTGATGTTACAGTTGGGAAGAATTGGTAGAAAAAGTATGCAAGCAACAGCAGGAAACTGTGAGACACAACAGTGGATATTAAAATCGCATTCTCAAAAACATAACATCAGATTGTGAGCACTGCTACAAAGGAGAACGGAAATACACAAATGCAGTTAGACAGAGATTGAGAATGGGCAAAGAGGAATATCTATTTTTAAAAAAAGACAATAAAAATACATTAAAATGCTGGCAGTGGATTTCATAAGGTTGTGGACTAGCAGGTAAATTCTGTTTCTCACAACTTTCTGTGTCTTAAAATGCTCCAGAGTTT
Organism: Tupaia belangeri chinensis; assembly: GCF_000334495.1. NCBI lineage: Eukaryota > Metazoa > Chordata > Mammalia > Scandentia > Tupaiidae > Tupaia > Tupaia belangeri. The sequence goes on from NW_006198133.1 coordinate 2,159,831, forward strand.
GAGTATACTAAACTTTATACTCTAAGTGGAAAAAAATTTCTTTTTTAAAGGACTGAAAGTTAGGGAGAAGAATGGGCCAGTGGACGATGGATGGCTAGATATTCTGTGTCTGTAACACGTGCTGCCTGCGAAGGCACAAAGCGGCACCTCCACCTGAAGTCAACCGAGAGTCTTTCATGAAGACCCAGCTCAGCGCGGCCTTCTAAATGAATGCTAATTCTCGACAACTGTTTGACGTTCAACTACAAACTGCTACATATCAACAGGTGATACGACACTGGAGCCAACAGTACATCTACTTCTAATCGATGAACAGATGATCAAATTAAATACTTCTAAAATTAAAAAGAAAATGTTATAGGATGCATGTGTTCGCTAGAGAACGACAGAGACAGAGAGAGAGATGGGGAGGGAAAGTGAGAAATAGCCCCCCGGAGGGATGGCCACAATCCCTTCTCCTCTCGGGATTTGGGCACGCATGCACAAGGGACTGGAGAGCTTTTCAAGCTGCCAGGAGAGGCCGTTCGTTCCTCGCTGTTCTTTCAGCAGGCACTCCGCTTGCTGTGCATTGGCACCTTACCTTAGAACTCCCATCAGGCAAGAACAAGTAGGCACCACTTTTGTCTCTCTTATTTGTGGTTCCATACCACGAGAATTGCAAGTTTACTTCATGGTGTTTGCCATCTTCTTTAGTTATTATTTTCTAAAAATTTAGAAAAGAGAAATTAAAGCAACTCGTGACTAAGATGTTAATCATATTGCACCTGGTTTCATGTATGTGCCCATTAGAAAATCACCTCAGGGTAGATTTAGGAGTACCAGCTTAAGTCTCAGCTACCACGATTCCTGGTTGAACACTCAAAACTTTCTACTTAGTCTCGGGACTTAAAAACTACACAATGAAATAGAAGTCTGAATATACAGCATTAAGGAACAAAGAGATGCCCAAAATCAGGAGTTCTAGACCAATGTTCTCAAACTTCCCAAAGAAGGAATAAGTTTATCTTTTACTTCTAAGAGGCAAGAATGAATATTTGTGTAAAGTATGAAAAAAGTAAATAGAAATTGAATTTAAAGTGATTATCAAACACTCAAATGTTTCAATATTAGATTCAATTAACATTCCGTCTGTCAAACTGCTCCCCGAGTTTCCATGAGCATTTCCAGACACTCCTGATTTTGTAACTCTGAGCCCTGTCTCCTGGGAGCAGCCAGTGGCCACCGAAGGCACGCAGAGTTGTCGCCCTCTTTCCTTCCAGAGTACCTTGGGAAGACGCTGTACGTCTTCATAGCCAGCACCTGCTCGTGTCGGTAAGTGATACGCTTCCACGGCTCTTGGAACTATTCAGAACCTACCTTCATAAGCCCAGCTTGGCCAAACTGAAGGGTCATATAGGGATTCTCCAGAGTGATGTCTCCTGGAGCACCTCTCATGTTCTTTATGCTGAAAATTCCTTTGATTTCCGTTTCACTATTATACAGGAAATAATTGGCTAAATGTGACTTGGAACTTGCCGATTCCAAAATCTTATACACTTCCAGTCCCAACGGTGGTAAGTGTGCTAGAAAAGAGATCTTTAAAAGGAAGTTCATTAGAGACAAAGGTCAACTTCTGAAAGGCAAGTCAGTTTTACTTTTAGCAAAAACAATAATCATAACGAGAATATAATAATATACTATAAATGTTTGATAACGTATGGGTGGAGTATCCAGATCTCGGTTTATCCAGGGAAACTAAGAACCTCAGGCCTGCAGGCCTACCAAAGGCAGCAACGCCCCACCCGGGTGGGAAACACCACCACCGTCCTCGGCTGCTCCAGATGCTCTTCCTACTGGATGCTGAGAAGTGAGGACTCTCCACGAAGGTAAGGGCGGATTGTATCTAACAATGACTCCAACTACTAAGGGCATTTTATAATACTATAATATCTCAGGATGCTAAAGAGGTCAAAATAATCACATAAATATTAAACGTGTTAGTCTGATCAGCCCCAGCCATGAAATGCTTGATGTTTAGCAGACACTGAACAAGGCATGGGAGGGTGCACGGTCTCGGAGGTGAGCCTTGGCTTCTAAGCAAGGGCTGCTGTCCTTTTGTGGGACTCAGAGTGGTATCCCACTTTCCCTTTCTAGCGAAAGTACACGTAGGAGCAGTCAGCAACAGCTTCTGCAGCAGAAGCAATTCCAGTTCACATCCCTGTCTGTGGAAGTACAGTTAAAACTGCATCTCACACTCTCCAAGCTTTACCTTTCTACTGATATGAGGCTAAGCTTAATACTGCTTATTGTAAGAAACTTTCACACACAAAAAGATCTATTACTTGAACTTTGAACCCAGACTTTCCATAATTATATCTCAGAAAAGCAGCACTTTCATTTAGAAAGTCTCTCTTGTGTGATGTGTCTTCTTGCCTTTGCAATGAAAAATTGAAATGACCCATAATTATTAAGACAAGTGGTATTTACCGCAATTCCAATATGCATAATGGCATTAGGTTGACAGACAAAAAGATCCAAAATTATGTAAATAATCATTTCTTCATTACTTCAGAATAAAGTTAACAATGCTCACACACTACCGACATGCTGATAACCACACACAGTATGCACACTGACACGGATGTTCACAGGGTCTGTTCTCCTTCAGGGGCCCTGAACCGGCCAGCTAATCGCTCTAGTATTTATGACTTTCACTGCTTCACATTTGCCAGAGGACAGTTCACGAGGCCACGAGGGACTGTTATGTGGGGTTGTTGGGAAAGTCAGGGTGTATGTTTCTGTGCAAAAACGTGTCATGACTTTCCCAACAACCAACACATGGAAACGATACACTGGCCAAGCTCTTTTGACGACGCCTCCTCTTCCCGTGGCACGACGTACCTCATAGGCTGTCTGGGAAGCAGTGCTTGCCGCATCCCACACCGCGCTGATCTGGATTTCCACCGGTTTTCCAGAGGCAGAGAGCACTTGTACTGTGGGGGAGCTCACGTAGACGGAGACCACCGAGAGTCGGTCTTGTTCCAGAGGGTTAAAGACCACGAGGTACCTGCAAAGACAGCTGCTTCATTACTGGGATCTTCCACACTCTTCGTAAGACTTCAGCTACAGACAGAGCCAACACATGGTGAGGAATTCAAAGGAACATCCTGATGGTGCTTTTGAAGAACAGGCAATTTGCTCACAACCACCACCACAGAGCAAAAGGATAATGAAATAATGATGTGAAAGCACTTTTCAAAGAATAAAATGGTTTAGAAATGGAAAACACTAATAGACTTGCAAGATAACTTTTTCCATATCTCAGAAAATGACTAACATAAATACGGTTTTATCCACCTGTCTGAGAGAACTGGCGCTAGGCCACTAATAAATACCTTGATTCCCGTCTAATCTCACTAAATAAAAACATGATAAGTTGTCTTTTTGCAATTTAGTCACAATTAATTCTAATGAAAGCTGACATTCATTTTAGACCATGAAAACAGGGCAGAAATGCACGGCTACAGATGCAGAATCACACTGTATGCTGTATGTTCTTTCCAGGGGACGTCACTGCACAAGAGTCAATTCTAGAAAACAAGACGCTTGAAGCGAATCAACTTAAAATAGAGACGTATTTTATAATAAATACTGGTGAAAAAAAGTTCACTGGGACTTAAGTAGAAAAAAGGAAAATAAAAGTTTTTAAGCTAGGACCAGTCCTAGAGCAGTTTTTACATGCTGTGCAGAGGAAGCCAGACCCTGCATGGCTGACCAGAGTTCGAGCCCCAGCCACAGTAGACTGAAAGACAATGTGTGTGTGCAAGCCCAGGATCTGGACAAGATGGAGACCTGGAGGAGAAAGGGCTGTGGCGTGAATAAGCCCCATCTGGGAGTGCTCTCCTTCTCTTGTGTACCCACAGAATTTTCCCAGTATTTTATATTAGCATACTTAGACATCTTTCACTTAACATTTCACTTCTACAGAATAATTTTGCACATAACTGTATTTACAGAAAAATATTTAAGGACCTCATCAATTTTCCTAAAGTCCTCTATCAATTATCCAATATTCAAGGAATTCTCCGCTCAAGTACCTAACACCCTTGATTTTCTCGTGAGCGTAATTCTGCCAGATCTCTCACTGTTTGATGGCTCTGCCTATGGGGAGAAATGTTCTAGACCAATGCGCCAACCTCAGGAAACCTGCACCCCTGCAAAGATTTATCATGTTAGTTTACAATCAATTGGCATATTATCTTCAAAGAAATCAAAGATACTTCAAAGACGGTATTTCACTACTAACACAAGCACTGATTTACTAGTGAATATGTTCATGATCTGGAAAGTTTTGTTCCCACATACAATGCTGGGACCGCAGGAACACAGACCCGAGTATGCAGGCTAAAGACAGCCTTTCCCCAGACCTGGTAGCCACAGACTGCAGAAGCAAGCTAGCATCTGTCTATTGTAATGCACCAGAAAGCCGGTCAGTGTTCTTTCATCTTGAAGATGTGTCCTATTTATTCTTGTTTTAATTTGCATTACAAATCTTTCATTAAGAAATAACATGAGCACTGGTAGTGGCCAAAATTAAAGTGAAGGACAACAGGAAAGAGGAAAGGAAAAGGAAGAGGGCCTATCACAATGCCACATTTGAATTTTAAATTGTTCATCAGGAGAATCATTTATGAGTTAAATAATATTCTAAGATAACAAAGATGACATATGACAATAAGAATGTCTCTAATTCCACGTAATGGCTATGTCGCTGGACTCCCACATAGTCGACCGTGGTTCGTGTCCCGGACCTGGTGGCTTAAAACGCACGCCGGGCACGTGTGCGTGCGTGCCCAAGATCCCGAGAGGAGAATGGAGGAGAAGGGATTGCGGCGTGACCATCCCCCCTGGGGGGGGGTGATTTCTCGCTTTCTGTCTCTATGTCTCTCTCTGTCTGTCTGGCGAGCGCACGCGCCCTACAGTGAAAATCTCTCAAAAAAAAAAAAAAAAAAAAAGAATGTCTCTAATTCCCATCAGGCTCTTAGTCTATATAGAGATAAGAAGACCTAGCCTGCAACACCGATGTTCATTGAGACTTGCTATTTATACAAGAAAAAACAGATGTAGAAAACAGTCATGAAAATATTTACTGAGAGTTCTGAAACCTCCTCATGCTAGGTGAAAGCCTATTTTACTCAGAGAAACATTCTAAGAAGAGTGAGGGCCATGATCTCTGGAGGGGATGCTCCACATCTTACCTGACCACAACCCTTTTTCCTCCAGGGGATCTGTCCCTGTTTGTACCCTCCGACAACCCTCCTCCACGAGCTGACATTTCATCTGCCCACTCTCCCATCACACAGACACCTGGACAATCGCAACTGCCAGGACTCCCTGATACTGATGGGACTGCACCGTGTCCCCACAGTGCACTGGGAAGAACAGCTGGAGGCCACCCATGTTCTGCACCAAAGATGTTCAAACCAGAATCTCAGAAATAAGTAATTTACAACTGAAATCTATGTTCCCAGAGGCTTAAAGAGCTAGTGTGTGCAAATGAAAACAAAAACAAAAACAAAACAAAACAAAAAGACTAGAAAATTCTGGCCAATTGGAAGACTTAAGCCAATCTCCAGGTCCTGCAGAAGTCTGGGGACAGGCTGGCACCTGTTGCATGCTAACTCTAGAATGCCCCAGGCATGTCTTCTGGATGCTCCGTTACACTGGGCTGGTCACAAAGGCCACGGCAATTGAACAGAGTGTGTGCCCAAGCAATAAATTAGGTAATAAGCATCCAGAACATCAGTTTCCTTCCACAGAAAGAAAAATGACTCACACTTGAAGCAAATAATCATTTTAACCATACATTTAGTTTCGTACCATATTAAATCGCTATTTATAATAAGCTGGGAACTAGGTTCTGTTTTGTTTCATTTTAGTAGCTAATTAGTATTTGACCATAATGATGTTTCTACTGTACTGAATGATTATGCAATTATCATGCCAGGAATCTATTCAAAAACTAAATGCGTAGAGTATATAATGAGTATAATGCTGCACTAAGAAAATAATTTTTAACATAATTAGAGATTCACAGCGTGTTCTTCAAGTGCATCAGAGTACAAATTTATCTAACACATACACACTCCAACCCATGTAGATTTTAAACGGAGAAAAGTATGATCATATATAAATCTTATCTTCCTTGGAAATAAGTATGCCATCACAATTAATCAAACGTCTACAACACCATATCCCCAAACACGAGTCCTTCCTAAGCTCTCAGTTGTAAACACAACCACGAAGTTTCAGTATTACACTGAACATCATACACACTTACTGAAAATTAACAATACTTGATATGCACTAACAAAAAAGTCACATTAATAACCTGAAATGATTAACTTCCATTTTACATTGGAAGTGACTATAGAGGAAGTTCAGAATTTTTCTTATCCCTTCTCCAGTTTCCCCCACATTAGCATCAGGTTCCTATCTATAGTCTGCCACCCAGCCCCTGGTTCTCAGTGTGACACCAGACCCCCATAACTTGGGGTTATGAGCAACTACCTCAATTCTATCCCCCAGCAGGTGGCATAGAGGTTAAGATGCAAGACTTCTACATGGCTGACTGCGGTTTGAGTCCCTGACCCAGTGGTTTGAAAATTACAGTGTGTGTGTGTACAGGTATGTGTCTGAAATTCCCAAAGAATGGAGGAGAGGGGACTGCAGCATGGCCATCCTCCCTGGGTGGTGAGTTCTCACTTGCCCTCTCTCTGTCTTTCTCTGGCAAGCACATGTACCCCATGACAAAAACTTTAAAACAAAATAAAACAAAACCAAAACAAAACTCCACATACAGGAGAACTCCCACTTCCTAAAGAAAAAGCTCTCATATGTTACCTCCCAATAAAAATTAGAGGGCAGAAGATTATCTACTTTAGGGAACCAGCAGATGGCGTAAGTTACGTCACTGGACTCCCACAGTACTGACTACAGTTCAAGTCCCAGACCTGAGGACTTAAAAACCAGGCTGGGCACATGTACATGCATGCTTAAAATAATGAGAGGAGAATGGAGGAGAAGCGACTGCAGTGTGGCCATCCCGCAGGGAGTGATTTCTCACTTTCTGTCTCTCTCCAGTGAGTGCGTGTGCCCTATAGCAAAATCTCTCTTTAAAAAACAAAAACAAACAAAAAACAACAAGATGATCTACTTTGGCTGGGAAAACAAGGAACGGAGAAAAATGATGGGATGTCTACATGCTCATGCCTAGTTGCGAATCACTTTATGGAAGATCTGCAATTCTACCATTTACAGTAGAATGTCCTTGAAGAGTCTACCAAGGATGAAAATACCCAGAATGCCTTCCCCCCTTGACAGAAATAATTCACGTCACATAAGCAAGGACAACCGTGGCCATCCCTGCATCCATCTTTGAGGCAAGTCTGATCGGTGCCCACCAGACCTGAGCCAGGCCTACGCAGGCTTCCTGCTGGGACTGAGAGACGAGCAGAGGGGAAGGAATGTGCCCCTTGGCTTCTCAAACCACTTGGAGGAACTCAGAGCTGCCACTCACAGAACACTTCCTGTGTGCCTGGCCAGTCCTCAGGGCTGTGAGGACAACACAGTGGTGCAGACTTCCATCCTTCCCACTGGACACACAGAGAAACTAAGACTCGGCATGGCAGGCAAGTGGCCAAAACTCCCCCAGCTGAAGAAGTGTCCCAGCGGGGCTGAGAACTCAGTGTGGTCTCCAGAGCATCTTCTCAACGACCGCCCTTACAGGACAAGCATCTAAACTTCTGACAGCTGGGGTTTCCTGTGGAGACCCTCTTAGTTCCAAATGAGTACATGAACAACTTTTTCCTGAGCAAACCAAAGATCCCCCCAGAGCCTCTCTCAGGAAGCTCAGGATGAACAAAAAACTATTTACATTGCATGTACATCATATCTGTGAGAGAAAATTTATAAACTGGAACACTGGAACAGAAAGATACATCACAGGATGCACTAAGAAGTGCGCCTGTCACATGGCTTCACTGAAATAAGCAAAAACAATATTTGAGGAATTATTTTCTAAATACTATATATTGTTATAACAAAATTATCTGAAAAATAATCATAATTTCCTACACCTTCTCTAGTAGCAGGCCATAAAATAATGTTTGATAAACAGTTGAACGACGAATGCAGAAAAAAATCTCACTAGAAGGATTTGTCATTTCTACATAATACCTACTCATGTGGGACTTCATATTTTTACCACAGCAAGTTCATTTTCATTATTTCAGTTCCTCAAATACTAGTTTTCAATTCCTCAAAAAATGCAAGATGGGTAATAAACTTGTTTTCGTTTTCTTTCTTCTCTAATTACTTGAGGGCATGTGAGCTCTCAAGAAAAAGAACCCCTCAATGGGGCATGGCCATGCCCATTCCTTTCCTCCATTTTCTATCCCATCAGGATTTGGGGCAGGCATACTCCCCTGCCAAATGTGCTCCTCACACCACTTGGGTCTGGATTTGAACTGCTGCTGTCCACATGGGAATCAGATCCCTGGTCCACAGCATCTAACCACAGTGCTGCCAAGCTGGCCCAGCTCCTCTCAGTACTGATGTGGGAAAGGGCAGATCTGAGATCACAGAAGTTGTTAAGAACCATGCAGAGACCACAGCTCATTCTGTCTGACGCATCATCAGTAACAGCATATCAAAAAATTCATTTCAGGGACCAGCGGATGGCATAATGGTTATGTCACTGGGCTCCCACGTAGTTGACCCTGGTTGGAGTCCCAGACCCAGCAGCTTAAAACTCGTGCTGGGCGTGTGTGCGTGCATGCATGCTCAAGATCCTGAGAGGAAAAGGGAGAAAAAGGGATTATGGCATAGCTATCCCCACTGGAGGGTGATTTCTCACTTTCTCTCTCTCTCTCTCTCTCTCTCTTTGTCTCTGTCTCTCTGGTGAGCACATGTGTCCTACAGCAAAAATCTCTTGTTAAAAAAAAAAAGTTAATTTCAAACAAGAATATATTTGGGCTGGCCCCATGACCTGGATGTTTAAGGAACTGGATCCCACATGGCCAACCATGCATTCTGGATCCTGGACCCACTGTCTTGAAGAATACGCTGGACGTTTATGTGTACATGCTCCAAATTTAGACAGGACGGAGAAACGGAGGAGGAGGGATCTGACATCACACCATTGGGGGTGGTTCCTCCTCACTCCTGGTCTCAGCCAAGTACACATGCCCTCTGGAGAAAAATGACAGCAACAACAAACCAAAACCCACAAGAATATATTCATCTTTTCTAAGTAAACTTATTAGTGGAACATAATCTAAAAAATAAGAGTAAGCTTTATACAGTATCCTGAATATAAAAAAAAATGAATTTATATATTAACAAGTAAGACTTGTTCTAGATTTGAAGTCTTTTTGATATACTCAACTTCATTTTTTTTAGGTTTAAAATATAATGCTTATTATATTAGTTATCAGAAAAAAATCAAGATATTAAATCAGAGTGATTTTTGTTCATTTTTGTTTTTGTTTTTAACATGTATTAGATCTTTAAAAATCCCAGTTCTACAATTTCTAGGTTCTGGAGTAAGACATCTTCAAGTTCAAATACAGCATGTCATCTAGAGTTTGAAAGGCTTTAGATAAGACTTAACACCCACACTTGTCAAATCAGGACAGAAGATTACTATTAAAGTTAAATAACAAAATGTTTAGAAAACCATCCAGCTCAGACAGACACCAAGTAGAATCTCAATAACAAAGTATCCCTCTCCTTTCCCTTATAAGACCTTCATGGCATCCTGACCAAGGACGTGGTATCTCACACCCGACAGTCGAGTGGAAGACTAAATGAACCCAGGTTACTAAGCTGCTTCACTTTTTTATTATATAACACATCTAAACCTAAGTAAAATAAATGACCAAAAATCACGTGTGATAACACAAACACCTTGAAATAAGAATTCTAATAACATGATTGGTGGTAGGAGAAGGAATGCACAGCCTCGGGACATGCGCACATACTAAGTAACCGTAAGGTTTAAGGCTAAATTAAAGAGCAGGAAGAAACAGCGAGGAGAACACTGCCTGGGAGGGTGGCTATGAGCAGACGAGCGTGAACACAGCCCATCATGGACAACGCCCGACATGAGGTCTACAGGAACACACGTGGGACAGGGCACCTGCTGGGGCTGGGGCAGCTGCAGGATACGACTGGCTTCTCACCAGCACACATGCCAAATGCTGGGACCACACAGAAGGAGAGGCTTAAACCCTAACAAAAAGCTTCTGAAAATAACAACAGAGTCATCTCATGATGTCACAGAGCGTTGGGCGTATAGACGTCACACACCATCCGTGGAGATCCCAGAAAACCAGATAAACTTACCGAAGAAATTAATAGATTAAAAAAAATAAATAAAAGAAATCCTAAAAAGATAAATATCAGTCCTTCATTTAATAAACATTAATCGATCACACACAAAAACAACTGCAGATATGTTTAACAATATAATAGACTTAGTAGAAGAGAAGCCAATAAAAAACATCCAAATTGAAACAAAAGGCGTAATAAAAATGAGCATGCCTACCCCATGGCCTGGTGGTTAAGGTGGCTGGATCCCACCTGGCCAACCCCACGCTTTGAATTCTGGACCTGGTAGCTCGAGATATCTCCAGGCATGTGTGTGTCCATCCCCACATCTCCACAGGATGGAAACATGGAGGAGGAGGGACTGTGGTGTGACCATTCCCTTATGGGGGAGTGCTGTTTCCCTCCCCTCTCTCTGTAGATTACATGTGCCCTTCAGCAAATTGAAAATGAAAATAAAAAAGAGTGGACACTACAGAAAATAATGTGAAGGATGTGAACAACTCAGCAAAAAGGGCTGATACGGGAATTAAGATGTGTGCTGACAAAGAGAAGAGAAATGGCACGACAGAAATATGGAAACAGCTGAGAACTGAAACTAACAAAAAAAATCAGCTCACAGATACAAAAGTCTCTGTGAGCCCCAAACAGGAGGAAAGTACACCCTGATGTGTTATGTTAAGTCCCTTCATCCTCCCAAATGAAAGGGAAAATCTTAGAAGCAGTCAGTAAAGATAAGACAATACTATCAGAGGGGCCAGCAGGTGGCACAGAGTTTAAGGCAGTGGGATCCCACATAGGTGATGCTCTGGTTCAAGTTCTGGACCTGGTTGCTTGAAAACCACGCTGGGGAATGTGTGTGTGTGTGTGTACCCAAAATCCCAAGAGGAGAGTGGAGGAGAAAGGATTGTGGGGTAGCTATTCCCCTAGGGGATGACTTCTCACTTTCCCAATCTCTCTGTCTCCATCTCTCTCTGGCAAGCACACACGCTCCATGGCAAAAATCTAAAATAAATAAATAAATACATAAATAAATAAATAAATAATTGATAGTTTCTGAAAACTTCAAGTTGATTAATAGATATAGCCTAATCTAACAAGAAAAAAAAATGAAAGACTGAACATCCTTCCCTACAGCGATAAAAATTAGGCTTTTACTTGAATATAGTAGGTTAATACTAGCTAATCTTTCTAATACTTGAAGCTTATGTCACCATTTTCTCCTGTATTTAGGAGAAATAACTTGCTTAAAATTCATGGACCAAATTATGATGAGTCAGCCCATGGAGAGTCATTTGTCCGAGGACGAGATTCAGAAGGAAGGTAACACCGTCCAGCGTGTGCGGTCAAAGGCCACTCGGGCTGCCTGTCACGGAAGAGACAGCTGGGACTGCGGTCGCTCACTGCCATTCCTGCCAACACCTCATCTCCTCCAAGAGCTCCCTACAACATTACCAATTCCAGTTGTTCGGTTTAGATGAAAAACACGACACAAAGCACTGGGTTGTTGGCAAAGCCGTGATGTATTTTTCATGTTTTTCTATGCCAAAACGCATCATGACTTTGCCAATGACCCAGTAAATGTGCTAGAGAGATAGTTCAAGAGTCTTCTAAAAGTTCATGAAACTATATATTATGAAAGTACTATCTATGGATTTCAAAAGTTTTTTGCACCAAATAAACTCATACCATAATTCTGTTTTTCCATAGATGCTTTGAAATCCTCATACATTAGAACGTATTTTTGGGTAGAGAATTATATTTGTTTATAATAAATGGAAATAAATATGGTTCTTATTAATAAATGAAGCAGTAAGTCAAATGCAAACGTGTATTAAAGGGCTGTTTTTGCTGTTACAAACTTGGAGTCGATCTGACTTACCTGGCGGAGGGCTTGCAGATGCACAGCGATTGTGAACAGTGATCTCAGAGGCAGGCACTTCAGGAGCCCACACAGGGGCTTTACTTGAATGAACCCCGTGGAGCTTTACAATCCCGTCATACAATCATAAACCCACGCCCATTTTACAGATGCAAACAGTGGTTCTATACCCTGTCGGTCATTATGCAGCCATTTAAGTGTGAGAGTCGGGCCTCAAACTCAATCACCGAAGCTGCCAGGCAGCTTGGAGGTTGGGCAGGTGGCCCTGCTGTCCTCTGCAGGAGGTAATGCACTCAAGGTGCAGTGTGAAAGTGCTGGGCATGGCTCAGCACCCAGGCCCTCCCCACACCGTACGTACACAGCAGATGGTCTATAGGCCCCCAGCAAAGAGCCTTCGCTTTAAAGCCTCCCCATCTGCAGTGGCAGGACTGAGGGACAGGGGCCTTCTTGGAAGGGATGAAGTTTCTTTCTCTAGTAAGTTCTCACTTCTTGTAAGAGGAGGTGTGAAGGGGTTTTGAGACATAATAGGTCTTTGTTTTGCAGTGTTACTGGTGTTTTGGAAAACAGTTTCCTTATCTTATATTTAAGTCAACAGAACAATGGAATTGGTTATCTTCCAGAATTGCGTTTTCTACCCCAACCCTTCCTTTCCTGGTTATAAAACATCCAAACGAATGCTTTATAAATGACTTATGCTTCGATAAGAAAACCAAATGTCAACTGGATGTGACCTTGGGGATCATCCATTCCAATCTTCTGTCCCCGACACATATAGGAAGTGAAACAGAAGTTTAAAGAATATGAAGCTGGTTCGTGACAGCACTGAGACTAGACTCAGTCCCACGACTCTGTGCAGGGCTCCTTCCACAACTAGTACTCCTTCCGGGCATCTGACAGTGAGGCCTGCCCGGGCCCAGTGGTACGGAAACAACACGACCATCAATGTCAGCCAAACCTGTAGCTACAAATGCAACTCAATGCTACAATCAAGTGTTAACCCTCAAAAGTATTGTGACAAATTTCAGGGCTTCTCCACGAAGCAAAAAGTATTTCTGAAATCATAAATGCAACCAAAGTAGAATAAACATGTAACCTCCCAACCTTTATAAACCAAAAAGGACTGAAAATTCTTCTAAGTACTTTCAGTGCACGAGAGGAAACAGTCAATAAAAAGAAAAAAATATTTCTTCCTAAATATTCAAAAACTTTAGATCAGCAATAAAAAGAAACAGACACAAGAATTGTACAGAATTTGGCTGACCCCAAGAGCCTTGTCACCAATTAAGTTGTTTCTGCGCTGAGAGAGTTTTGCCTAAAACAAAAATACCATCTGTTTTACCTAAAACATTAAGATGTTCTATTTTCTTGTCAATTCAGAAATCACATCTGTAGCCATTTTCTGAAAAGACAGCGAGAGACATTATATTTATGGGTGACTGCATAAGGAATGATGTTCAATCAAAATGTAATTTTCATCGACTAGAAGAAAATTTCATTTCTCCGATGAATAGAGTGCTGTAACTTGGAAGAACACACAGTACCATAAACAGGCTGATTTTCACAAATAAAAAAGACCTTAAAAGGTAACAGTAAAATGAAGCAGTGTTGTTAAAGACAAATGGCAAGTGCATTTGTATTTCACTTGTGTATTGTTGACAAACAGTATCTACCTTGTGTAAGGTTTCCAGGTGAACAGAGGAGAGAAACACAGCTTTTTATCAGTGGTACATTTCTCCACGTCAGTGAGCCATCATGTAAGTGGTTAAAAAAAAAGAAACCAAGAAAACACAACCACTTTCTATTTTCAGAACACTTACGTAAACAATATTGGTCCTATGAAAGACTACCTCCTCTGTAATCGGACAAACGGACTGAAGAAGATACAACACACACGAGAAGACACCACTCACAGCGAAGGCAAACACAATGTCACAAGGGATAAGGAACACGTTTGGAAGAAAAACACACCAGCTACCAAACGAACCACGATACTCTGAGTGTATATGAAGAACCTCCAGCAGGCCTGAAACCCGGGTATGTTTTAGTTTGAAAAGTAGCCCAATTTCACCAACAAATGTCTTGCCTAAAATAAATAAATAAATAAAATACTACTGCTCTCCAAATACGGATGAAATAAATAAGTCCAAAGGCTCTATTTAAAATGTTTCCTTTACCACAAAGTTGTGAAGTGTTCTGAAGTCCAAGATGGGCTTGAAGCCCTCCCTGACTTTTTCAGGATCAGGATACCTTCACTAACATCCTTTTCCTGGTTCCTCTTGTAGTGCTCGCTTTATTAATCTGCATTTAGAAGGAAAAGAAAATCTGGTTCAGAAGAATGGAAGACTTTGAAATATGCCACATCACTTCAGTCTATTCTCTGAACGGCTGAGTCACTGAGCTGTGTGTCAGCAATTTCAGAAGACAGGGTGTGGACACTGGGAGGAGAGTAGAAACTGGACAGAGAACGAAGTTTGCAAGAGACTGGGAGAAATAAACAACAGGAATGTCTCTCACATAATCATCAGTTACTCCTGCCCCAATACAAACTAATTCATAGGAGAGGCACGCTATTCCAGATGCCGAATCTACTTCCTTTCACTCCGCGGGGCGATGGCCATGCCATAATCCTTTCTCCTCTCAGGATTTTGGGCATACGCACACACACATCTGGTATAATTTTCAAGCCACCAGGTCCCGCGGTTTGAACTGCAGTCAGCCCTGTGGGAGTCCGGCATCTTCACGACCATGCCACTTACTGGCCCCTATCTAACTTCCTTTAACACTGTCATAGTGCATTGCATAACTTCAATTTATAGGTGAAAAAACCTTGGTGCCACAGCAAACACAGAACTGAATCATTCAAAATGTATACTTGGCAGACACTGCTGCCAGCTAGTCTTCACACCACCTCCTCTTCTCAAAGGCCTGCTGAGGTTCTGTGAAGGTATGTATTGCCAAATACCTTATCTCGAAATTCCCATACTGCTTCCTATACTGTAAGTGGTCGTCCTCATGCTAATTCTGCGTCTTACTGTAAGGGAAATGCTGACGTCTCGTCCCAATCCCACATGCAGCCTCCTGCCCCATTTCTGTGCTTCCCCAGTCACCGCGCTCCACGGGGCAGATGCAGTAAGCAAAAGCACATTGCTTTAATTCCTCAGACGAGCCACACAACTAAAACACGCTGTGTAAACTTGGTGCCGTGTATAACAACCTGTTAACAGTCAACTACAACCACACGGCTAGTTAAGAACATTTTATTTAAAATAAGAACCATACAAGGCGGTTAGACATAGACGAACCAGCCGACTGAGCAGGTGTTCTCTGGACACTATTGAGCCACTGCTTTTCACAAAATTCAACTTAAAAAAAAATGATTTTAAAAGGTAACATGTTTAGTCATTTCCATGGATAAATTCTCAAATAATTTTATACCTAGAAACAAAATCATAGCTAACTAATTATAGGCTTTATAATTAGGGCTCTAGGACACAGAAAGTTCATATAAAATTGATAAAAAAGAATGATTCAACAGATTATGCCTTGAAGGCACCATGAACACAAATCTCATACTACACATTATTTAAAAATCATCTTTTGAGATTGAAAATAACCTACTGACAAACACTTTCTATAAACTTTCAAAGAAAACACAAAGCAAAAGGGCATATCTTAACTACTATACAACTGTATTGTTTAAGGCAAACTATTGTAAATTTTCAACCACCCAAAGCAAGAATTATAACAAGCATTATTCCAGGAGGTGCAAGAATGGAATCAAACATAATAATAAAAGAATTCTGCTAATGAGAAAGCTTGGTGCTTCTAGCTGGGAAGCTAGATGTCTCACTACTGTTGAGGAAACCCCAGATCCTTGCAAAGAAAAAAATGAGCCCACTCCATTTGCTAAGAAAATGGGGGACAAAGTGGTAAAGAGCACAGCACGAGAGCCAAGACGTCCTGAGCGACACATTTTCCAACACGCTTCTGAAAGGATGGGAGTCAGGACCATCCCCAGGAACTTCTCTACCTGGCCTGCAGGAACGTGGGGCCCAGATAATGTTCGTATTCAGGGAGTTAACGGTACACTGACAGGAAATGGAGACAATGACTGGGAAGTGTCGGTCTCACCAGAAGCTGCCATCTCTTCAGTCTTCCCAGTGCAAGCAGCCCAGGAGCTCCCGCAGGCTCCTGTGTCTGTACCTCTGCCAGGTGAGAACACGACCTGAACTTCAGACCTGTGGCACCATTAGCAAACCACCCTCGTGTTATAAACGTTCTACTGGAACTAGGTGAGCGTATCTACCTTCCGTTTGGTAATAAAATTTACAATAACGTTTTGGATTTCAGGATGTCAAATGATTTCTAATGCTTTTGTAATTCCTCATTTTAAAATTCTGATTCATCAGTCAGCTACGATGACTGATGAATTTATCAGAAATTTTTAAAAACTTTATTTTTATTAAGAGGCTTTTTGCTTAGGGCATGTGTTCTCAACAGAGAGAGACAGACAGACAGACAGTGAGAGGGAAAATGAGAAATCACCCCCCGGGGAGGATGGCCACACTGCAAACCATTCTCTTCCATTTTCCTCCTGGGGTCTTGGGCATGCACACAGACAAGACCGGTAGATTTTCAAACCACAGCATCCAGGACTCAAACTACAACCATGTGGGAGTCCAGTGACTTAACCTCTACCCCATCTGCTGACCCCTAAAAATTTATTTTTAAAAAGAAGGAAAGGGTACCTATAGTATGCTTGGTAAGTAAGTACTTTTGTATTTGAAAATACCTTTTTGTCATCCTCACGTATGAAAGAAAGCTTCAAATATGAAGGCATTTAGAAATTTCCTGGACTGCTCGTCACAGAGAAGTGTCAGTCGGCCAGTCTGGCTTCTGCTCCACCTCAGGCAGCAGGCGTCTCTGCCGGACACTGGACACTGCACAGGGCGTCATTTTTTTTTTTTTTTTGCTATAATTAAACTAAGTTACCCAGATGTACTAGGGGGCTGACTCTCTCTTCATTTCTATTACCCAAAACTCAGCCCTTTTCATCTCTAAAGGGAGTTTCTTGGCTCAGAAAACTTTTCATCATTTACGTTTGATCACTGTCTCTGCTGTATTTTTCCCCTAAAGAAAATCTGGAAGTCTTTGTTGGAATCCTGTCCACACCTATCATCTTCTTGCTTGTTGTTTCCATCCATCTCCCTTTTCTGCGGTTTTACAAAGTATGTCGTGGGCTTTTTCCTTGTCACTGACACACGCTCACAGCATCAGCCTCCTCCTTCAGTGGCAGGAGTGAAAACACCCTGTCACTGCGCCAAGCTAGATCTTTCCTTCTCTCACTCCTCCCCTTTTCCAGTGTCATCTTTTATTTCAGCCTTGGACTTTCTGTGCTGTACTTCCTAGAAGTTAACACTCATCTTCTCCGGAATTCTTAGTAGCTTATTTTATTTATTTATTTTTTTAATTTTCCTCTGGTCTCTGTAATAAGTCTTTTTAAGAGGCAAGTTATTCTTTCGAGTCTTCACACTACCCCCATTTTCTTTTGTCATCCTGAAGAGTGTTCCTCAGGTCTTCTTATCATAACTTTCCCCTCACTTATCTTCATAGATAGTGTATGTTTTAAAGCTGCCATAGGCCTTTTTTATTTGGGTACTGCCTCAAGTTCCCCTCAATATTTTTATTTTTTTTTGAGAGGTTTTTGCCATAGGGCGCGTGTGCTTGCCAGACAGACAAGAGAGAGACAGAGACAGAAAGCGAGAAATCACCCCTCAGCGGGGATGGCCACACCGCAGTACCTTCTCCTCCATTCTCGTCTCAGGATCTTGGGCACTCGCACACACGCACCCAGTGTGATTTTTAAGCCACCAGGTCAGGAACGTGAACTGCAGTCGACTATATGTGATCCAGCAACATAGCCATTACGCTAACTGCTGGTCCCTCCACTTTTTTTAAAGACAGGCCTCACTACATCACAATCCTCCTGCCTCAGCCTCCCAAATAGCTGGGACTACAGATGCACTTGACTTTTAGGGTGGGCTGGGAATCGAACCTGGGCCTTCCCAGTAGCCCTGGCCTCCTGTGCAGCAGTGTGAATCAGACCAGGCTCCTGTGCCGAGGCCAAGCAGAAATCCCTTTCTGTTCCTGTGACAAGTATCTGCTGAGTACCTACAGTGAGCCATGGAGTTGCCAGAGGATTCAGAGAAGCGAGGTCCCTGCTGTCCTGGAGCTGATGTCAGCAAGGGAGATGGGTGAACCCAAAATGGAGTGACGGGCGTTCTAACGACACCATAAAGGATGTGGGGAGGACGCTGTGATGGAGGCGACAGTGACTGGCCAGCTCGCATGCACAGATCACCCTGCCTGCAAGTCCCCAAAGGCCAACACCCAAGGTGGCCGTGCCTGATTGCTGTTCGGTCTTCTCCACCTGCTCTGATGCCCTGGACAGACAGAATCTTCTTCCTCATTATTCCTATTTCAAACAATATTATGGTATCTCCTTGTCAACGCCAACAGCAATGTCCCTGACCAGATGCTTTGCCTGGATCAATGTTCCGCCGTCAGTTCCCTGCTTGGGGCTGCCTACTCTATTTACTGATTCCAAATTGGCTGCCAGATACAGGCATGGTAGAAGCCCTCTTCATGGGATCAAGGCTGGCAAGCGATCAGTTAGCTGAAGGAGTGAAAGTTGATCTCAAAGTAAAAGCTAAGACAGGACATAACATAGATATGTATTATTCTGAACATTTTATTTCAGCAGAAAATGCACAAATGTGTATCAAATCCTAATCCATCGGTAGGACAGCAAACCTCTGCCTTGACTGGACCACTAACCAGAGCTCTGTGTTCTCCTCTGCATAACCAAACACACGATGTTTCTGGTTCAAATGTAAGTTTATCTAGGGTAAAGTACGAGCTTAAACTCAAAGGTGTTAAGCAATCAGAGTATAAACCAGCTCCATATTTTAAAGATTTTTCCCCAAATCTTTTGCAGTCACCGCGCCAATATTTCTCAGTGACTCACCTTTGTTGAAAATTTTCAAAGCACTCAACCTCATGAAGATGGCTCCTTTTATGTAATTCATTAGTTGAGTAAAAATTAATCAAATGAAAAGGGCAAAGTAGTTTAGTTATAAATGATTCATGAAACCACACAACTGAGACTGGCGGGAGAGAGATGCCCTGCCTGCCGGTTAGTCGCCTGTTAACCACAGGCTCGGTGCCAGGGGCATAGGAAAGGAATGCAGAGGATCTCGTTGGAATTGAGTGAAGACTGGTGACTAGAGGCCTTAGGCAAGGAGGAAGAAATGGGAAGAACACCTACCTATCAAAAGTAACAACTGCTGCGTGGTGTATGTCACGTTGGGTGAAATCTCTTTACAAACTAACTGATGTACAATGACTGAATATATAAATAACAATAATAAAAGCAGCAACCTCCCCACAGAAAACGTCTGTCCACTTCTCCAGCTGATATGGAACCAGAGTTTCGAAGCCTTTGGGGTAGAAGTGACATAAAGATAAAGGAGTGGAGCCCACGCTTGCTCTCAGGGCCCAGGTGCTGCTGTACTTCCTCTTCTGCTGGTCAGCAAACTGCACATCGGGGGTCCATTCTACTGCAGTTCCAGAGTCTGTGGGAACCTCCGACGTGGCAGTGGGTGACCGTCACGCCAGGCTCTGGGTGTCCCTGTGATGTGCCTATTCCTCCATGTTTCACGCGAACCTCAGTGGAAAGCTGAGTCTTTCTCAGGGTGCCCAGCTGGCCATCAGGTAAACTGGAAATATCAACTTTTTAAAAAATATAACAGGTGGTATTTCATGTAAGTCAATGGGAGATTGAAAGAGTATTTCAAGAATTGAGACTCATCACTCCTGATTTCATACAGTAAATAGAATGTTAAGGATAAAGAGGACACTGTGGGAAAGGTGGAACCTTCCCTCCTCATCTCCTCTCTCAAAGAACTTTTCCCTAAAAAATTAGGCACATGCAAGCCTATAAATAATTCAAAATGGCAAACGTCACATAAGATTGTCTGGGTTCTGCCCAAACTAATTCCAACCACTAGTCAATACAAAGAAATTTTATTTTTATTTTTACTCTCCACCCCCCGTAGGGTATTCTCTCTAGAGAGAGAAAGAGGGCAAGTGAGAAATCTCCCCTCAAGGGAATGGCCATACTGCAATCCCTTCTCCATTCTCCTCTTAGGAATATGGGCATGCACATACACACCCAGCATGATTCTCAAGCAACCCAGGTCTGGGACTCGAACCACAGTATGCCAAGTGGGAGTCCAGCACCTTAACCACCACGGCACCTGCTGGTCCCACAAATAACTTTTAACATAAAATTAATGAATATATTGTGTTGACGGTACCTCCAATTCCATAAGAAATTGGTAACTAGAATAATTCACTATAGTCTATTCAGTCTTTGAGTAAAACAGCCTTTTTAAAAACATCCCAGGAGATTAGAGACAGGGTGAGACACTTCGGTGGATAATCAGAGAACTGGTCACCTTTCAACTTGAGAACGTCTACGTTAATAAAACAAAACACAGATGGAACATAGGTGAAAATATGCAAGCATTTTTCATAAGCAATTTAGACTTAAACCGAAAAGCATCTCAGAGGAGAGTTTATGAACTCATCCTCAAATCCATTAGAAATTCACACTCTGCTATTAATACCATGTAGACCTGGCCTAGGCTGGCACAGTTCTTGTTTTTAGCACTGTCAGTTAGCAATTCTCCCATCAAAAAGAAAAGTTTTAAAGCAGCTTTGAAAGGTAAGGATATTTCAGCTATTCGTAAAACAATGGAACCTGTGGAGGGCTCAGGTGTCAAATCTAGTCAAACCATGTATTCTGTTATTACTTTAAATCCCCTTAAGATAATTTTAAAAGGCAATCCTCCTTTTGCAAGAAAAGAAACTCTTAATCTTCCTAAATTTATACAATTGGGCTTTTGTTACGTGATACGAAGACATTCCCATACTACTTTCCTAGTAAATGACAGACTTTGAGCGTAGACCATTAAAATCCATGAGCAGTCATTTTTGTAAAGGTTTTTGCCATAAGGAATGTGCACAGTGTGAGGGAAAGTGAGCTGTCACCCCTCGTGGGGAGGGGGGCATGCTACAATCCCTTCTACTCCGTTCTCCTCCTAGGATTTGGGGCACAAACGCAGACATGCCTGGTATGATTTTCAAGCTGCCAGGTCTGGAACTTGTACTGCAGTCGGCCATGTGGGAATCTGGCGCCCCCTAAACACAGCTCTGAAACACACAAACACAAAGTGACCTCCATCTGGACACTGCAGCTCTCTGAACGGATGCACCCCTCACCTACAGTCACCTTGGTTCAAGTAGCTGGAATTCAGCTACCAATGTTTCTACCAAATCTGCATTCCAAAAAACAAAGCTCTAGAATCTAAGTGCCAGAATTCTGTTTTTCTAGTAATTCTACTTACAAACAATGAAAATAAGGTTGGGAGGGGATTTTTGTTATTGTTTTAATAGAGATTTTGGCTATAGAATGCGTGTACTCCCAGGAGAGACAGAGGGAAACAGAGAAACAGAAAGTGAGAAATTCATCCCTCAGGGCTATGGCAGCACTGCAATCCCTTCTCCTCCATTCTCCTCTCTGGAGTTTAGGCGCGCGTACACGCGCACGCACACACACACACACACACACACACGTGCCCAGCATGAGTTTTTTTTTTTAATTTTTTTTATTTACATTTTTTTAATACATTCTATCACATTATTTAGCTTACAAGGTTACCATTTCAATACGTGAACACTTCTCCCCGGTAGAGTTGATCAAAATATAACAACACTCCCTCCCTGTCACAACAATGCTGTCTTCGTATCCCTCCTTCAAATGTTCTTCCCCAGGCCCCACTCCTCCACACACCCCACATCTGGCATTCACATCCACCTCTTGTGTTTGTACATCCTTTAGCCCGTCCATTTCAGTTATAGAGTGTGGACACTCGGTATATATTAAGTGGAGACATACAGTGTCTCTCCTTCATAGCCTGGCTTGCTTCACTCAGTAGTAAATCTTCCATATTCTTCCACTTTCTGTCAAAAGCCAGGGTTTTGTTGTTCTTAATGGCTGAACAGTATTCCATAGAGTATATGTGCCCAGCATGAGTTTTAAGCCACTGGGTCCAGGTCTTGAACTGTAATCGACTTACATGAGAGTCCAGCGACAAAATCATTATGCCATCTGCTGGTCCCAGGTTGGGGCTTTAATTGGTTAGATATGTTACACTTTCTCAGATACGGTCTTACTTGGTATAAAGATATCTTCATCATATGGTAACAAATTTTAAAAATCACTGGGCCAGCCCATGGCGTGGTGATTAAGGCTCACCATACAATTCAGATCTCAGACCCAGAGGCTTGAGAAACACACCAAATATGTGTGTATGTGCATGCTCGAAATCCAGAAAGGAGGAGAAATGAAAAAGATAGGATTGCGGTATGACCATGCCCCAAGAGGGGTCGGGGGGGTACTATGTTGTTTTCCCTCTCTCCTCTCTCACTCTTGCTTTCTGTCTCTCCAGCAAGGACATGGGCCCTTTGGAAATTTTTTTGAAAAGAAAAATTACCCAAGGCCATGAAATCCAATACCCTAGTGCAACATTACTGCTGAAAGAACCATTTCTAATAACAATATTAAGAACACAATCTCTGGAATCAAACAAATACTGCAAACAACAAGAATTGTCCTATGTGTAAAACAGATCTGATGGAGTCAGCTCGTTTAGCTGGTTGGAAATATCTTTTGTAACCCACTCATTTGGGAAAGCCCCCCAAATACAATCTCAGTGAAGTTAATTCTGTAAGAATGCAATGACGCTGGGATGCCACCTGAAATTTCTCAGGTCTTGTGGCATGAAATTAAAATCTTCACTGAGATTTACAAAGAATCAAGGCTCTATTGAAATAACTATTTACTTTTATCCATAATAATATTTAATTTATTTAGAAGCACTCCAGCACCCAGCCTCCAAGTATAAGATGAGAGAACTGTGTGGGGAGAAGAGATAGCAGGACCTCACATTTAACACACAGTGTGAGGCATGATCTATGCACATACGATACCTGAAGCCCTTCAATCAGTGAGTACATGCATTTCTTTCTTTTTTTTTGGAGAGGTTTTTGCTATAGGGCGTGTGCGTTTGCAGACAGGCAGAGAGAGACAGAGAGACAGAAAGCGAGAAATCACCCCCGAGGGGAGGGATGGCCACGCTGTAATCCCTTCTCCTCCATTCTCCTCTTGGGATCTTGGGCACACATGCACACGCGCCCGGCACCACCGGGTCCAGGACTCGAACCACAGTCGAATACATGGGAGTCCACTGACATAGCCATTACACTAACTGCCGGTCCCATGTACATGCATTTCAACAAATCTTCCAGGCCAGTACAATAATATGGTATGGCAGTCAGAATCAATGAAAGAAATACTTCCTACCCTCACGGAGTTTACAGTCTAGTGGGATTCTTTTAAATAGCAATATTGGCAAACATAAATCAGGAGTAACTGCTAGCTGAGTGAACCTGGTTTGGACCTGGTTTATGAACAGATGAACATTTACAGCTAGTGTCATAAAGAGATGAGACAGTGGCATCTTAGAAGGAGGGTGAGTTTATTTTGCACATGAGAGGGATGTGAACAGAAGTGGCCAGTGGGTGAATTGTGGTAGCTAGTTCTCAAAGATGGCCCCTCACACTAAGAAATGGAAAAATACTCCCCTACCCTTGAATCTTGGCCAACCTTAGTGACTTGTTTGACCAATGGAATGTATTGGGATTAATCTAGGACTTCCAAGGCTAGCTTCCTGTTTCCACCCAGTCAACTCTCAAGTACCACACTCTTGATGTTCTCATTCTTTCTTTCTTTCTTTTTTTTTTTTAAAGAGATTGTTGCAACAGGGCATATGAACTCACCAGAGAGACAGAGAGAAGTAGAGAGGCAGAAGGTAAGATATCAGCCCCTACGGGGGATGGCCACACAGCAATCCCTTCTCCTCCCTTCTCCTCTCAGGATTTTGAGTGAGCACGCACCATGCATTCAAAGGGATTCTTGTTCTTAAGATACTCTCTTGGAAGAAGCCACCATAGTGAGCTCAGGTAATAAGAACAGGCCATGTGTAAGCACTATCTGTCAGCTGACAACCTGAAGCTAACCCTCGGCCAACTGGAAGCAGTAACTTCCAGCCATGTGAGTTTGCCCTCTTGGACTTTCACCTCTGTCAAGACTTTGGGACAACGAGTCCTACTCTCCAGCTTACTGTCATGGTAGGAGAGATGCTAAGTAAGAACTGCCCAGAAGTTACACAGAACCATGAGCAACGCAATAGTCTGTATTTAAGATACTATACTTGGAGGTAGTTTCTTATGCAGTAAACTAGTCAACACTGTCCTCAACGGCAAGATGAAGTCCTTGCTGAATGTTCAGATTAGAGGTAATTTTCTCAGAGCTCTGTTTTGGCTGGGTTCCTTAGATAACGACATGTGATAGATTAGGGGCATAGAAAAGTGAAGACAAAAGGATAAAAAGTCATCGGAGAAATTCAAGCAAAGCATACAGAATGGGTTAGAACCAGAAAGTCAGAGGAAAACAGAAGAGATGAGTAGACGTAAAATCCAGAAGACTCTCTAAATGATGAAACTTAAAGAGTAAGAAAAGCTGGAGGTCAAAATAGGTCCTGGGGTTTTAGAACCTAGATACTAAAAAGAGAACAATTCTATTAATAGAGAGTGGGACCCAAAAGGAAAGCACGTATGACCAAACAGGAGGGAATTCCACCAGGGAATTCTGGGAAGTCACCCAGGGAGAGCCATTCTCCCAGAAAATGGCAATGAGAATGTGGAAGGTTTTTTGCACAATGTAAGTGCTTTGTACATACAGCTGGTATTCTGCAGTTCAGGAAGCCCAGGACACGTGAACTTCCTCTGTGCTTCCAGACTGTTATGCTTTCTTTTCAAGTTCATCCCTTCTGGTTTTTCTTTTTTTTTTTTTTTTTTTTTTTGGGGGGGGGGGGGGCCAAAAGAAAAAACAG
>NW_006198133.1:2185197-2195761 GCF_000334495.1 Tupaia belangeri chinensis
TGGGCATAATGGCTATGTTGCTAGACTCCCACATAGTCGACAGCGGTTCGAGTCCCGGACCCAGTGGCTTAAACTCATGCTGGGCGCCTGTGCATGCATTCCCAAGATCCCAAGAGGAGAATAGAGGAGAATGGAGGAAAAGGGACTGCGGCATGGCCCTTCCCCCTGGGGTGGATTTCTCACTTTCTGTCTCTCTGTCTCTCTCTGTCTTTCTGATGAGCACACGTGCCCTGTAGCAAAAATCTCTCCAAAAAAAGAAAAAGAAAATAGTCTGCTAAGAAGCAAAAGCACTTAAAAGTAAATCTGTAACAATTTTATAACAGTGAGGTTAGGGTTATTTCTACTTAAAATATTGAACTTTCAGGGTCTGCCAGTGGCGCGGAGGTTAGGGTGTTGAATCACACGTGGTCAACTGTGTAGTCCGAGTCTTGGACACAGAGGCTTGGAAATCACACAGGACATGAGCGTGAATGCCAAAACCCCGAAAGGAGACTGGAGGAGAAGGAACTGTGGTGTGACCATGCGCCCTGGGGTGTGATTTCTCACTTTCCCTCTTTCTCTTTCTCTCCGGTGAGTGCACATGCCCTACAGAAAATAAATAAATAAATAAATTTACAGGTTATTTCAAATAATGCACCTTAAAAAAAAAAAAAAGGCAGTTCCTTTACAACTTGTCAAATCACGGGGCTTCCCGGCTTGTGCTATGGCAAAGTTTCTTCCTATCCTCCCTGAAAAGACTGAACATGGAAAGGAGGAATTATTTTCGCTTGCTTCTGCCTTTTATCTTGCATCATCAGTACCTCCTGAGTCACACACTTGCAAGTCTTCACATTATGTTTCTTTACAATTAGTTTCCTGAGGAAATTATAAATACTGAGAAACAGAAACATTTGTACATGCCAGGATTATTTATGGCTAGACAATTCATGACTTGTTCAGGGTGACCTAGCTTTAACTCTTATTGTACCTGTTATCTACACAGAAACTAAATTCACACACTATTCCGACAGTCCAATGAGGCACCTCAAGCTGTCCTAATGTCACTGTCAGCATATTATGAACAGCTGATGGTAGGACCATATTCACTTACATGTGTTGTTTCAAATCTATGGGTTGAGGTCTATATTTCTCCACTGTTTTGCATTGTTGCATTTTTTTTTTTGAGAGACAGAGAGATTTTTGCTACAGGGCACATGCACTCAACAGAGAGGCAAAAAATCACCTCCTAGTGGGGATGGCCATACCACAATCCTTTCTTCCCCATTCTCCTCTTGAGATTTTGGGCATGCATACATACATGCCTGGCATGAGTGTTAAACCACTGGGTCCAGGACTTGAACCACAGTTGACTATGTAGGAGTCCAGCAACATAACTACCATCTGCTGGTCCTACATTATCATCTCTCTAAAAGAACTCTTAAGACATTCATTTCCTGATCATCTCCATCCAATTTTATTTTTTTCTTATTTGTTTGAAGAAAGGGTCTCACCATGTCACCATCCTCTTGCCTTGGCCTCTGTAGCTGGGACCATAAACACACACACCAGGCCCAGCTCTTTCAGACAGGGTCTCGCCATGTTGCCCAAGCCATCCGGGAGCTCATGGTTCTCCTGCCTCCGCCTCCCTCTGCTGCTGGGTAACAGCACAGGGAGGTTAGGGTTATTTCTACCTAAATGATTGAACTTTAGGCTGAACAGGGAATCAAACCCAAGACTCTATGTGGTTCCAGGCTACAGAACGGCAGAGTCCGAGCAATGGCTCTGCAGCTGGCCTGATGCCACATACGGACTGGTTATCTCTCATGGACTGTCTGTGCTTAACATAGTAAAAAGAGTAAGAGTTTTTTCAAATCCCTCAAGAACCAATTTTCATCCTCCTGAGGAAGATTCCTCTCCCACTGAAAATGTGTGGTTTATTTACATTAATAATGTATTATTCAAATAGGAACGATGCTTCTAATTAAAATAAAGCTAAGCCCAACAGCATTATAGAAGACTCACAAGGAACATGGGAAAGAGGCAGTCATACGTCTCAAACTTCCAACTTAATGGCTGAGAAGTACAATTATTTAACTTTCAGTACCTGCTAAGTAGCTTTAAAGGCCACTATCATTCTTTCACCCTTCACTGATTTTCCTGTGAGATCAGTAACTAAGATAATTTGTAGCTACCTAGTAAAACATAGATCTTAAAGCCAAAAATACAAGGAGTACTATCCATGCAGTTCTAAAGTGCAAAATGGGATAATAAACATAAAAATTAGAATCTGACGATCAGAAGTATTCCCAGTTTACTGAACTATGGGGATAACAGCATGGACATCTGACAGAAAAGAAATGTGAAAAAAATAGTAAGATGAAGAATTCTATTTAAATATAAACTATTTAAGAAGAAGTATCGGGGGCCAACAGGTGGCGTGGTGGATAAGGCACTGGACTCCCATGTGGCTGCCTGCAGTTTGAGCCCTAGACATGGTGGCTTAAAAATCATGCGGGCGTGTGTGCATGTGTGCCCAAAATCCCAACAGCAGACAGAATGAAGGAGAAAGGACTGCAGCATGGCCATCCCCTGGGGTAGGGCTGGGTGGGTGGGGGATTTCTCACTTTCCCTCTCTCTCTCTGTTTCTCTCTGGCAAGCACATGTGCCCTATGGCAAAAACCTAAAAAAAAAATTTAAAAAATATCAAAAAACAATCATTTTACTAATAGCCCCAAAAATTCATTTATGTTTATCAATAATTAAAACTCTTCACTATTAAAACTCAAAGAGTATTTACTTTCATTAATACACCTGTACCTCCTACCTCTCCTGCTCTGGCGCAAACAAGGCAAATGATCGAGTGCTGCTTGTGAAGGCCGGGGCAGCAGAGAGGGAAGGAGACCAAAGGGGACATCCTTCCCCCGGACCTACTGTGGTCCAGTCCGGCCTCATCCTTCCCTCACATGCCCCCACAGGGGGCTACTATGGGGACAAAGAGGAGTCACTTACAGCAAGCATGTATGATTCTTGTCATCCACAAACCTAAAGAGCTCCTCCCTGACACCAAAATACACAGGAAGAGAAAGGTGTAGGCGAGGCGTACGCCTGAAGCCGAACAGACTCACTAATGTCCACAGTCCTCCGAACACGACACTTAAGGACCAGGCATGTAACCCCAAAGCAGCAAAACATTACTCATTTTCAGACAAAGACAACATTTGATGCTTTTGTACTCGATGCTCAGGGTCATTATCCTCTTACCCTATCTATAACCCGGCCACCTGAATGCTCTTAAGACTTCAGCAACATTACTGAGAACTGAAATATTACTAAAAAATATTTGTCTGGTTTTCTATATATGGGTTAAGTCAAGACTTACTGAAGAAATTTAGATAATGAAAGCGTTAGCCTATGCTTAACCAAAATCTCAACTTCACTAGCAACTGCAAATATCCTATAAGACTTTGATTCCATTTGCTGTTAATCATTTTCATAAAGTATACTTAGCTAGAACCGTTAATTTTCACATTATTTATCCTACAATTGTAAAAAGTAAACACCAAATTTCTTAAAACAATAAAAAGGTAAACGGCAAAACTACACTGCATGTCTGAGTGCAGCAGGCAACAGTTACAGATATGTGGTCTTTAAAAACAGATACCTTGAAGGTTAAAGAATTATCAGTGAAAACATAAAACATTCCTTTGTAAATCAAAGGGAGCAACCAATTAAATGTCCTGGTTTTAGGTCACTGAACACCCTTCCCACTTACTTTAGCATCAGTCAATAGCACTAAAACAAGATGGTTTCACCAGCAAAATGACAGTTACCTAGTGAACAGTTCACAGTCAGAACCTTGATCTTCTACTAATAATTACAGTTCTTCTTTCGTTAAAAAGTAGAAACAGACATTAATGAAAACAAGGTAACTAAGTAAAAGTTTAGTCATGAAAGGAGACACTCTGAATCTAATCAAATTACTAAGACACAGAGAATCTTTATCAAAAGCTGCATATTTGCCATCTCGTCCCTTCCACCTGGGAGAAATATGAATTGTTGCAAAAGCTTATTCAGCAATCGATGTACCAAGCCATTAGAACTAGACATGCCATGATCATGGAAGAATATCTCCCTCCTCAGAACACTTTTCAAAATTAATAAACTGACTATATAAAACATTATCTCAAAATATATGCTGGCTAGAGACCAGAATAATGAAAACCAAAAAAGTTATGCCAAAGAAACAGTAAAGTTTTATGAGAAATTATAAATTTACCTTGGCTCCGCACTCAGACTTAATACATTTTTCTGTGGCAGAGAATCTTGTGATTTTTGTTTCAAATCCTATAAAAATGAATAACAAGTTTTACTTTACTTTTAATATGTAAGTTTCACAATAAGCTCTGGAATAGTATCTTGCAAACATCCTGGAAAAGGCATGATAGGAAAAATAATCCTCTTCCCAGCTATATAAAATCTATCAAGATTCAAAACAAATAATCCTTGTGTGTGCGTGTGTGTGTGCGTGTGTGTGTGTTGAGATCTCAAGGACAACGTATCTTACTAGGGACAGAGTCCATAATGAGTTGTTCTATTTAGAAACCTAACAATCTGGGTTCTAGAGACAATTCCACAGAAATAGAGGTAAGACATTTGTGGGACACAGCCAGTGGGTGGTGTGGAGGTTACAATGCTGGATTCCCACATGGCCCATCGCAGCTCAAGTCCCAGACCTGGCAGCTTGAATGTCACACCGGGTGCATGTGCATGTGTGAATGCATGCCCAAAATCCCAAGAGGAGAATGAAAGAAAAGGGACTGAGATACATGGCCATCCCCTGGGGGCGATTTCTCACTTTCCCTGTCACTATCTCTCCCGGCAGGTGCATGCGCCCTATGCAAGAAACCTTCAGTAACAAACAAGAATGTCCATTTCTTGTATTGCTTACTCTGATATGAAAATGTACAGTCATGACTTGTTTACAAGCATCAGTGTATTAAAATATCAAGGCAGTACCTCACTGCAGATGCATAAATTCAAATTACACATAAAATTCCACAGCTCATCATTCATGAAAGCGTCTCATTTTAAATTCTAAAATATCTGAGCTGCTCAGTGGAAATGCATATGGGGTGCAATCCCCATTTTCTCCACAGTCTTCCTTGCAGCAGGATGGCATACTCTGCCTTTCAGAAGGCTTTGCTTCACTGGCCTGCTCACCCTAATGACAGCCACGGCAAGCCTGACACCTCCTCCACTGTACAGAGGGAGTGAGGGCTCACACTGGTCGGTCAGTGTTCACGGCCCACAGCCAGGTGTCGGGCGGAACACCGTATTGCCCGCACACACCCTGCACTGCCATGGCTCTCCCCAGACTAGTCTGAGTCCAGAAGACCCTTCAAATTCAAGTGTAGCAGCAACAGACCAAGGACTCAGAAAAATTTAAATATCAGAGGGCTGTTAATTACAGCCAAGCACAACAATTACTCCTTATGTCCAACTGCCTTACAATATGATCTTAAGAGTATGCTACAAGCTCATATATTTGCCATACCCTGGAATATGTTCATTGTTTCGTATGACATGCCTAAATTTAATTAGAACAAAATACACCTCAGAAATCAAATACAGACACACTCATAGGAAAGAAGTTACAGCTAATTTATATAAAGTAAAACAAATTCTTTCAAATAACATACAAAGAAACCATTCTTTTTCCATGTCTCTTTTCATTAAGCTTCTCCTTTCGTAATCCAAGAACAAAAGAATCACATATTTTTAGGATGAATATGGAAGAGATAACTCACCATCTTCAGGAAGCTTTCGGAAGACTGAGTGCTGTAAGAGCTGTACGCGTTTTTGTCCTTCAAAATAAGAAGAAATGCAGAATCTCCAATGATCTTCTCCAAAACCATTAGTGAATGAAAGAGTCTGTAAGACAAAAATATCAATTAGTTTGAGAAGTTATTAGAAAATCTGCATGTAACATTTCCAATTTAAAAATGGCTGAAACTGCTGGTACCTTTATTTTGTGTTCACAAAATACAACCTATAATGAATCTATAATGAAATGGTTCTTTTTTCTCCAAAACAAAGGCTTTGGGGGAAAAAAATGGTTAATCAGATGCTATCACATACAGATAGATTTATTTTAAGCCCCAAATTTTCTGGACATACCCAGAACAACCACCACCAAAACTTCTTCAAGTTATTCACCATTCCTGTGAACGTCGTATCAAATAATAAGAAGGTCCAGTATGATCACCACTGCTTTACAGTATCCTATCGGAAGGCAATGATTTGCTGGCTCTTTGGCACGGCAGTACTGCACTGCTCAAAAGAAGTCTTTGACCCAGGTTCGAATCCCTGGCTCGGTCAGTCCTGGGCACAAACATGAATGCCCAGGATGCAAGAGGCTGGAGGACTGGAGGAAAGGGACCACGGTGTGGCCGGGTGCTAGCCTTTTCCTCTCGCTCTTACGTATGTGCTACAGGCTCTATCATCATGAATAAAGAAATATCTAAAAGGCAATGATTTGCTAGTTTACTTTAGAAATAACCTTACTAACAAAGGTTGAGACAGAGACAAAGACAAAACTGAAAATAACTGTCAGTCCACATGAACCTTTAATCAATACATAAATCATTTCCCAAGAAGTAAAATTAGGGTATTTTGTTAAATTTGGTTTCATGTTCTTATTAACAACTGGTGGCCCATCGCAGCTCAAGTCCCAGACCTGGCAGCTTGAATGTCACACCGGGTGCATGTGCATGTGTGAATGCATGCCCAAAATCCCAAGAGGAGAATGAAAGAAAAGGGACTGAGATACATGGCCATCCCCTGGGGGCGATTTCTCACTTTCCCTGTCACTATCTCTCCCGGCAGGTGCATGCGCCCTATGCAAGAAACCTTCAGTAACAAACAAGAATGTCCATTTCTTGTATTGCTTACTCTGATATGAAAATGTACAGTCATGACTTGTTTACAAGCATCAGTGTATTAAAATATCAAGGCAGTACCTCACTGCAGATGCATAAATTCAAATTACACATAAAATTCCACAGCTCATCATTCATGAAAGCGTCTCATTTTAAATTCTAAAATATCTGAGCTGCTCAGTGGAAATGCATATGGGGTGCAATCCCCATTTTCTCCACAGTCTTCCTTGCAGCAGGATGGCATACTCTGCCTTTCAGAAGGCTTTGCTTCACTGGCCTGCTCACCCTAATGACAGCCACGGCAAGCCTGACACCTCCTCCACTGTACAGAGGGAGTGAGGGCTCACACTGGTCGGTCAGTGTTCACGGCCCACAGCCAGGTGTCGGGCGGAACACCGTATTGCCCGCACACACCCTGCACTGCCATGGCTCTCCCCAGACTAGTCTGAGTCCAGAAGACCCTTCAAATTCAAGTGTAGCAGCAACAGACCAAGGACTCAGAAAAATTTAAATATCAGAGGGCTGTTAATTACAGCCAAGCACAACAATTACTCCTTATGTCCAACTGCCTTACAATATGATCTTAAGAGTATGCTACAAGCTCATATATTTGCCATACCCTGGAATATGTTCATTGTTTCGTATGACATGCCTAAATTTAATTAGAACAAAATACACCTCAGAAATCAAATACAGACACACTCATAGGAAAGAAGTTACAGCTAATTTATATAAAGTAAAACAAATTCTTTCAAATAACATACAAAGAAACCATTCTTTTTCCATGTCTCTTTTCATTAAGCTTCTCCTTTCGTAATCCAAGAACAAAAGAATCACATATTTTTAGGATGAATATGGAAGAGATAACTCACCATCTTCAGGAAGCTTTCGGAAGACTGAGTGCTGTAAGAGCTGTACGCGTTTTTGTCCTTCAAAATAAGAAGAAATGCAGAATCTCCAATGATCTTCTCCAAAACCATTAGTGAATGAAAGAGTCTGTAAGACAAAAATATCAATTAGTTTGAGAAGTTATTAGAAAATCTGCATGTAACATTTCCAATTTAAAAATGGCTGAAACTGCTGGTACCTTTATTTTGTGTTCACAAAATACAACCTATAATGAATCTATAATGAAATGGTTCTTTTTTCTCCAAAACAAAGGCTTTGGGGGAAAAAAATGGTTAATCAGATGCTATCACATACAGATAGATTTATTTTAAGCCCCAAATTTTCTGGACATACCCAGAACAACCACCACCAAAACTTCTTCAAGTTATTCACCATTCCTGTGAACGTCGTATCAAATAATAAGAAGGTCCAGTATGATCACCACTGCTTTACAGTATCCTATCGGAAGGCAATGATTTGCTGGCTCTTTGGCACGGCAGTACTGCACTGCTCAAAAGAAGTCTTTGACCCAGGTTCGAATCCCTGGCTCGGTCAGTCCTGGGCACAAACATGAATGCCCAGGATGCAAGAGGCTGGAGGACTGGAGGAAAGGGACCACGGTGTGGCCGGGTGCTAGCCTTTTCCTCTCGCTCTTACGTATGTGCTACAGGCTCTATCATCATGAATAAAGAAATATCTAAAAGGCAATGATTTGCTAGTTTACTTTAGAAATAACCTTACTAACAAAGGTTGAGACAGAGACAAAGACAAAACTGAAAATAACTGTCAGTCCACATGAACCTTTAATCAATACATAAATCATTTCCCAAGAAGTAAAATTAGGGTATTTTGTTAAATTTGGTTTCATGTTCTTATTAACAACTGGAAAGAAAGTAGTTATTCAAAGATCTGGACAATGAAACTGTCTTCATCCTTGTTACTTTCCTTGGTCACTGAAATTACTAACTAAATTCAAATTGCGTTCCGTGTGTGAGGAACCTAAGGGATCTTTAAGAACCTATTGATTCAACGTCCGTTCTGGATTATGAGCTCAGCACATCACCAGGTACCGTGGAAGCACCACTGCAGGAAAGGGCATTCTTTGTTTTCTGTTGTTGCTGTTGCTGTTTTAGTTTGCTATAGAGTCCTCGCGCTTTCCAGAGAGAGGGGGAAAGTGAGAAATCACCCCCAGAGGGGATGGCCATGCTGCAATCCCTCCTCCTCCATTCTCCTCTCCAGATTTCGGACATGCACGCACATACACATCTGGTGTGATTCTCAAGCCTTTGGGTCCAGGACTCGGATCATGTCATCGGCTACTTGGGATCCAGCTGCCTTAACCTCCATGCCAACTTATTTAAGATTTTTTTTTGCTTTCGATTTTATAAATTTAACTTGTTTCTTTACGATCAGGCCTCCTTAAGTAAATTCATATCAGAGAAATCTACAGAGAATAGTCACTGATCGCATTGTCCATCAAGCACCAGAATGAATCTACCATGCTTACAGAGCGACTGTATTATATTCTCTAATTCAAGAAGCAACTTTCAACCTATGCCTTAAAGATCTTTTTGGCAACAACCTCAAAATCTATAGGAAAAAAAATCTTCTTTTTGGAAAACATTAAGATTTTCTTCAAAGATAAAAGCAATCATGATCAATAAGCCATCGATTAAATATAGTTACACAGCAAATCTATAACTTTAATACTAAAATCTTAAGGATGTGAGATCAGGCCATCATCTGATTAAATTTCTCAGGATATTCAAATGTTTTTGAATATAGTGCTAAGTGTTCTCACCAGACTAAAAGGCCATTCAAAAGAACGCAGCTAAGTTATGGAAATGAGTCCCTCAACCTGAGTTTATTCTATTATCTACAGGGCAATGTTTATTAAGCAGCCTGAGCCTGCAGAGTGAAAATCGTGTTCTGCACTAGCTAACATCAGACACGTATTACAGTGTCTGAAAGAATCCTAACTGAACTGAGTGGAAACCAGGGATCAATGTTTGCATCCAGGAGGCACACGCGCGGCCTTCTAATGAGAGGGGCATGAAGACCAGCATGGTGCTCCTCAGACACTTTCTCAGGAAGTGTAAAGCCATTTTGTTTAAAGCAAAATAAAACACAATGTGGTAAGTAAGTTTGGGAGCCACTGGGTAAAACAAAACACTAGCTGTTTCAACATACCACATATCAGGGGGTTTCTCAGAGTCGCACAATCCTAACATGCCCTGAACCTATGAGTACAGAACACAGTTCCTGGAAAACCACTTAGGAATCTGTTTTCTGGTTTGTTGTCACTGTTGTTCTGAGATGAGATGGGGACTTTCCTTCTGTTAGGACCCTCACAATCACCCTTTCAGGTCTCTCCTCTTCCTTAATGACAACTTAGACATATCTGCCAGAATTCCAAAATGCTGACCACATCACTCTTCCTTCGCTCCTCCCACACGACCCCCATTACCTACTTCTAACTGCCATGATCAGAACTAACCTCCAAACGTATCACTGTATAGCTGCTCTCCAGGTTTTAATTACGAAAACCTCCAATCGTGTTGACTGCACGACACTCACAGTCACCTAGAGCAGAAAGCTAGGAAGCCAAGTTCCCCGATAACCCCATGGAGCTGCCGCGCCTTGTCACCTGCAGACTTCTCTCACGGGACGTAAGACTAGGCAGGGTAGGACTGAGTCTACTGCAGGCTGCTCTTACTACCAGCCAAACGCAATCCCTAACCTGTTCGCAGGTGCATTCC
>NW_006198133.1:2195880-2233186 GCF_000334495.1 Tupaia belangeri chinensis
TCCTGCCAGATCCGAATGAACAGCAGTCCCCAACCCAAGCACAAGGGAACAGCCAATGCTGCCTGTTTCTGGTGCTCCAACCCGTTTTGAAATCTCCTACTTAGCATGACTGCATTAATGACTTGATAACTGTTTATGACTTACCGGTGCAGTGTGAAGTGCTCACAAATCAAATTTACAAATGTCAAGAACAATTTGAGAATTACTGCTTTTTCCCTCTAACATACAAATCTGTATAGAGCTGTTTTTGTAAACTAAAAGCAGTAAGAAACATATGGAAGAACTAATGACAGGGCTCCTCAATAGATCATGAGATAAAAAAGTTTGACAGCGAAATCTGAATGACTTGTTCCCAACCTTCTGGAAGGTAACCAAAGAAAAGCAAGGAGGCAGAGGTGGGGAACGACCTCTCCGTGGCCTCTGCGGAGCGGGGTTCTGGTCTGGTTCGAAGCAGTTTCACGGTCAGACTCTCAATAAACCAGGAGGGCAGGAGCAGGTGAAAGGGAAAAATGAAGGATCTGACCTTACTTTTCAAAATGCTTTCTGCAGGAGAAATACCAAGACCATCACCCTCTGACCAGCGTTTTCTACTTTAAGATCAGATCGGCTTCAACAGACGGATGCCAAACACAATTGCCACAAAAAACTGAGAAGGTATCCAGGTAAAAGATGTAACTCCATTAATACAACCCCCAAAATGTCTTTCTCCCCTAATTTTTAGAAAGTTACTCAAAAATACCCTAACTAAAAATTTAACTAATATTTACTACAATTCAGAGTTTCCGTCACGGGCCAGTTTTTCAATGTTGATTTGATGTGTTGTGCATACTTCTCACCTATACAAGTATATAAAATCAAAAGTTCACTTTTTAAATCTATAAAAAATCACAGTATATTTTAATTATTGTAAAATATTATCAAAGTATACCGCTGCTAATAGAAAAAAGAAAAGGTAGAAGAAATAAGAGTCTCTCCTACTGAGAAACAAAAGTCAAAACTCCTTCCCAATATAGGAACCCCCTCTGCACTGACCCTAATGCCTACCCAAAGTCTGGCATTATCAAGCCCTCACTGCAATAAAAGATCAGCTCTTCCCTTTTTGAGAAATACTGTTTACAAAATCCTCTACTATTCAAAGCCTGTATTTACTGTTTTAAATTCTTTTTTTTTTTTTAAGGTTTTTGCTATTTGGTGTGTGCACTCACAGGAGACAGAGAGAGAGACAGAGAGACAGAAAATGAGACATCGCCCCCCCTCCCCAGGGGGGATGGTCATGCTGCACTCTTCTCCTCCATTCTCCTCTTGGGATTTTGGGCATGCACACACATGTGCCCAGCATGTGTTTTAAGTTGCCAGGTCCAGGACTCAAACCGCAGTCAACTATGCGGGAGTCCAGTGACATAACTATTACTCCATCTGCTGATGTCATTTTTAATTCTTTAATATAGAAATAATTGAGCTTCTATAACCTCACTCACCTGATGGTCCTATAATGAGTTCAAGATGGTTTGGATATCAAAATCTAGGCCATTCCTTCTCACTGCAAATTTCTCAGAGCATCCATGTATGGTAAGATTTCCAGGTCCCTCTTGGCTATGCTTCTCAGTTTATTTATTTATTTATTTATTTATTTTATTTTTTTCTGTCAATGTTTCACTTACAACGAAAAAGTATCCAGGCCAGCAGGTGGCGTGGTGGTTAATGTGCTCCCACTGGGCTGACTGCAGCTCGAGTACCAGACCCAAGGCTTAAAACCACACCAGGAGTGTATGCGTGCGTGCCCAAAATCTTGAGAGGAGAATGCAGAAGGGACTGTGGCATGGCCGATCCCCCTCAGGGGTGATTTCTCACTGCCCCCACTTTGTAGTGCACACACATGCCCTATGACAAAAACCTGAAAAAAAGAAAGGAAGGAAGGAAAGAAGGAAGGAAGGAAGGAAGGAAGGAAGGAAGGAAGGGTATTCAGGAAACCGATGTAAACTAGGATGAGATGAAACTGACATGCAATGAAGTGTGGCTCTTCGTCTCCTTGGATTGTAGCTATGATCTATTTGATGCCAAATCCCTGGTCAAGAAGATAACCCTGATTACCACGCTGTACTGAGGAGAAAACAGGATCAGCTCTATAGTAATATTTTACTACTCCATTCACAGAAATGAGCCGCAATAAAAAGTTGAAGCAGGAAGACCTCCGTCAACAGATTTCTCGAGAAGTGCATCGAAATCGGCGATGTTTAGGGACCAGCAGTTACCAACTGTAATGGCTATGTTGCTGAACTCCCATGTGGTCGACTGCAGTTCGAGTCCCAGACCTGGTGGCTTAAACTCATGCCAGGCGAGTGTGCGCGTGTGCCCAAGATCCCGAGAGAAGAATGGAGGAGAAGGGATTGCGGCGTGGTCATCCCCCCTGGGGGGTGATTTCTCACTTTCTGTCTCTCTGTCTCTCGGCTTTCTGGCAAGTACACGCCCCTGACAGCAAAAATCTCTCAAAAAAAAAAAAAAAGAAGAAGAGGAAATCAGCGATGTTTCACTGCAGGGATCCTTAGACCGGTCACGAGCATTAACGTACTCTGGTACACATGGACAGTTTCATCAAAATGGGTAAGCCAGGGAACCAGCAATTAGCGTAATGGCTATGTCGCTGGACTCCCAGGTAGATGACCGCGGTTCGTGTCCCGGACCCGGTGGCTTAAAACTCACGCCGGGCGCGTGTGCGTGCGTGCCTAAGATCCCAAGAGGAGAATGGAGGAGAAGGGATTGCGGCATGACCAACCCCCCAGGGGGGTGATTTCTCACTTTCTGTCTCTATGTCTCTCTCTGTCTGGCGAGCGCATGCGCCCTACAGTGAAAATCTCTCCAAAACAAACAAACAAAAAAAAATGGGTAAGCCAGGCCCCCGAATTTAAAGACTGGCCCGAAGGCCGCTTTTTGGTAACGACATACCTGGTGCCATAATCCACCACCACCCAGTCCTTGGCGGTGCCCGTGATGGCATCGTGGTGCTGGAACAGCCCCAGATTCCTCCTGGCCTCGGTCAGAGCTGTGTAATGCGACGACGAGAGGAAGGCGCTGATCTTGTACCTCTGGGCTTGTCTCAGGGCAAAGTAGTAAAGGATTTCAGCAGCCCTAATCGCGTAAAATAGTCATTCATGTTTATTTCAAACCAACATTGCAGCTTATCATTTAAAATACGTGATATATTTAAACGTCGCTTTTAAAAAATCCACAATAGCAGTACGACTCACAGAAAAGAGACTGGTAACCAGCATTTCTGTCAAGCCATCAGGGCTTCCATCTAACGGGGCTATCTAAATTTCCAGAGCCAGAGAACAGCTTGTCTACACTGGCACTGCAGATCCCTGTTCTAGACGGTCCTGGAAAGCAGTCAGTACTGGCTGGTGGCGAGACACACGTACAGCACAGAGGGAGACAGCTGAATGCGGAGGTAAGAAGAGGAAACTACTGGGCCAGCAGGGGGCTCAGAGGTTAAGGCAGGG
This sequence comes from Tupaia belangeri chinensis, assembly GCF_000334495.1. NCBI lineage: Eukaryota > Metazoa > Chordata > Mammalia > Scandentia > Tupaiidae > Tupaia > Tupaia belangeri. The sequence continues at coordinate 2,199,378 of NW_006198133.1, forward strand.
GGCTCCCACATGTCTGACTGTGGCTTCCCACATGCTGATCGAGTTCAGATCAGGGGCACTGAAATCATTCTGGGCACATGTGTGTGTGCATGTCCCAGATTCCAGCAGAATGGAGAAGGGACTGCAGCATGGCCATCCCCCAGGGAGCTAATTTCTTTCCCTTTCTCTGTTTCTCTCTGACAAGCACGTGCACCCGATGGCAACAAATAAAAGAATAGGATAACCTTGTATTCTTTCTTCTCACCAAGAGCAGCCCAGACATGGACCTAGACCCTCACCATAAAGCCACTGACCCTCTCGAATGTAACTAGGATGAGACGGTGGCCGGCTGCCTGGTCACACAAGGGGGACTTCAAGGAACCGGAGGGCAGAGGCAGACGATGAGGGTTGCACAGTAGCTCAGGGACGAGGGTCAGCTCCATGTCTGGGTGCTAACATACAACAGATACGGAGAGAGACCACGTAACTGGAGGGTGATGAACAGAATGGCACCTCCATTTATTTCCAAGGATAAAAGAAGCCCTGGGTCTAAGCACAACTTTTGAACAAGAATATAGGAGCCTATGATTTCCACCTTTTCTTTTTTCATCAGTGGATACGACTCAAAATAGACTTCTAAAAAGGTTTTCTAAAAGGAGACAGGGTTCAAGCTGGCAGTGGTGGTACAGCAGTAACACAAGCGTGAGGCTGCACACGCACGGGAAGGTCCCAGGTTCACACCCAGAGGTTCTGTGTACAGCAGGTGCACATGCGTGTACCTGTGGTCTGGGCTGCCTCGGGCTAGTTGTGGCTCATGGTGTGAGGACCCCGTCTGGGATACTTGTGTGTGTCTCTCTTTCAGAAAAAATAAATTAAAACAAAATAAAATAGAGAGAGAGAGACACGGCTTTGTGGAGTAAAAAGTGTTAAGAAAGTTCTTGATTTATCAAACATACTAAGAATAAAAAAGAAAAACCTTGTATGTTATATAATAACACAACAGTGACATTCTACCAGATAAAAATGCATACCTCTCTATAACATATAAATGCTACTTTATTGTAATTAGATGCATTCCTCTGGTACTCCCAGGTAACGAAGTTTAGGGTTTTAAAAATGACAAAAGCAGCACAAGTGCAATCACAATACAAACACGCTTCTGTACGAAAGCACGACTCTTGGAGGACCTCGTGGGTCTGTACAATGCCTTCCCAAACTGTACTCAGTGCCCACTAGTACCCAAGACAGGGGAGGTGTGATTTTTTTTTTAATACCAAGATTCATCCTGAAAATGAATTACTCTGCTATACACAGAGAAAGCTTTAGGAGCCAGGTTGCAGTTTACTTTTGCCGACGTTCAGTCAGACTTAGTTGTGTATTGGGGAACCACGCTGTCTGATTAATTCAGTGCTCCAACAGCCTGCAGCTACATTCAGGAAAAAGGAGGTATTAGAAGTGTTTTTTGTTGTTTTTTTTTTTTTTAAGAAAAAAAAAGATAAATTCTTCTAAATGGTAAAAAGAATTAAGATACTAAATAATCTTAACTTTTAAATTCGAACTTCCAAAAACATGGCATAACAATCACTAAGTTTGAATTAACTAAACCGTGTATAAATGTTTGTATGTATGTGTGTGTATTTGTGTGTGTGTGTGTGTGTGTGTGTCTCCTTGACAAATATTATCAGTTTTGAAAAAGAATATATATACAGATACTACAAAATACTAAAAAGTGATTTTGGAAATGTTTTCTTCTTGATATTCTTCTATTTTACCCACATATTACAAATAAGCATAAGGATGAAATATTACTTTTTTCAGACAATAAATTTATTTTCAAATCAATTAATACATTTAGAAATATATAACTATTACAAAGATTTTTGCTTTTTTCATTTTAAAGAAGAATTTCAAAAATATATTACTAGTAATAACCACAATGTCTTGGGTATGTTTAATAAATTAAGATTGATTCATAATTCTTTGCTACTAAACAATACTTGACATTTAAAAATGACCTGTTGATGATAATATGTACAGTAATGTCTTCAATTGAACCAATAACAGTGTAATTTGGATGGGAAAATGAATCTGAAATGCAGTGATGATGCACAGTGATTGCATGTAAAAAATTTATCTGATATGCTGTGATGATGCACAGTGATTGCATGTAAAAAATAATAATAAATAAAAACTAAAACTAAAAATCATTAATTCAGTACTCCAACAGAATCTCTGCCCCATTGGGCACTTACTCCAGGGTATCACACCAAGATCAGAATAACATAACAGGGACAGTCTAGTGGATAAGAATGCCTACTTCTCTGTAATGTATAAATGTATTTTATTATAATAAGATATAATAAAAGGCTGACCTTTAGACTGCTAAAAAGCCCTATCTGTTTCTTTGATTCCCACCTGTGTTTCCTACAATTCCGCCCCATAGACTACTGTCTGCAGGTAGACACGATGGTATCACTAAATATTAATAAGGTGTGCAAATAATGCAGGTACATTAATGAGAAAAATGTAACAGAGACTGTAACTGCTAGAAATTCTGACTAGACTGCTTTTCCTTTCAGAACAAAAACCCTTGTAAAAAAAAAACTGATTATAACGGGGAGACATATCTCTGATTGCATTAAAATGGTACAATTACAATAAGCACAGACTGCTTTCCCTTTTAGAACAAAAACCCTTGTAAAAAAAACTGATTATAACGGGGAGACATATCTCTGATTGCATTAAAATGGTACAATTACAATAAGCACATCATAACACCATATAACCGATGCGTATTACGCAAAACTCTACAAAAGGCAATGTGGAAGGCGTGACTGTCTGAAAGCAGCTATCTAGAAGCGTACCTTAAATGGGACTCTATGATTCTGTCCATGCGTTTGTAAAAGGGTCGGGATGTGAAGTAGCCACTCCAGTAATGGTCGTCTCGGTCGGCGTAGGTGAAGAAGTCTCCACTGACAACGGGGAACGCCGACTGCTGATTCTTTCCCACATCTCTAGTGGCTTCATCCAGTGCATCAAAATAATCAGATAAAGTTCCAAACTGAATCTGGTTTTAAAAAAAGTACCCTTCAATGATTCGTTTTTACCTTAAAATTACTCACTTCTTACACTGGAAAGAAAAGTTAATAAATATTTAAGAAGTGCTTCCTCGTTGAGATGAACATACAGCTCACATTTTGCAAAATGAAGCGCTGGAGGGGGAATATCCGTGACTATTTCTTCTGCTTGCATCAAAATCCAAATTAAACAAATTAAAGTAAGGGAAAACCTGTACACTGAAGCAGTTAGAAGGAGAGCAATTGAGATCTATATATTTGGGAATCTGAAAACTCGTCACATATGTCTAGAATTTCAAAGTGTGCCAGGACCTGTATGTGGAGTAATGCAGATGAATAAATGATGGGAGCAGCAGCAGGAAAAGGAAAAAAAAAAAAGAAAAAAAAGAAAAAAATACTACCTATTTTCATCAAAACATTTTAAAAGTCTAGAAGTCTGGAAAAACAGCTTTGTTAGCCATAAAGTACTTCACACTCACGCGCACACACACACACACACCCCTTTCCAACCTCCATCCCTCTCAGCTGAGTTCTTGTAAGGAAGAGGGAGAGCCTAGAGAGCCTTTAAGAGAAGACCGTTTAAAAAAAAATGCATCTTCTCCACCAGAAGTCAAGTAAAACCCAAAGAATAAAAAGAATTGCAAAGCTGAGTGCTCAAATGCACAGGTTTTCCCAATGATTTAAATTACTAGCCTATGAATCCAATGAGTCCAAACTGTTCTACAACTCAAAAGAAAAAGAAAATGCTACACCAAATCGTGTGACTAGATATTAAAAAACAGTCTTGTTAAAAATAAGTAGATTATTCAACATGGAATGTGTTCGTTTTAATAGAAAAATGCTGATATTGTTGTATTTCCTGCTTTATACACCCACACAGATATTGCAAATCATTTTGGCTCAACGCAGCAACAGCACAGGTCTGAACTGTGTCTCTACAACTTACAGCAAATAGCGTTCTAAGTAAAAGGCTGAGAACCTGGGCCCAGCAGGTGGTAAGGGAGCTGGACTCCCATGTGGCTGACAATGGTTTTAAGTCCCAACCTGGCAGCTTGCTTTCTCACTTTTTTTTCTCTCTCTGTGTCTCTCTGGTGAGTGCACGTGTCCTACAGCAAATTTTAAAACAATAATAATAATAACAAAATAAAATAATTATTTTCAAAATATTCTTTTTTTTTTTTTTTTGGAGAGGTTTTCTCTATAGGGCACGTGCGCTCGCCAGAAAGAGAGAGAGAGACATAGAGAGAGAGATCACCCCCCAGAGGAGATGGTCACGCCGCAATCCCTTCTCCTCCATTCTCCTCTCGAGATCTTGGGCACGCACGCACACGCACATGCGCCCGGCGTGAGTTTTAAGCCACTAGGTCCAGGACGCGAACCGCAGTTGACTACGTGGGAGTCCAGCGACATAGCCATTACGCTAACTGCTGGTTCCCTTTTCAAAATATTCTTAGAACCATGACTGGCAAGTAACAGTGTGATTTTTAACTACTGCAAAAATAAATTTTCAACTGGAAACATATACAACATATTAGCAAGGAAGGGACCAGCAGTTGGTATAATGGCTATGTTGCTGGACTCCCATGTAGTTAACCACAGTTCGACTCCCGAACCTGGTGGCTTAAACTCATGCCAGGCATGTGTGCGAGCGTGCCCAAGATCCTGAGATGAGAATGGAGGAGAAGGGACTGCGCTGTGGCCATCCCCCCGAAGGATGATTTCTTGCTTTCTGTCTCTCTGGCAAAGCGCACGTGTCCTATATCAAATACCTCTCAAAAAAAAAAATTATATAGATAGATAGATAGATAGATAGATAGATAGAAGGTCAATACAAGTTACTATAATCTAATTGTGCTACACTAAAGTGTTACAGAAAAACAGATACTCATTTCTCAGTCTTTATGTTTGTATCACAGATAATCCATTTTCAACTGTACTATCTACTCTTTGCTTGGTTTTCCCAAGTGTTTATAATTTATATGGGTCTCAGTCACCTCATCTACTGGGTTGTTGGTAAAGTCACGATGCATTTTTGCATAGAAAAACATTTTAAAAAGTCATGACTTTTCCAACAACCCAGCGTAATGAGAGTAATCATAATATCTACCAGGAAAATTAAGCTAAATCAAGTAAAGCACATAAAACAGTTAAAGGCAAATATAAGCACTGAATACAATTCTGGCTAACATACAGGTATTGTTACTCAGTAGCATTATTAGGCAGCAAAATATACTTGTGTGCGAATGACTATGTAAAAAATGAGGGTCACAAACAGAATGAAATATGCAATTAACTTCATACTCAACAAGTACAGATTGAGCTCGGGAAATACATATAATAAAAATGGCAAAATATTCAATGATCTAAATATTTGAGTTTCACCTTCCTCATATGTATAAAAAAATCATTCTATTTAGATACGAAAGTATCTTTGCATTTGAAAATTAGGAATCCATAGATTGCTACAAAGTTAATATTAATGACAGCTACATGTGCATGGTTGCTCAAAATCTCAAGAATGGAAAGAAAAGGATTGTGGGGTGGCCATATGGGAAGAGGCTTTCTCACTCCCCTGTCCCTCTCTCTCTGTCTCCAGTGAACAGACAAAGATGTTGCCAAGAAGGGAGAGGTTTTAGCTTGGCTCATACCAAAAATAAATTGAATTGTTTTTTCAATTTTAGCTATAGGAAACACATTTATTTCAATTTATGTTTGGTATGTGCCAAGATAAAGCCACTTCCAAGTTCTTGTCAACATCCTGGTGCAAAGTTTAGATAAATAAGCAGCCTAGCGGACTTCCTCACAAACTTAATTTGATCTCAAAGAATCGAAAAATAATCCTCTCTAAGTGCAGCAGCAGTTTCTAAAGTAATTAAAATAAAATTTCCTAGGCAGTCTCTTGGTAGTTTCTATAAATACCTTGGGACACTAAAAAAAGGTTTAAATGATTTTTACATATGAAAAGACAACAAATTCAACCTTAAATGTAAGATATCTCTATTAGCAAAAACTACATAAATTATTAAATAAGTAATGACCAGTGGCAAACTAACTATCTTGGCTGATTGACATCAATATTTTGGCCGGCAGAACTCAATTATTTACTTCTGTTTTCCCTTTCATTAAAAGGAAATAATCAATGTATGCATCCAGTTTAAAATACTTTTTTTAAAATCATGTGCCAGAGGGTATGTGCACTCACCAGAAAAAGAAAGAAAGAGAGAGAAAGACACAGAGAGAGAGAGAGAACCTCCTCCCCCATTGGGAACAGTCTTGCCACCATTCCCTCCTCTCTCCCTCCATTCAGGATTTGGGCACATACACACACACACCTGGCTTGTTTCTCAAGTCTTGGGGTCCGGGACTCAGCTGCACTATCCACTTTAACTACCTGGGGGTCTGGGACTCCGCTGCACTGTCAGGCCATGTGGGATCCAGCCACTTTAACTACCTGGGGGTCCGGGACTCAGCTGCACTGTCAGGCCATGTGGGATCCACTTTAACTACTTTGGGGTCCAGGACTCAGCTGCACTATCAGGCCATGTGGGATCCACTTTAACTACCTGGGGGTCCAGGACTCAGCTGCACTGTCAGGCCATGTGGGATCCAGCCACTTTAACCACCTGGGGGTCCGGGACTCAGCTGCACTGTCAGGCCATGTGGGATCCAGCCACTTTATCTACCTGGGGATCCAGGACTCAGCTGCACTGTCAGGCCACGTGGGATCCAGCCACTTTAACTACCTGGGGGTCCGGGACTCAGCTGCACTGTCAGGCCATGTGGGATCCAACCACTTTAACTACCACACCACAGGCTGACCCACACAAAGTAACCTTGCATGTCCCACAGAAAATAGATAAAACTAGATCAACTGTGCACATTAAAAAAAAAAAAAAAATTGTATTTGTTTAAATTACCAAGGATTGAGCAAGCACCCAGAACCTAAGGTACCAAATTTCTGGGGAGAAAGGAAATACTTCCAAATGCACCGTGGCCCCACCTTGGGATAGCCGTCCAATCACAGCACAAGACATGACAGCCTAGTAGGAAGCAGTGCCCCGGAAAACGCTATGGGTAAAATTCAGCACCTGGCCAAGAGAAAACACTCTGTAAATAAATACTAAGAAAATTCCTTACTCAGATAAAGGAATCTACAAAATCCTACAGCAAACACCATGATTAGAAGAATAGATTCATTGGCGCCATTTCTACTCAGCATTATGCCGAGGCATAAAGGCAACGAAATCGACGGAAAGGCTCGAGGCTTCGGGAAGCAGACAGAATTACAGTGGTGCCCCCTTTCCACGGTTTCGCTTTCCAGAGTTTCCGTTACTCAAAATCAACAACAATCTGAAAAGAGTAAATGGGAATCTCCAGACATAAACAATTTATAAGTTTTAAACTGCAAGCCAGTCTAAGGAGGGGGACGAAATCTCACGCTTCCCTGCTACACCTCACCCTGGACAAGAACCACCCCTTCGTCCAACGTAACCCAGTGATATCAGCCACCTACCGGAAGTTACTACAGCCACCTCGGCTCTCTGATCAGAATGCCAGACACACAGGGCTCAGTACTGCCCACAGTTTCGGGCGTCCACTGGGGTCTTGGAATACATCTCTATTTCTAAGAGGGGGGGCTACTGTATGCCATTATTCATACACAAAGGAATCCACCAATGACTACAATTAATAAATAAATTCAACAAGATTACTGGATGCAGGTTAAAATGCAGAAGTCAGGGATGTTATTATACATAAAACAAACTCCGTTCATGAGTTGGATGACCCACTATTTGTAAGGAACTAATTATATTCCAATTAAACTACAGAGTCAGTGCAATCTCAACCAGAATGCTCCAAATTGTTTTCGTGCAGAAATTAAGAAGTTGACATAAACCTGTATCGACCTACAGAGAACTAATAACTAATGCCGAGAAGGAGATCAAAACTGGAAGATGGCTGCATGAGATGTTAAAATATCGTAACACAACAGCAATGAAGACAGTGCGAGATTAGCTGAGCAGTCGAGTAAAATTAAACAGTCTAGACACAGAGCCACACAAATGCAGCCTCACTTAGGAGTAATGATAAACGTGATGGTCAGAAACAATGGTCTTCTCAGTAAATCGTGCTCTTTAACCCTGGGGACAAAAATATATCTTGATTCCTATCCCATTTATTCACTGCACTTCCTTCCAGAGAAATCATGAAACTAAACGCTGAAGGTAAACAAAACGTTTTAGGATGACAGTTTCATGAGAAATATACTCTCATGGCCATAGGATAAGCAAGTTCTTAAGCATAACATAAGCACTAAGCTTTTTAAAAAATTATATTAGATTTAACTAAACTCAAGAATTTTGTTCGCCAAAAGGCGGCCTAAGCAAGGAAAAACAGGCTACACAGCAGCAGATGATATTTGCATAACTTTTATCTGAAGAGTCAATCCAAAAAATATAAAAGCGCTAGCAACATTAAGACAAAGGCAGACAAGCTTATTTCATTTTAAAATCATCGAAAATTTAAAAAGATACTTTATAAAAGAAGATACTGGAATGTCAATAAACTTTTGAAAAGCGACTCAACCTCATTAACCATCAAGGAAATACAAAACCACTGCATCAAAAAATAAAAATGAAAAAATAAAACAAACCTTGACAACACAAAGTCCGAGTAAGAGAGTTGAGCAACTGAAGCTGACCATGGACACCTGTCTTGAATACTGGTTGGCACTACAGACTACAGTTAAACATGTTCGAGCCCACTGATCCGGAATCAGCCCTGTTTTACTCCTGCATACTCACACACGTGGGGCCGTAGGGTACTACACAGCATTAGAAGGTTGAGACTCAGCCGTGGGGCACAGGCGGCAGTCGTGTGTCACTGTGTGACACCAGAGGCATGTGGGGAGGTCCTGTGTTTACATTCTGGGCTGACCTGAGCCTGCCTGGCTAGCTGGACCGGAGGACGGTGGCACAGCGAGGCCCCAGGAGACGCACTGCCCTTCCTCGCCATCTCTCCTTCTTGTTCACGAAGTAATAAATAAACTTTTTTAAAAAAAGAAATAAACTGGGGCTAGCAGGTAATGACGTGGTTAAGGCGATGGGTTCCCACTTGACTAACCACAGTTCAAATCCTGGACCCGGTGGCTTAAACTCACACTGGGCAGGTGTGCATGCGTGCCCAAGATCCCAAGAGGAGAATGGAGGAGAAGGGATTGTGACATGGCCATCCTCCCTGGAGGTTGATTTCTTGCTTTCTGTCTCTCTGTCTCTCTGGCAAGCACATGCGCCCTAGACGCCACGCGCCCCATCAAAAAAAATGTACAAAAAAAAAAAAAAAAAAAAAAAAAAAAAAGACAAAATACCCACAGATTCCTCTACTGATCAAATTTTTTTTCTTTCTTTTTTTTTGTAAGAGGTTTTCACCATAGGGCGCGTGCGCTCGCCAGACAGATAGAGAGAGACATAGAGACAGAAAGTGAGAAATCACCCCCCGGGGGGATGGTCACACCACAATCCCTTCTCCTCTTGGGATCTTAGGTGCACGCACGCACACGCGCCCGGCGTGAGTTTAAGCCACTGGGTCTGGGACTTGAACCGCAGTCAACTACGGTTGACTGAGCCCAGCAACATAGCCATTACACTAACTGCTGGTCCCCTGATCAAATATTCATGGATGAGCTTCATCTATGAGGAAGTACAGAGATGCTTTAAACATAATCCTTATGCTCAGTTTATAATCTGGTAGAAATTGAGCTATAAATATCTTGAATAAACTTGATATTTATTTAAATTTATTTATCTATTCACTACTACAGGTTGAATACCCCTTATCTAAAATGTTTGAGACAAGAAATATTCAATTTTTGAATTTTTTTTTTTTTTTTTTTGAGACAAGCTCTTGTTAGGTTGTCCCAGCTGGCCTCAAACTTGAAAAATCCTCCTGTCTCAGCCTTCTGAGGAGTAGCTAGGACTATAGGCATGCCCTACCATGCCTGGCTCTAGATTTGGGGAAAATTATGTATATGTAACATGATATCTTGGGAAGACAACCCCAGTCTAAACAGGAAATTCATTTATGTTTCATGTACACCTTATACACATATCTGAAGGTAATTTCATCCCAGATTTTTGTCTTGGAGTATTTTGACTAAGAACCATCATGTGACGCCAGACGTGGAATTTTTCACGTACGGTGTCATGTTGGTGTTCAGAAAGTTTCAAATGCCGGAGCATTTCCGATTTTGGATTTTCAGATGATGGATGTTCGGCCTGTACTGAAGTTTATTTAATGAAACTGCACTTTTACTACATAAGCTGGGGCCCATCGCCAATGTACTAATGTCCTTCCCAGTAACATCACCTCCTCTCTGTAGGATAGTCACAGATCTTCTCCTGTCTAAAAGGTCAGTGTGTGAATATAAGAATAATGAATCATTGCTTTTCTTACATACATCTCTAAAATGCATTAAAAAATGAGACTTTAAGAGACAACTTAACCAAATAAAGGCCACACAGCCACACGCTGCCCAGTGAGGCAGTCTGGGAACTGCATCTGGGGCGGTTTGCAGGTGTGCGAACATCGTGGGGCTACGCTCTATCCTGAGGGGCAGGCAGGGCTCCACCAGGGCAGGGGGCTAGGTCCAGTGTGCAGCTTCTGCACTGGGCAGGGCACGGTGCAGACTGTGAGGTGTGAATAAAGCTGTCTCATGACAGCTCGGACGTGGTGTGCCACACAGCTGGTTTGTCTAAGCCAGCACCACCACCAACACGCGAGGGACGAGTTGTGCCACACCAGTAGGTGACAGGGATCCTCAGCTCCACAGTCATCTCACAGGCCACGCGTCACGTAGGTAGTCCCATGAGGTGGTGCGTGACTTTTATTTGACCCTTGATTCAAGCAAAGCATTTGCTAACAAAATGTCCTTAGGTGATCAGGAAAACCTAAACATATCCAGATATAGGTTATTGAATTATCATTCGTTTAGTCAGTATAATAACTGTGTTATGATTATATTTTGTTAACAGAATCTTCATCATGCAGAGATATACATCCTGAAATAGTTACAGAAGGAACTACGTGGCATCTGAGATTTCCTCCAAAGCACACCCTGGGGGAGGGATGAGACTGGGTGGAACCTGGCTGATACCAGGGCGGCCCTAACCTGGTGGATGTTCTAGCTGAGCCACGCCAATGGGACCGATGGGACCATGTGCCCTGTTCTCAAAACTTTAGCAGAAAAAAAAAAAAAAGAAAGAAAACATGCAGGCATATGACTAATTTTAGAAGTCTTCTCACTTAAGAAAAAAATCAGAGTGTATTTTCTGGACACAAGACATTTGTTTGCAAAGCTCCTGACATGTTTATCTACATCTGCCAGTCATGCTGCTAAACCACAGGGATGCAACTGTCAGACAATAAACTCCCATGTGGTAGAAAAACAGGAAGTCTCCAAAAATAACAGCACAACTGTACTACAGGACCATCTTCTTCACAAAGTACGTGCATTCTTAAAGGTTTCGTATTTCTCTTTTCAGAAGTATTTTATTTAGCTTTATTTATTATGATTATTTCTTAATTTGACAGAGAGAAACTGAGAGTGAAAGAGAGAAAGTGAGAAAGCAAGCCACCAGGCCCAGGACTTGAACCATGGTTGGCCATGTGGGAGTCTAGTACCCTAATTCACCACCAACTGGCCCCACAAATGACATATTCTAAGAAATTCTGGGATGAAGAACAAAGGAACTAGAATACTAAGTCACTGCTCCATTTAATAGTGAAGGCTCAACCTCAAACAAGTTTCATAAATAAATATTTGCTCATTACCTTCACTTTAAACTTCGGTTGGGAATTCATATAATCAAAAAGCTGCTGATAATTCTTGAACTGTAAATCCCATTCTGTGTTTTCACAGTAGCGGAAATCATCTCCCAGTGGGGCCAGGAGAACTTTAGTACGGAACAGCTTTGACTTCTTTCGGTACTGATCCAGGAGCATCTGAGCTCTACGAAGGAAAAGAACCACCAGGCCCAGGACTTGAACCATGGTTGGCCATGTGGGAGTCTAGTACCCTAATTCACCACCAACTGGCCCCACAAATGACATATTCTAAGAAATTCTGGGATGAAGAACAAAGGAACTAGAATACTAAGTCACTGCTCCATTTAATAGTGAAGGCTCAACCTCAAACAAGTTTCATAAATAAATATTTGCTCATTACCTTCACTTTAAACTTCGGTTGGGAATTCATATAATCAAAAAGCTGCTGATAATTCTTGAACTGTAAATCCCATTCTGTGTTTTCACAGTAGCGGAAATCATCTCCCAGTGGGGCCAGGAGAACTTTAGTACGGAACAGCTTTGACTTCTTTCGGTACTGATCCAGGAGCATCTGAGCTCTACGAAGGAAAAGAAAATAGGAACGATGTTAAGGCCACAGGGACGACTCACTCCAAAGTACGTTAAAGAAATCATTGCACCTGCTATCCACATCCTACATTCGCACAACTCGGCTTTTTAAACCCATCATGCTAACTTTCATTCTCCATTTTAAATATTCAAACATTTTCATCAGAGGAAAAAATCCAGTTTTCCAACGGATTATCCGTCAAGAAATGCAGCCACAGATGAGCGTTGGCACGTAACTCCTGCTGTGCCCAGGCCTTGCTGAGACTGGATCCCAGATAGCCCACGTTTCCCAGACGGGGACTTCTCATCTATACGAACTTGGAAGTCTGCTCTACCGTAATATTCCTTTCTCCAATTTTACCAAAAATTACCTGATTAAACATAGAAAAAAAGCTCATTTTGAATAAGACCAAAGGAATAAGTAAATCTTAATCTATTGTATTTTCTAGTACCATATTTCCTATTCTAAGGGGTGGTGAGGATCAGCTCACTTAAGATCTGACATCGATCATGTAAGTAGCTGCCAAAGTGTCTTCTGTCATACTGATTGCCAGATATGGCTTAAGACGAGAGTTAGCCATTTTGGTTTCTACCTCCCTGGGCTCTAACCCACGGCTCAAAAGGTTAGCTAAACGCCGTGTGCTGACATGACAGCGTTCATGTTTCTTATTCTAGTATTCTGAAAAACACTCTCTGCCAAATGCTGAATGGGGACACCACTGGACTAAACCTGGGAATAAAAACTAAGAAGGGCTTGTAAAAATCAAACGGAAACAAGCACACGAACCGGGAGTAGCTCAGTGTTTATAAAGCCTACGCTTACACAATAAGTGATTAAAGTATGTTTTCACTTGGTATTCCAATGCTACTCGGCCACAGGGACAGTCACGAGACATTTCTGCATAGAAAAATATGTCACAACTTTCCTGACAACCTAATAACTTCAAGGATGATCCAAAAGTAAATTCAAACTCACAATATAAAAACTTACAAAAGTAACTCCAAGAACATCCATGATAAAAACAGGCATTTTATGGAATATTATGAAAAACACTGAACTAAATGTAGAATCTGAAACACTGAGCTAAAATTAGACTCTGACGATCTTTTTAAATGTATAGCCTATGAAACTGTTCTACAAATATTAAATCTGAACAATTATTTAACAGCTTGGAAGTGACACATAAGCATAATGTAATTAAATAGCATGTAATGTTTAATTTTCTAAGATCAGCCTTCAGCATCATACTTAATCTTTCCTAGTATTTTACTAATATTCCATACTTACTAAAAACAAGTTTAAAGTATTATTAGCAATATGAAACACATGAATGAGATTAGTTACACAGAAATAGATATAAGACCCAAAGGAACAAGAATAAATCAAATGTATAAATCACAGACCCAAGATCTGCCATGACGGAGCATCCAGACTCCCCCGGCAGCCAATATTCAAAAGTATTACTGGATATACTCTGTCCAGTATACCAGTGTGTAAAATGCACAAACAGAAATCACACTGATGGCCGTCTTTTACACTTGGCATCTGTAAGAGCTCCCAAGCCCCTGCTCAGAAAATGTCAACACTTAAAAAGTCAAGTGACCAGCCTACCCACCTGGCATGTAGCAGACACTCCCTAAAAACACGGCACACTGATGGCAAATCGGTTGCCCGGCAGCACATTTACAGACATGCAGGCACAACACGCTCTGAACTTTCATCGGTAAGAAATTTTAAATGAACTATCACCAGGAAAAAATACGGCTGAAACATCAAATCATCTGATATTCAATAAGAGAAAAACCAAAGCAAAACAAACAAAAAAACAACTTAAAGTATGTGGTGCTAGGTCAAAAAATAAAATTGATAAACAAACGCTATTTCATTATTTGCAAAGTAGAGTGAGTCATGCCATCCACACACCACAGCTGAATTCCATCCCCGTGGGGTCTTACAAGTTGAAAAATGGAATGTCCATGTTGGATCTCTATTCCTCACCAGGTCAAAAACAAGGTGATAACTGGATGTGATGTTATCAGTACAGTCAACACTTTAGGACTGACAGCCAGTGGGTAGCATGGTGCTTAAGTTGCCGGACTCCCACATGGCTGAAACCACGGTTTGAGTCCTAGATCTGGTGGCTTCAAAATCACACTAGCACATGTGTGTGCATCCCAAAACCTGTGCAGAGAATGAAGGAGAAGGGATTGCGGAGTGGCTGTCCCTCCTGGGTGGAGGGGGGTCATTTCACACATTACTTCTCACCATCTCTCTCTGTCTCTCTCTCCAGAGGGTGCACCTGCCTTATGGCAAAAACTTAAAAAAACAAACAAACAAAACAATTAGGGTTGATAATAGGCTTTCTTAAAAATTCTATGTAAACATTATATAGATTCATTCGTCTATCCACCCCCAGGTGCCTGGGAACTGCCTTGCAGAAACACAGGGACTGATCATGTACAGGGTGGTCCCTGGAGTGCAATCTTTGACTGGTTACATGCTATCATGCAAGGTTTACACAAAACGGCTTTTTTTATTCCAATTATGTCCCTCCATTAGGTCTCTCAGCAGCATCCCCCCAGAAAAGAGGGCACAATGTCTCAGGGTAACCTTAAAGGAAGAAAACCTGAAATTCCTGGCTAACCTCACAGAAGTCCTCAGCCCTGACCTCCTGGGAGAAGAGGGGCAGTAACGGTGCCTGCAGATACAATCAGCTGCCTGCCAAGCGGACGGGCAAGTGCCCCGCCACCATGTCACCATGCCTATGACAGGACACACCAGCTCTTGTGCCTAACTAGCCTAACCCTAGAGAGCAGGCTGTTCAGAGCTTCTTGCCGTTTTTCACTACTGTAGAAAATGCAAGAAAATGAGGCTAGGCTGGCTCTAAACTTCAGACTTCTGGAAACTATGAAAGTCAGATTTCAACACAGGGGCCATGCTAACACCGTCGTGTTAGGCTATATTGTTTTCCTAGCAGAGTTTACTGTTTGTTATATTACAACACAACGTTTGATTTTAATGCATTTATACACCAATAATTTTTAAGTGAATACATTAAACTTTTTAAGAGCACCAAAATTAGAAACTATAGGTTTCTTGCTCCCGTTATTAGTACAATTTTCTTCTAGAGCAAAGATTCACTCCTTTGCTTTTTATTTAATTGAATTTAAGTATCAATATTCATAATTAAAGTTTTCTGTAAGTCAAAACATCAGAAAGAGGCAAAGATGTGCATTTATTAGAGCTAGTCGGCCTTCACTATTATTGAAATTGTTATTAAGGGAACAGATAATTACATTCTTTATACGTTCCATTCCAATAAATGTGTTTTTTGCAGTTGAGTTGCTTTTCGTACCAATTTTACAATAGGGACCACACGTTTTATAATCAACAAAAGTATATGAAATCACTCAAACAGTGGAAGGGTTTTGTAATGAAGGCAAAGAGATGGCAGTAATAGTGTGTTATAGGTTATCCACTGTACACTGATCTACTATTGCTCAGTTTCCACGTCAGAGTCCAGTCAATCTGGCATTTTTAGGTTGCTTTAGATCTGGCTTGCGTGAATACCTTGAACAAGGATAATGTTGGCTACCAAAGCCCATTTATTCGACCTTCCAGCAACTAGCAGTTGAGCAGCTATTTCTTTCAAGATCGTGTCTTTATGAAATACATATTTTCATACCTGCTTTGGACATTTCCAGGATATATCGTTTCTGGGGGGACACCCCAGGGACAACCGATTCTGCCTCCGGGAAGCCGTTTAAAATCAAACTGGCAGCATATTTTAGGATCCGGTCCACATGTGTGAGGGATGTCATAGCTGTAGAAGGGCATCATGTGGCAAAAGATATCTGTGACAGATCCCAGGTCTAAAACAGAGAGCCAACAGACAAGCCTGCATTGATAAAATCTGTTTCTCCAAAACGTCAACATGTCATGACTTTACACATAAATAATGCAAGCTCTACCTTCAGCCCACAGCCCCTTTTACCACCAGGACATGCAGCCCGCAGCACCAGCGGCCACGAGCCGAAGGAACTCCCACGTCTCAGTCCTGACCTAACCTCCTCTGCTGAACACAGCAGACCCGGAAAAGCCCTCATGAACAAGCAGCATCCGCTGACCTAGAAGATGAAAAAGCTACAGCCAAGTCATCCAAAGTCATGCCATGTCCATCCGACACCCAGTCTGTCACACCTATTTCCACCAGGGAACGGGACACACTGAAGGACCTACATTAGCTGCAGAGGCTGGTGTGGAGAGAGGAAGAAGGCGAAGGAGGGAGCTGGAAGACCAAAGTTAGAGGGGGGGTAGGGAGGGCAGGAGCTCAGGAGAACATGGGACAGTTCCTGTTCACCACCTGCAGTCTTAGGAAAACAGTGCAATACAGGAGAAGGGCCACAGGCACCAATGGTCGCCAACGATGAGCCCATGGAAAGCTGCACCAGGAAAGGAGCAAAAATAAAGAACTAGCAATCTCAAAAAAAAAGAAGAAAAGAATAAAAAACAAAGAATAAAAAAGAATGGGGAGCAAGAACCAACTCTTCATACAGAATTGTTTCTAAGTAGAACCTCAACGGCAGCACGTGCCCCACTCCCTAGAGCCCACCAAATGAGACCGCAGGACTGACTAGCAGATAAATGCAGTTCTCTTCATGAGTATGACCCTGAGCTTTAAGTGCCTCCCCGTCTTTATTTATGTACAGATTTCCCATGTTCGGCAGTGGTTATGTACATGATTGTAATAAAGACAAAGAAAATAAATAAATAAATCCTTTTTTTTTTAAATGAGAAGAACTGCTTCATTAAGAACCAGAACAAATTGGGAACCAGCAGTTAGCATAATGGCTATGTCGCTGGACTCCCACGTAGTCGACTGCGGTTTGCGTCCCAGACCCGGTGGCTTAAACTCGCGCTGGGCGCGTGTGTGTGCATGCCCAAGATCCCGAGAGGAGAATAGAGGAGAAGGGATTGCGGCGTGGCCATCCCCCATGGGGGGTGATTTCTCGCTTTCTGTCTCTCTCCGTCTGTCTGGCGAGCGCACGCGCCCTATAGCAAAAAACCTCTCCAAAAAAAAAAAAAAAAAAAGAGCTCAACTTAATTCAAAACACCTTTTAAAAAGCAGCATGTTCAAATCCTTCAGGTAAGTCCTAAAATGTTCTAATTTCATCCATTTAGTAAAAATCATTACCTGTCGTTTCACAGTTTAAAACTATGGGGTTATCTCTGTGTTATCAGCTATCGCTGGGTACAGACAGAGGCACTCCAAGGAGGTCCTCAGCCTCGCCGCCATGTGCTGGGCAGGGGAGTGGTGGGGGGTGGTTTACAAATCCCAGTGGCCGCAACTCTTCCTCCTTCCCTGTGAATCCAGGACTAGCAACACCACCCCCATGCCCAATTCCTGAGCAGCTCAGGTATACACACCCAGCCCTACCTGTGGCCTTCGGCTGTGTCTGTATTTTATCACAGTACACTATAGACTCCAATAAACAAGGACGTTTTCTATACATCTTCCTAATACGGTATTAAACACATAGCAGTACTCAATAATTTCTTACTGACTGACATGTATGGGCAATTTGAATGCAGGTTTCTTAGAGAGGTTTTTGGGGTTTTTTTGTTTTGTTTTTCTTTTTTGCAATAGGACACGTGCCTTCACTAGAGAGACAGAGGGACAGAAAGCGAGAAATCACCCACCAGGGGAGATGGTCACACCAAATCCCTTCTCTTCCAGTCTCCTCTTGCCATTTTGGGCGGGCGGACACACACACACACCCAGCATGAGTTTTAAGGCGCCAGGTCCAGGACTCAACCAGGGTGGTCGACTATGTGGGAGTCCAGTGACTTAATCATTGCGCTATCTGCTTATGTAGGGCTTCTTCAAATGAACAATCCTTTATTTTTCAAATTAATAAGTTCCTTTACATTTGATCAAGCTCCATGGGGGGATCTAACAAGTTTTTGTTTTCCCTCCAGGTTTAATTTTCCAGAATGAAAAATTACACAGCTAATTAAGTTCTTTACTGAAAGAAACAAAATAGCAGTACATTTGAGATAAAGTTATTGTCTAGATTTAGGAATGACTTTTCTGAACTACTTAAGGGGTCTAGATTACAGGGGAAGTAAATCTAAAACAATGCAGCAATCTGTGAATACTGTTTTACAACACAATCAGTCTTCCAGAGGCCCGGGGATAGGGTGGGGCTTCAGACACAGGACCAGGTCTCTGCTCTGGACCTGACTTTTTGGCACATGGGTTCACACAGCTGAGCCTCTATTTCTTCACCATAAAAAAGGAATAATAACAGACCCAAACTTCGAAGACAGCTATAAAGATTAAATAAAGAGTAGATAAAAGTCTACAACATAATCCATGGTTCATAATAAGGACCTAGTCGATAAAAATAAGTAAAAAATGAGGTGTTCTGAATTAAATGGGGGTGGGGCAAGGCAGAGGTTTCCTAAGGGCCCTAAATCTCGTCTCCTCTTCCCGGGCAAAGAGCTGGAGAAGTACGTTCCAGGACAGCCTGGGTACCCACAGAATGGGGTACCAACAGGAGGGGCAGGAAATGTGAGGGCCACTCCAGGAGGAGAGGATTAAGGTTTTGAAAGGCATTTTTACAAGATGCAGAGACAAGAAAAACAGAAAGAAGGAACCCTGGCTTACTGTGAGATAAATTACTAGACACTGGTTCTACCGCCTGTGCAACTTTGTGATAAAACACACCTTTTTAATAAATAAATCATTAAAGACTAACTCCTTAAATGTATTTGTTTCCTTTAGGCATAAAAAAAAAAGATCTTACAGAGTTCTATAGAAAAATATTGGCATCACTGTCGATTAAAAGAATCTTGACACAAGTGCTTTGGGGGAAAATAAGCGTATTTTTAAGACTGACACTGAAGAAAGCCCAGCATGGCTTCAGTTGATAACCTTTGAGAAGTCACACATAGGTCAAGTGAGACCTTCAACACCCATCACACCCTACATACCCCAATTCTGTCTCCAAAAGAACTCCAACGTTTTATGCTGTGCAAAGTGCTTTTTAATAGAATAATGAACCCTCTGGATGAGCATGTGAGAGAATCCAGCACGTTTCAGGAGGTAAGTCATCGTTGGTGAGTGTCCAAAGGGATCGATAGCCCACCCTGACCGAGGTTTCACTCCTGTTGGTAGAGAGTAAGGGTTACTTTTTGACATCGATGAATGAAATAAAAAGAAGTCATAACATGATCAGACTCCTCAGAGTTCTATGGTCTCTTCTCTTGGGTTAGGAAACCATAAATCGTCTCAGCATTAAACCTCGGCAAGTCCTCCCAGGAGGACTCCCTCAGGGAGGAAGCTGCTTCGGCCACGCCCACCCAGGCAGAGGAAGGGCAGCACACAGGCAGGTGGGGTTAGAGATGCACTCTGCCACATCGTGGTTATTACAAAGCCACAGCTTAAAATTCACAGGAAACAGGGACACACACACAACCAAGGTCCTGCCCTCAAAGACTCTACAGTCCTGTCATCTGTGGAGGATAACCTAGGAACTCACTGTTACTCACTTTGGGTTATTCTCCGATCTCAACAGTAAAGTTTCTTTAGCTCATCTTATGTGCCTTTCAATAGTCTAAATCATCTTCCTGTACATGGAAGAACTAGTTAAAATAGCTGGTTACCATAATTCATTACAATTTAAGACTTTCTTTTTCTTAATTTGCCAGAGGGTGCATGGGCTCCCAGAGAGAGATAAGAGAGAGGTAAAGTGAGAAAGCACCCCCATGGGGCACAGTTATGCCACAATTCCTTCTTCATTTCTTCCTCTGCTCAAGATTTTGGGCACACATGCACATGCACTCTGTATTTTACAAGCTGCCAGATACAGGACTTGAACTGCATAGTCAGCCATGTGGGATCTAGCTACGTTAACCAGCAGGCCACAGACATATTGATGTTGGCACCTTTTCTTTACCTAGAAGGGGGTCAGTAGAACCATTCACACCTGGGTGACACCAACCATAAGAGCCAACAACTAAAGATATATCTCAATTTCACAGAGGATAAAAATGTAAAAAGTAATCACTATAAATATATAGGCTAGAATTAATGAGATACAGTTATGCATCTAGCATTATACAATCCTCATCTTTCAGTTATTCCAGACTTTGTACATATACAACGTATATAGCATACTGTATATAAGCTATCCTTCGATAAAAGCAATAAAATCCACAGCGGAGGTTTATAAAGTGAATGGTCGTGGCTTTATCAACAGTTAAGTGTTTAAGAAGAGAGGCACTGTGCAGAAAGTCCCGAAGACCACTTTTAAAGGTTTGCTGACTTAAGAAAACTTACACATACTGCTTTCATTTATTACAGTGAAAGGATAAGGTGGGCAAGGCACACAGAGGAGTCCAGAGGAGACCAGGTGCAAGCTTCCCAGAGTGCCCCGTGGAGTCACACAGGACGTGCTTCCTCAACACCGGACTGTCATTTACGTGAAGTGTCGTGGGCCAAGACAATGCACTAGAGACCAGAGTCCACTCTCTACTGGGGACTGGGCATGTGAATCTCCCTGCCTAACGTACTAAGAACCCAGCATCCCGGGGGAAACGCGTGGCGTATAAACTACACTCTTGGCATACAGTATTTAAAAATAGCGGGCCACTCTTCTCGTTTCAGAAATCTAATCCCCGTATGCCAGTCAAGGGCCAGCCTTGCAGGCAAAGTCTAAGGACAGCAGTTTCAGAGCTGCCACATTCACTCTTCCCTATGCAAGCACTGTCAAACAGGTCCAGTAATAATAACCACTGCCCCAGCGTGCAAAGAGAAAACAAGTAAAGCCAATGCATATGATGTTAATGATTGGTGACTGTTGGTGAAAGGTTTATGGGAGTTCTTGGCAGTGTTATTACACCTTTTCTGTAAGTCGGAAATTATTTCAAACTAAAAAGTAAAGAAAAAATTAAAGGAGTGGGATTAAATTCCTAACAGAAAAAAAAAAAATTTTAATGACTGAAGTCCAGAAATAACTTCCATCAAAAACATGTGTACTGGGAACCAGCAGTTAGCGTAATGGCTATGTCGCTGGACTCCCACGTAGTCGACCGCGGTTCGCGTCTCGGACCCGGTGGCTTAAATCTCACGCCGGGCGCGTGTGCGTGCGTGCCCAAGATCCCGAGAGGAGAATGGAGGAGAAGGGATTGCGGCGTGACCATCCCCCCTGGGGGGTGATTTCTCGCTTTCTGTCTCTATGTCTCTCTCTCTGTCTGGCGAGCGCACGCGCCCTATAGCAAAAACCTCTCCAAAAAAAAAAACATGTGTACTTACCATGAAGAAAACTACAAACTTATGTTGATACATGAAATACCCGAAGAGTTCACACAACACTGCAAAATGCAAGTATTACATCGCACAGAGATTTCAATTGGCCCCGAATTTTCGTGAGTTGTAGTGGACATCTGATGTTAACAGTCTCGCAATCTCTTTCCCATTTCTTGTGATCAGAGGATTCTTTTGTCAGACTGAACCCATTCCATGGATCCATTCACACGAAGAATCCATTTACATGGTTCAGATGTGGCTGCCCTGCCCTCTAGAAATCCCTCTCCAGAACCATTTCCACCAAAATGACTAGAACTTGGTGATTCCGTATGCTACACCTCTGAGCACAGTAACTGGCTCAGGGATAAGCACCTCACCCAAGCTGGGTCAGGCAGAGAAAACAGTAAGAGAGCCTCTAAATCCTAAGAAAAGTACGAATCGTGGCTGTGCAGGACTAGCTGACGGAATATGTGAAGAAAGCCAGGGAGAACACTGGAGGCCAAAGGCAGAACCCAAAGAAACAGGCCCAGACGACGTGAGATGAGTCCCCTAGATCTAGCCTTACCTGAAGCTGCCATAGCTCAAGAATTTCCAGTGACACACTAATTATTTTTTCCTTTCTTTTCTGTCATTTTTTTTTAATTTTTGGTTTAGCTAGTAAATTCAGTTTTCACCTCTCATAATCAAGACACTATCTAAATAAAATCCCAAACCAAAAAAAAAAAAAGAAATCCTAACATCAATGAATAGATAAAATTAATAGATATTAAATAGGATAGACCTTACAACGCATATTATATCCATGTACAAAACATCATAAATTAGCAAAAAAGAAAACTGCTCAACAATAATCAGTCCAGGGAAAATTAGTACTTTTAAAAACATAAAATAGAACCTCATTTTACATTCCCCAACATTAACCACCCAAAGTAGCCCACTGAATGGGAAAAACAACGATACGTACCTAGATTTTTTTCCAGCCACTGGTGTCCTTCAATTAGTTGATCAATTAAGGCAAAATAATGTGGGGTGGCTTCATCAGCCATAACCCAGCCACCTGTCACAATTTCAAACTGACCATTTTCGAGTAAACTGGGGAGAAAATAAGAGTTTACATTAACCAATAGAAAAAAACCTCAAGTAAGAAAATTAGAAATGCATAAACACTTAAGAACAGCCTTTAAATATAACCAGTATTTACACTAGTTGTGAAAAAGAATTTTTTAAGCCAGTGAATGCATTTCGACTCCAAGCCCTGATGAGTCCTGGTGAAGTGAGCGTCTTAGAGAACGCTTCCCTCCCCAGGCAAAGCTTAGCAGGCCACTCGGGAGGCTCCTTTTTACAAAGGGACAATCCCCCAGCAGCCGCAAGGATTCCTGATGTTAGGAGCCCCATTTGACTTGTTTCCGAATCTGACAAAGCACCTCGCAAAACAATCAGAGCATGCTCTGTGAGTGTTTGCTGGAAGGCTGTCATTTTATGTACTGTCTTTGATTTGATATACCTGTTTCAAAAATCAATATTTATTTTAGCCCCCTGAGAAGTTAACCAGGCAAACTAGACCAAAATAGTAATCATCACATGACTCTGGAAATACAGAAACACTAAAACCTTCTGATTCAGTTAAAGTGAAAGCTATCGATTTTCCATTAGTGTGTGGGAAGTTCTGCCATTGTCACACGACTGTTGGGTGCTCCTTTGCCATCACACACACAAGGTAAGATCGCCAGCCTTAGTAAAATTGCATGGCTACAAGAAAATGCCCTATGAAGAAAGAAAAGCCATCAACTATTAGAAGTTTGAAAAAAGTGTCCAAAGAAGTATAAAAATCAAGGATTAAGGAAGTATCTTCAGTCTGGACAGTGAAGGTGCACAGCCCTGGGGGTCTCAGCTAGCAGCTGACTGCCACGTCGAATTTGGCTGAAACAGATCAGAGGCACAAAGGAGAGAGGAGTATTTTCCTACAAAGCATCTAATAGAAGTCGTGGCATTAACACAGCACCTGATTTATCTGACATATGCATGACCGCATAACCAGTGACAGAAGGAATAAAGCGTTCTCTAAAAGATATTTTTAAAATTGTATTGCTACGGGGGTCAGCTATGTGACGTCACCTGGAAACTATGACTCGTCATAGCCTCTTAAGAATCTCCAATGTCTGGAGCGGCCAGTGCTGTACTAATTAAGGTGGCTGGATCCCACGTGGCCAACTTCAAGGTTCGAGTCCTGGATCTAACAGCTTGGAAATCACACCATGCACATGTGTGTGCTCCAAATCCCGAGAGAATGGAAGAGAAGGGACTGTGGTGTGGCTATCCCTTTGGGGGCTAATTTCTCACTCCCCTCCCACCGTCATACCCCATTAGTTCTCTGGAGAGCACACACACTCTTATAATAAACTAAAAACTAAAATAAAAGAAAGAAACCTAAAAGTGCAACCAGACCTTAGATCCTCATGTGTTAATCAAGAGCCTATAATGAAGAAGTTAAAAAGTTCTAAAAATTCCCTTTTTCTAAGAACACAACTAAATCCAAGGTATTTTGAGTGGAATCCCCCCCCCCCCCCCCCCGCCTCTGCTTCTAGTTAGTTCTTTTTTCTTATCTTTCTGTGACTGCCTGATTTAGGCACACTCCCGGCCATGGACCAGACCTTTCCCTGCACCTTACAACCAGTGTGGGGCAGCCTGGGATGTCAGGACTGCTTGGGGTTTAATTTCTAACTGTCACATGTGGAAACTCAACTGCATAATTCCATTGACCCTCCCCCCCCCAAAAAAAAAGTAAGGTCCTTTGAAAATTTTCAGATATGAATTGGTCAAAAACAAATTGGTTGCCGATCTTGAATAGAGTATAGAGACTACAGATTAAGAAAAGTGAAAAATAAATGTAAACAACAATTCCAGTGGTAACGCTTTTCTTCTATATGAGTTCTACTTTGCTACATGATTCCTGCCCCATGAGCATAAATGGTCAACAAGGAACAAACAACCAAGCAAACAAATCATACAGTATATACGACAGCTCACTTCCCAGCGCCACTGGTGAATAATCCACCTCGTTTTCACGATTCTCGAGATGCTACTTTGATCATATACTAAATTCTTATCTGTATGCAATAGCTAATGTATAGGCCATCATATCTATTAAATTTAGGAAGACATCAAAAGCCTCCCACTAATTAAAATGCTTTCGCACATTTTCTTACTGACTTTCTTCTCTCCTGTCTTTCCCAACTGCACTATGACACCCAAGCTAAACTGACTCTCTCTCCACACACTATCACGTCATACAGGGCCTTGATCACAAACTAAAATGACCTTGGTTTACTCACACGTCACTTCAACCTTCCTTCTCATCCTTACCCATCAAAAGAATGGAAACTTCAAGCAAGCAGGAGACTAGGACAAGCTGCTTTATTCACATTTGTACGTCTGGCTCTGAGAAGCTTGCCCGGCATATGATGGGCACTTGAGTATCTGTCGGATGACTGAGGAATGCATGCGTGAGACCCTCAGTTTAGTATTAGCACTTGCATGAAGTTTTTATGTTAGATGAAACTCACAAACATACATAAAATAAACTGGGAAGGGAAGGGTCAGTTAGAAGAAGTGTCAGTACCTCAACTATGAAGTAACATCACCTAGAATATGATATTAGTAAGAAGAGAGGAAACATTTCATAAAAAAGCAACAGTAAGAATTAGTAAATGGTTGGAGAGAGATGAAAAAGTGAGGCAACTATAACTACAGTCCTAATTTTATGGAGTGGTAGTATTAATGCATAGAGAGTGGAATAGAATTGAGAAGGGTACTCAATGCTCAGTAATGCACCTAAATTTGGACAGGGCTAATTTGGTAATGGTGGAACATGTTAAAGGAGTTAACTAAAAAGGTGAGCTTAGGAAAAATGAAGAACAAAAATACTGTTTTAGGGGATTGAGGCAAAAAAAAAAAAAGAAAAGAAAAGAAATAGAAAGGGATGGGAAGTCCATTAAAATCCATGAGAGTCAAGATCAAGCAGAAGAATAATGTTAAAAGAAAATGGAAGAGATAAATGTTAAAGACAAAATTAAAAATACATGAATATGCCATGAAACATTCTAGAAGAGGGTAACAAGGAGCAACCTGCCTATGCACGTGGTAAAACGTTATCAAAAAGCTACCATATGAGTCATGGAATCAGCTTAAGTACCCAATAGTACTTGATGAACGGATTAAGAAAATACGGCACATATACACAATGGAGTACTAAATGGAGTAATAAAAACAATGAATCCTGTCATTTGACACAAAGTGACAAACCTACAAGACACAATGCTAAGTGAAATGACCTAAGCTATGAAAGACAAACACTGTATGTCCCCACTTAACATACTGAATGCTCACACTCTATAGTAGAAACCGAAGGACTTGATGACATACAAGTAGAGAGATAATGGTAGATACCAGAAGCTTCAAGAGACAGAGGGGTTTTGGAGAAAATGAGCAACAGACACAAGAATGCAGGTAAACAAGTTAGATAGGTTATGGAACTGCGTACAACAGCCAACTAAACATGCCACTAACAATTCAATATATACTTCTGCCAGAGAAAGAAACCTAAATTACTATGAAGTATATATAATATTACACAATGTGCCAATGTTGAAGACAATTACTATATCTATATCCTTGATTTGATTTTACACATTGTATGCATGCTCTGAAAAACCACACTGTACCCCACAAACATGCACAGTAATTATTTATAAACCAGGAATCATAATTTAAAAAACAAATTCATGATTTTTTGTGACAAATGGCAATCACAGATCTAATTTCAAACTTATTTTTCTAAAACTATAATAGACTAATACTTAATGGGCTTTAAGAAACATATTTTAAAATTTTTAAAAAATAAACAAATGAATAACTAGCATAAGTGCAACTTAGAAACAGATACTGTGGACCACAACAGCCTGGTGGTTAAGACGGTTAGGTCCCACATGGCCGACTGCATGGTTTGAATCCTAGCTGTAGCAGCTTGAAAAACACCAGGCACATGTGCACGCATGTCCCAAATCCAAACAGGGTGGTGACATGGAGAAGGGATGGCCATGCGACCATACCCCATTAGGGGGTGCTTTCTCCCTTTTCTTTCCACCCTCCCTCTATGTTTCTCTCTGTCTTTCCCTCTCTGGTGAGTGCATGTGCCCTCTGGCAAACTGAAAGAGAAAAAAGGAAATAGACACATCACTGGGTCAGATTACGAAGGTGAATAATATATTTTTAAATATTTATACTATTAAAATAGGCACTGATAAGTGAGGAAAGAATGATGATGCTTTTTTTAAAGTCAATTGATAGGGTCTTAAAACAAACTCATAGGATAAAGCTCGACTATCATGGAGTCAAGGGACTCATATTTTAAAACCGCATGCTCATATTGGTTTTTAAGGAAAAACTGCCTCAGTAGGTCGAAAATGGGTATTTGATATCATAAGTGCAAGCCAAAAAGAACACAGGTTTTATTTTTTTCCAACTATAGTTTCTCTAGTCAGACAGAACATTAGCACCCAGTGGAAGAAACAAGCACGATTTTTAAATGCGAAGCAAGAGCTTACATCATGTGACACCTCAGAGGACAAGCAGCTGGTGAGCATTTCTATCCCGTGAGACGGCCTTTTTTCCCTAACGTTTCATCCATAAGAACAGTAAAACTCAGATTATAAACCAGATGACCATTACCGGCAGAAAAGTTAAGTCTGATATAAAATATTTATGGTAGGGGCCAGGAGGTGTATGGTAGTTAAGACACTGGACTCCTACATAGCTAAACACGGTTCAAGTCTCAGACCCGGTGCCTTGAAAATCAGGCAGGGTGCATGTGCAAGTATGCCCCAAATCCTGGAGAATGGAGGAGAAGGGAATGCAGTACGGCCATCTCCTAGGGAGTCATTTCTCACTCTCCTTCTCACTGTCTCTCCAGTGAGTATACACGCCCTACACCCTATGGCAAAAACCTCAAAAAGCTTCTTCTTTTTTTTTTTTTTAAATTTACTATATTAAAGCAGAAACAGTTGCCAGATAACCATTCGCTAACAACAACAACAAAAAACAGACAAAAAAAAAAAAAAAGCCCAGAAGCTTCAGAAGCACATAAATTTGCCCTGCATTCTGGAACTTATATGATAAGCACTTCAGACATATCGGAATGATAAAAAAAATTACTAATAATGAGGAAAACTATTGACCTAATTATTGAAAAGCACGGCAATGATCATCATCCTTTAATGGCAGCTATAAAAATTAAGACGGAAAGTCTTATAAAAACACATCAGGAAATACTTTCAAAATGTTTACAAGCAATAACAGAAATGTTCATCTACAAAAAAAAAATGCCTCAATTAAAATTGCTATTGTTAGTGATACAATAAAAATATAAGACTTGTAAAAGCACATTCAAGACTTTAACCATTTAAAAAATTAAGTAAGTTACGGGAACTAGCTTTATCTACAGAAAAATGCACTTAGACTAAATCGAAGCTTTTTTAGTATTTCCATTCATTTAATAGTCTATAAGATTCAACTGAACTATTCTCTGAAAGGTGGGGGACTGCAAAATGGAATGGCATGGCTCTCAAAGGCTTACTGCTGGGTGCCTGCTAAAATGCTCTCTGGTTTCTGGGAAACTTCTTTACACGCGCACTCATGACATTTCCACATTTCCTAATAAACACGGGGTCTAGAGACAAAGGTAACAAGACACGGGGAAAGTGAGAGAAAAAAGGGAGCACACAGCTAACAAACCCAGCAATGAAAACCCAGGCTCCACCTTATAAAACTAGCAAACCCACATTTCACTTCCGATGGTGAGTCCACTTGTAACCACAGTCAAAGACATTCATGCAGTTCCATGTTGCTACTTCAGTCCTGGGGAGTGTGGCACAAAAAGCTTACGGACGAGACTGACCAGAATTAAGCGGGGCATATCTGTCATGGCTTATTTCACCTCAGATGCAGAACTTACACTTAAGAATTGACTGCAAAGCACAAGAAGCTACAAATCATTTTCTCTGAGTGTCGCTTTTCCCCCACGCAGAATCATTACACATTTGGAGTTTGGTCACATGTAGAAGGATACACTCAAAGAGCTTTTCTCCCTAATGGGGAAATTGTTACAGACAACTTACTGCCAAACAATGCATCATTCGGCAAGCTTCAGAGAACCACAAATTAATTTCACATGAGAAAATGAGCTGAATTTGTAATCACACATCTGGGGAAATAAGAAATAATTCAAGATGACGTACAAGGTTTCATTCTTAAATTAAAAAAAAAATAGTTAAATGGAATATTCAAAAAGTTAGAGGTTCCCAATGAATCCATTTATACCCTGAAGACAGTTGCTAATCAGATTCTCTTATTTATATTCCTTTCATGGGAAACAGCTAGCTTGAGAGTAAAAAATAAGGTAAGTCTGTTATAAAGTGGTTGGAGAGATTATTGTTCTATTTTTAATATTGTTACGGCCTGTCTTTAATGATTTGGTATATAAGAATAGAGGCCCTTAGTCCTATCATTTCTTCCTCAGTTCACTCCAGCCATAACTCTTCTTCCAGCTCCCTGTAGCCCCCTGCTCGTTAACTGCCCGGAATATTTTTCCTTCCAAAAGCTGCCTCAGTGGCTTTTACAGACCCATGTCTTCATAAACCCATTAGGAGCAGTTCTGGCCTCCACACTCACCCAATTCCATCTAAAGAGTTACCTTTCATAGGGGCCAACAGGTGGAGTGGTGGTTAAGGGCACATGTGCACGCATGTCCCAAATCCACATGGCCGACCGCGGTTGGAGTACTGGACCTGGAGGCTTGCTTGCTCTCTCTCTCTCTCTCTCTCTGTCCCTCCCTGGTCAAATTAAAATAAATAAAGTTAAATAAAATAATTCTTAAAAAAAAAAAAGAGTTGCCTTTCATAAAATCCAAAACTTCTCTTTTATAGCATTTATAACAAATGTTAATCATATATGTGTATGTTAATTGTCTTTTTCCACTCAAGAGCGTTAAGTTCCATGAGGCGAGAAATAATATCTGTTCTGTCCCCTTTTAGCCCTCTGTGTTCCTATTAGCACAGAACTGTAAGAGAAAAGGGTAGCGATATGCCAAAGAAAAAGGGATGAAGATATGGAGCAGATATCTTGGAATAACTGACTCTAAAAATAAAGAGAAATCTAACCTCATTCACAAGGAAATGCCAGTTAAAACTTCCACAAGATGCTACTTTTCACCTTTCATATTAGAAAGATGAAAAAGCTGTGTAGACTATGATGCAGGTCTGGCTGCACATTGCTGGCTAGAGTGACCAAATTATTAAATGCACATACTCTTTCACTCAAGGTCACTCAAGGTAAGGCAGAAGATATTTAAAAGAGGAGGGGGGAAAAAGCATTGTATACACAAAAGGAAAAGACACACTCAATGCATTAACAAGAGAGCAGAAATAAAACGACATCAACATCAATTAGGAATAACTAAATAAATTAATTCTCATTCATAAGACTGACTTCACTGAAAGGTTTTCTAAGATATATATTTGTAAAATATGGTACAATGTCCATAAAGGTGTCTATTATTAAAATACTTTAACTCTTTTTTTTTAAACTAGCAAATACTGTTGAAGAGGATGTAGAGAAACCAAAAACCTGTGATGGCGGTGGGAAGGTAAAGTGGTACAACCACTGTGAAAAGAGTATAGACAGTCCTCCAAAACTCAGACACAGAACTGCCACGGGATCGGCAACCCCACTTCCGGTTATATACACAGAAGACTGAAGGAAGATACCGAGACTACGCCCATGTTCACAGCAGCATCATTCGTAGTAGCCAAAAGGCAGAAACAGTCCAAATTTCCATCAAAGGATGAGTGACTAAACAAAATGTGCTATGTACACACACACACACACACACACACACACACGATGAAATGCTATGCAGCTTAAACAGTGTGGAGATTCTCACACATGTGCTATGTACACACACACACACACACACACACACACACGATGAAATGCTATGCAGCATAAACAGTGTGGAGATTCTCGCACATGTGCTATGTATGTGGAAACAGGGAAGTTACCATCTAAGGGGGACAATGTCTCAGTTTGGGATGAAGAGAAAGATCAGCGATGGACAGGTGTCGTGGTTACACAATAATGTGAAGGGGTTTTTTTAAAAAGCATTATTTATTTATTTAACTGTATTTGTTACTATTATTATTTTTTTAATTTAACCAGAGAGAGAGAAAGAAAAGGAAAGTAAGAAAGCAAGCCACCAGGTCCAGGACTCAAACCATAGCCGGCCATGTGGGAGTCCAGGGCCTTAACCACCATGCCACCTGCTGGCCCCAATGTGAACTGCAGACTTAATCATTTAAATGGCATCTGGCCACAGTGGCACGACAGTAATCCCACGCTCTGTGATGCTGAAGGCACATGGAAGGTCCTGGATTCACTTTCTGAGGTCTCCCTGTCCATGCCAAATGCACGCATCTGAGAGGCTGGGAGTAGGGGGTGGCATGAAGACTCTGTCAGGGTGCCTGTCTCTTTCTCTCTCCCTTTCACTCATGGGAGAAATAAGTACAGATAAACTTTTTAAAAACTTTTTAAAATGTTAGACATATTGACCACAAAAAAAAAGGCCAAAAAAAACCCCACCACACAATGCCATGACAAGCTATCACTGAATTTTATATTTCCATACATATAAGTGTGCGCATACATAACTATATCCATACTATATGTATGTTATACATACATGCATGCACAGACGTGTATCTGCATCTCCCATGTACTCTTCCCCATACATTCATAAAATCTAGTCCAGCCGCTGTGACGACAGCTAATGACAAGGAGACCGGAGTGGCTGCATACCTTACCTTTCATTGCATAGGTTTTCAGATGTTTTAACTGTCCACTTTAGCCTAGTCAGACTTCAAAAACTATGCAGTACGTTTTCTTCTGTGTCTGGCTTCTTTTACGTATTTGTGAGAAGCAGCCATACTACTGCGAGTTTCAGTAATTCGCTGTTTTTTATTTCTGAGTAGTGTTTTGTCGTGTAGACATACCACAGTTCCGCAATGTCCTATCTTGGTGGACATTTAAACAGCTCCGGTTTGAAACTACTATGAAAATGGTATTACTTTTGTGCAAATGCTTTCACTTCTGTTGGGGAACGTCTTAGCAGCGGAGCTCCAGGGTCACACGGCATGTTTACGTTTGGAAAACCCTCTGGAGGCTTTTCAGAACCTCACCCCATGCCCATCCCACCAGTGGCTGCGCATTCTCACCCGCCTTTGGTACTGTCAGTCTGCCTGACTGCAGATGTTCCAGAGAGCTGGAGACGGTACCTCGCAGAACTCACCCGTGTGAGAGATCTTCCCGGTGTCCACCCTGTTGGCCTCAGTACCCTCCCCCAGCTGCTGCAGCTCGCCAGACTTCTCTCAGATGCTTGAACATGCCACACTCTTCCGAAGGCTCTTCTCACAGCCTGGAATCCGTCCCCTACCTCTGACGGCTCGGCTTGCTAGTTCTAGTCATCCTTCAGGAGTCGGCTGGAATACCGCTTGCTTCAGGAAGCCTTCCAAGACTGCTTCTGGCTTCCACAGGAGAAGGCACCATATCACAACCTTGAAGCCATGTCCTCCCTGCTCTTCCTTGAGGCTGGGACCAGTCAGTCTCACTCGCCTCTTGTATTCCTGAAGCTCAATACAATAACTATTTGTTGAAGGAGTGACAGGGTAAACAAGAGAAGGCTTCAGAAAGTTTCAGCCGAACCCTGAAAACTGACTAGGACTGAAATGATCTAATCCCCAAAAGGGGTAAAAGCCCTCCAAGCTGAACACTTGGGTAAAGTGGACACATGGGTAAATCCCTACAGTGCATGAAAGGGCACGTGTCTGAGGACAGCACACGGCTCAGTATGCCTAAGAGCAGAGCGTGAGGCAGGAAGACATTGAGACGGGGTGGACTACAGGGAGAAAAGGCCCGGATGTGCCAACGAGGAAGACGGGTCTGCACCTGTTGGTGCCGAAGCATTTTAAAGCAAAGAAGCAACAGGGTCAGACTCTCATATTATTGGGCTGTCAACAAAGTCATGACTTTTTTATTTTCCTATGCAAAAATGTGCCATGACTTTTCCAACAACCCAATAGTACCTTACTCTGGGGTCAGCAGAGGCGTGGTGGTTAAGGCGCTGGGCTCACACGTGGCCAACTGTGATTCGAGCCCCAGACCCAGCAGCAGTAGCTTGGAAATCATGTCAGGTGCGTATATGTGTGTGCCCAAAATCCCAAAAGGAGAATGAAGACAGCACTGCGGTGTGGCCATCGCCCTGGGGGCACGTCTATACATATATATACATATGTGTGTGTGTGTAAGTGTGTGTATGTGTGTGAGTGTGCACGTGCACATGTGTGTGTGTCCCGCCTGGGGAGAAGGCATGGGGATGGTAGGAAGATGAACGGTTTTCACTGTAGGCAAAGCAACACCGCAGCAACGAGGTGAAGACGGAAATCTACACTAGCCGATGGTACCTTCCTCCCGGCTGAGGCGTCTGGAGCCTTCTGTCTCAAAAAATCCAGACAGAGAAGCTGGTCAACTCGGATGGACACACAAACTATTCTAGGTTCCAACAACTCCGTGGGTTTGTCCACGGAGCTAGTCTCCGACACAGAAGCCTGAGAGCGACAAGGAATGTGGAACGACTGGGTGCTGTCCAAGGAAATGCTAAGGTTCACTCGCATTCTGATACATTATAAGCATCACGCACCATTTAACCGCACTGAGCCAAAAACATGCAAGTTTGAAGCCTAAAAAGTAAAAAGCACATTACCTCACTTGGGAGTCAGTGTAGAAATAAAAAAGCATGGACAGAAATATGCTGAATGGTTACTGGAAGGCGGTATCTTTCTTTTTTCTTTTTTTTTTTTTTGAGAGTTTTTTTTTTGCTATAGGTCACGTGCGCTCACCCGAAAGACAGAGAGGGACAGAGAGA
>NW_006198133.1:2233378-2244006 GCF_000334495.1 Tupaia belangeri chinensis
AAAAAAAAAAAAAAAAAAAAAACTAGAAAAGCTAGATTTTGTTTGCAGGGATCTCTCTTTAGTTAACTAGATTTTCATTTTTAAAAGATTATAGAGCTGAATGCTGCAGCCACGGGGGAAGAATCAAACAAGTCACTGCTAGAATAGATTAGGGATCATTTGAGTTACGTTTCTGTTAAGTTTCCACAATCAATTGGTATTCTTCAGGGACAATGAAAGCTTATGTGGAACTCTGCTGGAATTAACAGGTCCCGCTCTGCAGCAGCTAGCTTGCAAATTTAGGTGCAGACATTTAATCCATAGCTCATCTTCAAAATGGAAAACAAGCCCGTGCGTAAGCATTACACTGGTAGTCAAAAAATTCCATTAGTAATGCCACTTAGTTCAAGTTCAGAATTCGAACAGGAGCCAAATGGAACAGAGTATGTTTTCCCAAAAAAACATACATTAAGGCACTTCTCACACTAACAATGTTTTCTTCATATAAACAGGAAAAAAAT
Organism: Tupaia belangeri chinensis; assembly: GCF_000334495.1. Taxonomy (NCBI): domain Eukaryota; kingdom Metazoa; phylum Chordata; class Mammalia; order Scandentia; family Tupaiidae; genus Tupaia; species Tupaia belangeri. Next base: position 2,233,879 of record NW_006198133.1, read on the forward strand.
AAAAGTGCTGTTAGCCAAGTTCCACAGATAAACATAATAAAGGAATAAAAGTGAACGATTATAACCAAAAGGAGAAATCTTCAGTAAAACTTTGCTGTCCTAATGTGGCTGTACCTTTTCTTCAAGCAAAATGGTATCATTAAGGATCAGCCCTAACTTCCAGAATATTTACCAATGTCAAAAAAGTCGTTCTCAACAGGAGGATGACAACGGGTTGGGTGTGAGACCCTAACTTACAGCTTCTTACTTGTTAACAGGACTTCCCTCTGGGAAATGCTCTTACCCTCTACCCTTAACACTGAGCTGAGTCACATGAAACGGACATTTCTGTACGTAAGAAGTGGTCAAATACTGGCACTTTTATATGGTTCAACCTAAGTGAAATGGCTAACAGAACAGAAAAGAGAGGAAAACTTGCACTCAGAGAGCATCAGGGAAGGGAGACGCTCACAGTCTGTCATACCGGGAACATTTCTGGCGGACACAGTGCAGGTAAAACAGAGAATTCAGCAAGTCCTGTTGCAGCTCCCTGGCATGGAAGTCCAGCAAGGAGCCCCACGTCACACAGAGTGAAGGTCCTGACAGTGTCCCACAACAGCCCCTGACCTTGGGGGAAAGGGCTGAGGCAGGGCTGAGCCATGCGGCGACTGTGGATCCTGGTCCCCGTCCTTCATGCTTGGGGTACCTGCGTGGGGCCCATCGACAGGTGCCTCTGTGCCCACACATGCCTGCTGCAAGGGCAGCTCACGCTGAGCCACCTTGGGAGGGAGCCAAGCAAGGCCTCGCCTTACCAAAAGCAGCAGGGAGCAAGCCAGTGTCCCTCGAGGGTGGCCGCACGCTGCCCTGCATGCCGTGAGGCCCCTTCAGGCAGGCCCCATGGCCTACCAGTCACAGGCCACACAGAAAGAAAGCCAGATGCAGGAGGCCAGCCTCAGGCTCAGCAGCTTCCCCAGAGAAAGGAAGGAAGACACTTCCCAGACCGACACCCTCCCGTGGCTCTCCTCGTCCCCGGCTGCTCTCGTCCCCTTGTCCAGTCCCACTTCTCAGCTGGGCACCTTCCGTGGGGCCTGATCCCTGATGCTCACAGTCATCCGGGACCTACTTGCCCAGCAGAGGAACTAGGAGGCACTATCACTGGCTTTCTTCTCTGCATCTCTACAAACGAGCTGACTCTGGGAAGAACATGTGTTGGGGGCTGTCCCGGGCACCCAGGACTGAGGGCAGGCCAAAAGCCCCGTATTGGTCAAAGACAGGAGGAAATGGCATGCTGTGGGACCACAGGAACAGTGTGGCAGGACAGGAAGGCCTCCCAGTGCCAGGTGCCACGAGTCCCCTCCATGTCCTCCCCTCCCTTCCCTCCGTCCTCACTTCACCCTCTGAAGAGCCAAAACCTGGGAAATAACATTTGATTAACGGAGCTCAGGTCTGACCTACAGCGGGAAGATGGAGGAACTGATGTCTCTGTGTGGGAGGACATTTTCCAGAAAGAGGCTGGGTGTGGGGGCTGCCCAGCCGGTCACAGTAACCAGTGCCACGGCAAGGATGAAGAACGCAGGATCGAGGCAAGTTATGGTCCACGGGTGGACCACCTGCAGGTGTGGACGCCGCTATTCTCACTCAAGGATGAATAAAGGGGGAAATACTCCGACTAAAGGACAACAGTATGAAAACTTTTTTTTTCTACAAAAACATTTTTAAAAGATCTAATGTTAAAACTAGATGCTGAAAGCTAGAAAACAGCAGATGGAAAATTATAGGGTACTGAGAATAGGGGCAGGAGGGAACCTTTAAGAAAAGTCTCTCAGAATGTAGTAAACTTAACACAGAAAAAATTAAAATGCATTTGAAAACCAGAGACTAGGGACTCAACAACCAGATAACTAAATTCTAAAACAAATAAAACAAAAGCAGTAGTCAATTAGTAGCTGCAGAAAACATAAACAGAAGAAACGTGTGAATTGATAGATGGAAATCTTCTTACTGACACACAACTGGACATACCTGCGGATTACAATGTGGTTTTTCAGCACAAGAACACACTGGGTAAGATTAATTCAGAGTAGTGTATCTATCAGCTCAACCATTGCCTTTGTTTTGTGTTAGAAATAGTCAAAATCCTCTTTTTTAGTTATTCTGAGATACACAGTAAACTATACTCTCCCTACTGTATTTGATCACACTCTTAATTATTCCTCTTACCTCGCTGTGATTCTGTTTTCATGAATAAACACCCCTCTACCCTTCCCCTCCAATCCTTCCCCAGCTCTAGTGGTCAGATCTTTTTTTTAAGTGCTAGAGGGCACATGTGCTCACCAGAAGAGACCAAGAGACAGAGAAAGGGAGGAGAGAGGTGGAGGGGTCACTCCATAATCCCTCTCTGCCCTCTCTCCATCCTGCTGGGATCTTGGCCAGGTTACACACATGCTCTGGCATCTCTTCCCAGCCAGCAGGACCAGGATTCAAACTGCCCAGCTGTGTGAGACCGAGCTACCTTAACCACCAGGGCACAGAGCCTGCCCAATAGACAGAAACCCTGATTTAAAAAAAATTATATTGGGACCAGCCTTGGGATGGCATAATGGCTATGTCACTGAACTTCCATGTATTCAATCGCAGTTCAGGTCCTGGACTCAGTGGCTTAAACTCATACCGGGCACATGTGCATGCGTGCCCAAGATCCTGAGGGGAGAGTGGAGGAGAAGGGATTGTAGTGTGGCCATCCCTCCTAGTTTGGGGGGGGGGGTGATTTCACGCTTTAAGTCTCTCTCTGTCTTTCTGGTGAGCACACGTGCCCTATAGCAAAAACCTCTCCAAAAAAATAAGTAAATAAAAATAATATATATATATCTAGACCATTGGTGAGATTTCAGAATTTCATAGACAAAGTAAAATAAATGAATAAATAAATAAATAAATAATCCTAAAAAAACATCTGAGCATTGGATGGAAAATTATATGAAGAAGATTTTTGAAGCCAGAACAGAAACACAAATTTTATAGTTAAACTCTCCTGTTGAAAAATGCAGACTCTCGGGCCAGCCAGGCGGTATAGAGGCTAAGGTGGCTGGAGTCCCAGACTCCTAGGCCTAGTGGTTAAAAACTATACCAGGGGTGTGTAGGTGTGTCCCCCACATCTCAAGAGCGGAGTGGAAACATGGGACTGAGTGGGACTGAGGCATGGTCATCCCCTCAGGGGGGTGCTTTCTCTCTCTCTCTCTCTCTCTCTCTCTCTCTCTCTAGCTCCCTCTCTCTGGCAAGTGCATGCAAACTTTTTTTTAAAAAAAGAGAGAGACTCTCAAAACTAAAAATTACATACAATATCCAAGGGAAATACCCAAAGTGGCAAATAAAATAACAAGAGCCATTAATATTTACTGGGGATTTAAAGTGTGCCAACCATTGCGTTATGTGTGTTATTTGTATTAATTCATTCTGTATTTTTTTAGATTTGGCAGAGGTGGTATGGGCTCATTGGCGAGAGACAGAGAGTGAGAAAGCATCCCCTCACTTGGAGTTTGGCCCGGGGCAATCCCTTCTCCTCCACTTCTCCCTTATTTCTGGAATTTTGGGCCTGCATACACCTGCCCGCAGCAGGTTTTTGGAGCACTGAGTTCCGGACTTGAACTGCGCAGTGAGCCATGCGAGATTTAGCCACCTCGACGATCAGAACACAGGCTGGTCCTGTGATCAGTCCTCGTGAAAAATCAAATACGTGCTGGCATTACCCCACTTGGCAAGCACTGTACTAAGTAGAGAGATTAGTAACCACTCAAAGTGACAGAGCAGATGGCCAAGATTGGAACCCAGGCAGCCTGGCCCCAGTGCGAACCCTTTGAACTACTACTCCAAACTGACTGTCCTTAAAGTCAAAAGGGCAACGAGAATCAAGCTGATTCAACCGACCAACCAACCACAGAACAGTAGTGATAGCAACACTGAACAGTAGAAGGAGAGTGGCAAACTGTCAGTGATGGAGACACAACCGGGGTGAACCGGGCGGGGCATGCCCTGAACCTCAGTCCCGGCTCCACAGCAGACACTCAGGAAGTGGCCACTGAACTGGGTAAATGAACACACTAATAAAGAAGTACAGATCTGACTAGAACAAAAAAAAAAATCCCCAAATAAAAGGAAGTTTGATTTTATTAGTCTCCTGACTAGTAGCAAAAATACGTCCAGTTCTACTATAAATGCTTGGGTTTTGGGGGAGGGAGTTGGGTTTTGTTTGTTTTGCTTTGCTATAGGGTGTATACACTCACCAGAGACAGAGAGAGAGATAAAGTGAGAAATCACCCCCAGGGGGAATGGCCACCCTGTAATCCTTCTCCCTCTGGGATCTGGGACACGCACACATGCACGCGCACCTGTTGTGATTCTTTCCAGGCCGCCTGGTCAGGACTCGAACTATGCAGGTGGCCATGTGGGATCCAGCTCCTTAACGTCCATGCCATCTACTGGGCCCATAAAAGCCTGTTTTGAAATTGGCATTTGTTCCTAAGAGAGTGACTGTATCAGGGAACATATTTTGCATCGCTTAAGTGCCGTTTTGTCCCTGGGAAGTGCCAGGTGAAGGCAGGATGCTTCGTCCCGAGCTTCGGCCTGCAGGCACCACGCACCAGGGAAGCGCACCTCCAACACTGAGGCTCCCTTGGTCCACCCCATGTGAGCCACACCCGTCCACAGCTGCTGTACGACCTTCCTGAGAACTCACTGCACACCGCTTCACAGTGACCCACAATCTGTACTCCTCTCAACACCCACATCCACAAGCCAAATACTAGGCTGCAAATGGTAGCCTTTACACACTACTTCACCAATTTAACTCACGTCAGACTGGGCTAGCTTTCTTAGATTCCCGTCTTGTGTGTGTGTGTGTGTGTGTGTGTGCGTGTGTGTGTGTCCTTAACAAAATTTTGAGTGCTATGCCCGAATCCCATTTTTCCTTGGGCCTGCAGTACTCACTGCATAATTTTACAGAACAGCGATCGTTTTAGGGAACGTGTATGCTGTGAAATGAAAACAGCAATTAAACAACACAGAAGGAACAGATTGCCCACCAGCCTGTATTCTTCTAACGCTCCTTTTCCAAGTATCAGTTAACAGGGTTAGCAATATTGGTAACATATTAAGTCACACACACAAACTCAAAATACTCTAAAGAATAAAATGTGTATGGTCCATATTCTTTGACCACAGGCAACTAAAGCTAGTTTTAAATAAAGTGTAACTGGGAATAAAAAATAGAACTTGCAAATTGAAAAAAAAAAAAATACTCAAGTCAAAGAAAAAAACAAGTACAGTTAGAGTATTTAGGGGAAAATACAATAATGAGAAAATGTCATATAAAAATTTAAAAGCTAGTTAGAACAGTGCTAAAAGGCAAACACAGATAGATGTGCTTCTAGTAACTATTCATTAAATAATTAAATGGACTAAATATCTGTTAAACTAAATGGACTAACCTATAACCATTTGATATTAGCAAAACCAAGAGATAGCAGGTAGTATTATGGTTAAAGCACTGGACTCCCATATGGCCGTTCATGGTTCAAGTCCTGGACCTGGTGGCTTGAAAATCATGCTGGGTACATGTACATGCATGCTCAAAACCCTAGGAGGAGAATGGAAGAGAAAGGACTGCGGTGTGGCCATCCCCCCCAACGGGGGACGGTGATTTCTCATGTTTCCTCTCGCTCTCTCTCGCTCTCCTCTCCAGTGAGTGCACACACCCTATGGCAAAAACCTTAACAACAAAAACCAGTGAAACCAGATACAAAGAATTCCACAAGATAAAGTAGAAAGATCAAGGGTAAAATCCAATAAAATATAAACAGGTTTTTAAGCATGAGAGAGTAGGCCAAAACTAACTACAGTAAATAAAATCTTTAGCCAGTCTAATCAAGATAAAGGAGAGAAGAAAACAGATTCACGAAAGAAATAATAAAGAAGTAAAATTAACGACAGATGGGTTAAACTTCAAATCTGAACTAGAAGTAAAATCCCTGAAAAAATTAATCATTTTGGGAACCAGCAGTTAGCGTAATGGCTATGTCGCTGGACTCCCACGTAGTCGGCCGCAGTTCGTGTCCCGGACCCGGTGGCTTAAAACTCATGTCGGGCGCATGTGCGTGCGTGCCCAAGATCCCGAGAGGAGAATGGAGGAGAAGGGATTGCGGCGTGGCCATCCCCCCTGGGGGGTGATTTCTCGCTTTCTGTCTCTATGTCTCTCTCTGTCTGTCTGGCAAGCGCACGCGCCCTACAGTGAAAATCTCTCCAAAAAAAAAAAAAATTAATCATTTTTAAAAGAAAATACAATTTTTTGCTCTCAAGGAGTAATCAATGTAAGACCTAAACAGACATGAAAAATGTTGACTCTTAAAATTTAGACAAAAGAGAGACAGACAGACAGAGATACATCATGTTTCTGGACAGGACGCTTAATGACGTCTTGTTTCAGGTGCATACCTGTGTGTGTTCATCTAAATTAGCTGCTAACATTTCAATGTAAAAAGTCAAGATATTTTCCATAATATTTTTGGAATACCAGACTGTCTTGAGGAACTGGAGAAATATCCTGACTACCCTGGTTGCCATGGCAACACACGGCAGGCATGGCATGACTAACCCTTTGGCGTCATGGTTCCTCCACTCACCCCAGTACCCCAAGAGTCTACAGCCTTCGCTTACAGCACCTTCCTAACCAGGCCCGCAAGCACTGTAAGCCTGCTGTGGGGAAAAAAAAAAAGGTTCCAATAAATATGATAGAAAATGAATTCTCCAAGAATTACTTTTAAAAGTTTATATCAATTTCTAGCCAAATTCAAAGATTTGGGGGGGAAGGATGGGGAAAGAAGAACTTAACAAATTCATTAAAGCTTTTTAGGAAAATTAAATGGACGCTCATTAAAAGAATGGTTCAATAATGAAAGACAACGAGAAATTTAAACTGTCAGATAATGAATCATATCATAAAGCCACAATAATTACAGCCAAACCAAGAAGTCCATGAAACAGGTCAGAAAGCCCAGGGATCAATGTATTTATTTTTTTTTCTTTTGAGAGATGTTTGCTATAGGGCATGTGTGCTCACCAGAGACAGAGAGAGACACAGTGGGAAGGAAGTGAAAAAAAAATCCCCTCCCAGGGGAGATGCCACACCACAACCCCTTCTCCAATCTCCTTTCAGGATTTTGGGCATGCACTCACACATCTGGCATGAGTTTCAAGCCACAAGGTCCAGGACTCAAACCGCCATCGGCCACATGAAAGTCCAGCACCTTAACCACTATGCCACCGGTTGGCCCCTTGATGCACATTTAAATGCAATAAAGACGGTACTTCAAGTCAGTAGAACAGGATGAACTACTAAATCGTGTGGGACAGTGCGGCAGGGGCACAGTCTCTGGAGCTGGGCAGCAGGGACCACGTGGAACACCTGGCTGGTAATCTGCACAAACCCATGCCGATGTGTGAGGTGAGGACAGCACTGTGTCTACTTCGCAGAACTGCTGAGAGAGTTACCACATACAATGTGTGAGGTACTGAGAGCGGAGACTGCTGCCGTAGGTGCTGTAAGAGTGATGTGAAACAGAGGCCAGCTGGTGGCGTGTTGATGAAGGCACTGGATTCTCACACGGCCAACCGTGGTTCAAGTCCTGGACACAGCAGTTTCAAAATCACACCAGGCACGTGTGCCTACATGCCCAAAATCCCTAGAGGAGACTAGAGGAGAAGGGACAGAGGCATGGCCATCCCCTGGAAGTGAGGTCTCACTCTGCCTCTTTCCAGCCTATGCACCTTATGGCAAAAACTTAAAAAAATAAATAAATAAAGCGATGTCAAATAAACAAAAGAAAATAATCCATGAAAAGACAAGTTCTTAAATCCTGAGAGCAGGGGTGCACGGTGATCTGAGAACCTCCCATTATACCGTATTTTAAAAATGAACTTAAGAATTTAAAATAGTAAATGGTAAAAATAAATAACTAAATAGAATAAACAATAAAACGAAGATTAAAAGGACTATTTATCTGACCTGTAGATTGGGGGTCATTTTTAAATATAAAAGCCAAAGCAGTAACAAAAGGAAACAGAAGAATAGATTTCGCTACATAAGAATTTTAAAAGTCTATGTATTTTAAGCACTAAAAATTAAGAAGAAAATAAAACTTTGAAGAGAAGGGTGATATATATAGTCCTACAAATCAGTAAGAGAAAGTACAATCAAGCAAGACACAAAAAATTTAGCTTGCCTTTATGAGAAAGAATACAACATTTTTACCAATCAAAATGCAAATTAAATTATTTTTTTTTTAACCATCCAGTTTGCCAAGGTTTTAAAAAATGAGGTTGGTTAACATGCAGAGAAACTGGTACATTTCTACATAGAAGACAAAGAAATGCACTGAAATAATAATTTGGGGGTAATTTTGGTTAAACGCTCCTTAAAAAATCTTTGAAAAATTAAATTCCTTTGATCTAGTAATTTCATTTTGAAGACAAAGTTAGAACATAAGAATTTCAATGAAAAAGTTGCAAATTGTTTTTTCAGAGACAAACCAAAATCAATGAAAAAAGGATGTGAGAAATATTTTAAGTTTCAGATAGAAAGCTAAGAACTTTCACTTTCTAAAATTTAATATGTGTTTCACTATACAATTAATTTCTAATATTACCAAATTTCAAAAAAGTTTTAAAACAAACCTTTTAACAGCATCCTTCTTCTGAATATCTATAATATCCCACCACTTTGAAAGGTAAGAGATCTCAGACCACATAAATTTCCTCCTTGAGTCTTCTTTCAGCTTTACGACCATGTTATTAAAAATATACTGAGTCTTGTCTCTAAAGTAGTCATTGAAAGTCTTCAACCAACCTAAATCAAGACACAAATACACCACAAGGTCTGATTCACATGGCCGATTTCAGTCACATTCCACTGCATTACCTTTGGATACCTTTAGATGCTTCATTCACATAAAAACATACTCAAAATGTTTATTCGTATTGTCAATTAATGGAATCCCATTTTAGTTGACATGAGATTCAAACACCCTCTAATATCAAAACCATGAAAATCCTCTGAAAACTGCACAAATTCAGATGAAAGTGAGCAAAATACTCTCAAGCAAAAAAAGCAGTTTATTTATACCTAAAAAATCAAAGTATCCTTGTATTTATCTCTAGTTTAAGGAATTTTTTTTAAAGATCTAAACAGTGTTAATAAGTGGACCATACTTTTCTCGTTACATGGGACCAAAACTTGAATTTTCTCAGGCCACATATAAAATTTTCCACCCATTAAATAAGCGAAACTAAGGAAAATTGCAAGCATAAACTATCTAAAAGCCAGCAGCACACCAGGAAAGTAAATATAGCATTAATTTGAAAACTGAGAAGTAGAATTCTGCAAAAAAATTGGCATCTTTTTCCCCCAACGACTATTCATTGCAGTTTCTGGAAGCACAAAGTGATACTCATCCAACAACAAATGTACAATTCCCTGCAACTCTTCTTTCACAAGAGAGTTGTAGATGTGGACAATGTGGTTTAATGATTTTTCCTACTACTTTTCAAATGGCCTGGTGATTTTTTCTAAAGACATTTGCAATCTAGCTCTAAGAAACATTTTAACAAGGCCCACAATTCCAATCACAGCCCACCAGACTGACAACTAGTTAGGCCCAAGCAAAAGCATGGCACAGGCTCCAATCCCACCTCCCAATACAGGCAAAGTGAACCCCCCAGATGACTCTCATCTATGAAGTCTTACAAGGAGGAGAGTTCATATATATCCAAAATGAGCAAGTCCTCTTTGCTCCCAATCCTCCTACGTGTGAGCAGACTGAAGTATGTGGGTCCAAATGAACAAAACTGACGTATAGCTTAACATTCCATGTACACTGGGACCAGCCGATACTGTAATGGTTGTGTCGAAGGACTACCACGTGTTGACTGTGGTTCAAGTCCCAGACCCGGTGGCTTAAATTAACGCTGGGCCCATGTGTGTGCATGCCCAAAATCCCAAGAAGAGATGAGGAAAAGGGACTGTGTCATGGCCATGCCCCCCAAGGGTGATTTCTTGCTTTCCACCTCTCTGGCAAGCATATGCACCTTAGAGTGAAAATC
>NW_006198133.1:2244956-2249581 GCF_000334495.1 Tupaia belangeri chinensis
CAAATGAACCTTAGAGGAGAAAACTCTCAAAAAAAAAAAAAAAAAAAAAAAGAAAGAAAGAAAGAAAGAAAAAAGAAATCCAAGTATACTGTATTTGCTGACAAAAATCAAAAATAAAAGCCCTCCAGGGCAGAGAAGACAACACAACTATCATGACAATGTGAATATGAAAAGGACACTGCAGCTGCGACTGTATTTATCCCTTTTGCTTTAACTGAAATTTATTTCTCAGTCATTCTGTAATTATTTACCAAACACCTAAAATGTGACAGGCGTGAAGCTATGAGCCAAATCGCAGTTCAATAGTTTTCATAGTATTTCTTGATCTCTGACATTTTTAAGCTAGTTTATCACCAAAGAATGTTTTCTGAATAATTCAGTTCTTCCATGTTTAAGTAAAAAGCCTGTATTTAAAGAAAAAAAAAAAAACTCACAGATAGCCCAAGAAATAGTGGTTTTCAAAGAATCCCACCTTGCTTCGCCAAGATATTAACTCAGGGCTCTGCCCAGAACACTGAACCGGGATTTGCATCTGGAGCCTCCGGACAGGCAGAAAGAATCCAACACAGCCTAAAATGAAGGCGCCCCTGCTCGCCGCTGACCAAGCTACAGCAGCTGAGTAAAGAGTGGCAAGCCGTCCGGGCAGAGGCGGTGGAGGTGCACCGCTGCACCATGCTGGCATGCTGTGGGAAGGCACGGAGTTCGGAGCTCTGGTCAACCTGAATACGCCAGGCGTGGGTGTGTGCCCGTGATGCTAGCTAGAAAGACAGGGGAGGGTCATGGCATGGCGAGACACTGCTGGGTGTCCGTGTGTCTGTCTGTCTGTCTCTCTCTTTTGCTGTCTCTCATAAATAAATACTTCTAAAAGTCAAGTGCTCAGAACGGAGCCCGGATGTCATATAGCATCTTTAAGTATGAACTGCTCTTACTACCCTCATCCTCCTGAACTGCCCTTCCCCATCTCTACAGTTAAACCAGGTAAAGAGAAAATAAAAATGTATTTCTAACACTTCATTTCTTTTTTTTAACACCTAATTTCTTTTTTTCTTTTTGGAGACATTTTCGTTATAGGGCACGTGCGCTCGCCAGACAGACAAAGAGAGACATAGAGACAGAAAGCGAGAAATCACCCCCCAGGGGGGATGGTCACGCCGCAATCCCTTCTCCTCCATTCTCCTCTTGGGATCTTGGGCACGCACGCACACGCACCCGGCCTGAGTTTTAAGCCACCGGGTCCGGGACGCGAACCACGGTCGACTACTTGGGAGTCCAGCAACATAGCCATTACGCTAACTGCTGGTTCCCAACACCTAATTTCTTAAAGGGTATAAATGAAACATTTAAATATTCTATATTTTAAACGCGTTGTCTACCCCAAGTCAGGGTAACTTGTGTTGCAGATGTTGAGGTCTTCATTCCTGCAATCTCAGAATGTGAATGCATTTGGACACAGGGTCTTTAAAGAGGTAATGAATGTTGTGTGTGTGTGTGGGGGGGGATTACGACAAAAACATACACAGACACAGACCATGTGAAGAAACAGGAAGAGGACCTGGTCATGGGAAAGCCAAAAAGAAAGGTCTTCAAAAAACCCCAACCGTGTAGACAACTTGATATGGGACCTCTAGCCTCTAGAACTATGAGAAATAGATTTCTGTTGTTTAAATACCCCATCTCTGGTACTTCCTTATGGTAGCTGTAGAAAACTAATAGAGCCTTAAAAACAATCAGTGTTATTACCTTTTGAGAAACAAAGATTACAAGGTAGGAAGAAATTATTTTTACCTACTACTGGGTTGTCGGGAAAATCGTGATGCATTTTTGCATAGAAAAATAAGTCATGACTTTCCAGACAACTTAACACTATCATACAATTTAACTGAACATCTCTACCTTCAAATATGTACACTAAGTTGAGTACATTAACTAGATGTATTTCTCTGCTGTGCTTTTATTATATATGCACGAGAACCATGTAAATTATTTGAATGACTCAGAATTATCTTATCTAAGAGCTCATATACAGATTTTACCTACACTTCAAAAAAGGTAAAAACCAATTCCTATTTAGCTACTAACTAAATTAGAGAACTATAACCAACGAAATGCCTCCAAAATTAAATTGATACTAAAACCCCAACAATCTAGCATAAAAGACAAATTTAAAAGGACTAGTCTTCGCAAAGATCAATAAGTGAAAGGTTTTATAAAGTACAACTATTTGTTTTAGACGGTTTTCATTTGTTCTGAACTAAGGCGATTTCAAATACTAGTTTATCACCGAAGTTTTCATAGAGTAATAACAGTGACTGATTAATCCATTTTGCCTTCAACACTTCATTCACTCTTCAACAATCATGCAGAAAATATGTCAAAGATATTTACATGAGCCAAAATACAAGCTCAGAGATGTCAACTCAAAAGCCTTTCATAAAACTCTTCTATAATAGATACTAATAACACTACGATATAGCACAATTAATGAAGAATGAACTGAAAGATAGCCTCTTGCAACTTTCAATACTGAGTAATATAACAGTAAATTAGCTTTTATTGCTCTTACACAATAGAGCAATCAAGTATTCCTTTATACACTGAACTGGTTCTTTCTTTTTCTAAGTTACTGTGAAAACTACAATTGGATATTAACAGGAGGCCAATCAGAAAGACAGTATTTTGTAAAAAGTTGCATGGGATGAATTCTTGTGACATAAAACTACATTCCTACCTCTAGCTTTAATCATCGTAGGACGCTGAGTTGCAAACTGATTACTTACTGGTCACTTCACAGCTTTTCTCCTTCCCTTGAACACACTTGCAAATTGAACCGGGGCTGTAACAGCACAGAATACCTTCCAATTTATTCTTTTACACTCCAACAACACTACCTCCCATAAAAGAGCTATGGCTATTTTAAATAAATGGGGAAATAACTAAAACAAAAGAGTGCATAATCAGGGATCTACAAAGAGGGCATAAACACAAATTCAATAATACTGTTCTATTATTTTAAAAATACTTAAGTTTTCAAAAAAAAAACCTTAAGTTTTCTTAAAATAAAAAACTTGAAAACGCCATTGCCTATCTTCAATGTGCACAAACAATTAAGAACCCAGTAATTGTTCACTGACAAATCACGAATTATTTTTAAAACTTGGGGCGTCTGACTGTAGCTTTAAAGTCTAGAGACTGCAGAGATCTGACCTGCTCAAGGAAGGTTCCATCTGATTTGAGTCAGACACAGACAGTACCTGAAGGCCTGGGCAAGGGTGCCTGGGCCTGAGCCCTGGACTCTAAAAGGATCACCCCTTCCTCTTCAGACCATACCCTTCCCCACAGGGTAAATTCAAAGGCCAGAGCCCGCCCTGCCCCTCTGAGTACCAGGGCCCAGAAATCTGTGTCCATGTGCCTGTGAGCTGCTCCCAGGGCCTACAAGGGACCTTCTTCAAGTCCTTCAAGGCACTCAGCCCTGCAAATGGGAACTTTCCTAGCCTGAGCAGTGGCCTGGAGGCTGCAGCAATGTAAACAGAGCGCTGGGGTGTATGCAAGCACAGTCCTCCCTGGGTAGGGGAGGGCCAGGCCTGGGAAAAGGAGGCTGGGCTCCCCCATACTTCGTCTCTGCCCTTGTAACACCGCAAGCTTCCAGTGGGAACTGGAGCCTGAGCGGACCTACAGTTGGTCTTCTAGACCACGGGCCTATTTCTCCAAGCAGAAGGAGAGATGCGTTGTAGTTTTTTGATTTATAACTTTTCCATGTTTAGGTGTAGGGTAAGTGGGCCTCTGTGTATTTTTGCCTCAGGACTTGCAAATGTTAGAAGCCAGACCTGGGCACACACCACAACCCAAACTTCGAAGTGGCTAATTCTCACAGATCTAGTATCTGGTGCAAACCTACAAGAGAGTTCAGTAAGGACGTGACGGACGAATGAATAAATGACCGAGAAGACGGACAGAAAGTAAGAGGAGCACAAGTGCAAATGGATGCAGCTAGAAATGAAACCAAAGCTGAAGACACTGCACTCTAGCCTTTATGATATTCTCTGTTCCGATTCTTTTTTTTTTTTTTTGAGAGGTTTTTGCTATAGGGCGCATGCGCTCGCCAGACAGACAGAGACAGACAGAGATAGAAAGCAAGAAATCACCCCCCAGGGGTGATTGCCACACTGCAATCCCTTCTCCTCCATTCTCCTCTCGGGATCTTGGGCATGCACGCACACACACCCGGTGTGAGTTTTAAGCCACCCGGTCCAGGACTTGAACCACAGTCGGCTACATGGGAGTCAAGAGACATAGCCATTACGCTAACTGCTGGTCTCTCTGGTCTGATTCTAACCTAATCATTTTTGTCCAGTCTTTTAAGTTTTTCAACCTTGATTTTTAAAAAAATTATTATTTACTTTACTTTATTTCTGTATTATTCTTCAATCTGAGCAGAGAGAGGGAGAGAGATGGTGTGAGAAAGCAGCAAGCTACCAGTTCTGGGACTCAAACCACAGTCCGTCATGTGGGAGTCTGGTGCCTTAACCACCACTATATCTGCTGACCCCCCAACACTAATATCTTAGAAGACTGTCAGGGCTTAGAACAGTTAAGTGTGGTACATCAGGACCAGGATCCTACATGGG
>NW_006198133.1:2250475-2273979 GCF_000334495.1 Tupaia belangeri chinensis
GGTCCAGGACTTGAACCACAGTCGGCTACATGGGAGTCAAGAGACATAGCCATTACGCTAACTGCTGGTCTCTCTGGTCTGATTCTAACCTAATCATTTTTGTCCAGTCTTTTAAGTTTTTCAACCTTGATTTTTAAAAAAATTATTATTTACTTTACTTTATTTCTGTATTATTCTTCAATCTGAGCAGAGAGAGGGAGAGAGATGGTGTGAGAAAGCAGCAAGCTACCAGTTCTGGGACTCAAACCACAGTCCGTCATGTGGGAGTCTGGTGCCTTAACCACCACTATATCTGCTGACCCCCCAACACTAATATCTTAGAAGACTGTCAGGGCTTAGAACAGTTAAGTGTGGTACATCAGGACCAGGATCCTACATGGGCGACCAGGGTTCAAATCCCAGCCCCAGGGGCTTGAGAAGCATGCCGAGTGTGTGTGCATGCTGCCCCCATATCCTGACTGGATGGAGAAAGGGAGGAAAATGGATTGTGGCCTCACCCGCTCCCGATACCCAGCCCACATTGGGGGAGGCATGCTTTCTCACCTCCTCTCTGACAAGCACACGAGCACTGTAACAACTGAAAAAAATAGTAAAATAAAATAAAAAGGCTCTGTCAGGCCTAAGAAGATTTGAGTATCCCTAGGTAGACACCTACCCTCAAAGCATTATTACACTGCTATGGTTTTAATTGCTACAGAAATAATATTTTTATTGAATAATTAATTCCACTCGAAAGTCAAAGAAGCACCAACTTTTGAGAAAACATGACAAGATTTTGAATCAAAAATAATTATATGTAGATAAAGTAATGTATTAATAACCATTTAAAACTTCAAATTTATGCTTTAAGTTATTTCTATCAAAATGTGATAATCTGGGAACCAGCAGTTAGCGTAATGGCTATGTCGCTGGACTCCCACATAGTCGACCATGGTTCGCGTCCCGGACCCGGTGGCTTAAAACTCACACTGGGTGCGTGTGCGTGCGTGCCCAAGATCCCGAGAGGAGAAGGGATTGCAGCGTGACCATCCCCCCAGGGGGTGATTTCTCGCTTTCTGTCTCTCTGTCTGTCTGTCTGTCTGGCGAGCACATGCGCCCTATAGCGAAAACCTCTCCAAAAAAAAAAAAAAAAGTGATAATTTCACATCTAAAAATGAATATAAGCAAGGCTCATTAAGAAAAAAAAAAAAGTTGGGGCCAGCAGGTAGCGTGGTGGTTAAAGGCGCTGGACTCCCACATGGCCAACCATGGTTCGAGTCCCGGACCTGGCGGCTTGCTTTCCCACTTCCTCTCTCTCTCTCTCTCTGTCTCTCTCTGGTCTAACTGAAATTAACAAATGAATAAATAAATAAATTTAAATAAAAAGAAATAATAAATAAATTTTTTAAAAAAAGAACAAACAAGAAAGCTCTCTGAGTTCGTGATTAAGTTGCTCTCTAGCAACAAGTAACCAACAGGTCTCCTGCGTCACTTGCTAACCCTCAATCTTCCACTGCAAACTCCAGTCTTACATTTAAGGAGTGACGTACAATCTCAGTTGTATTACTCAAATATGTCGATTAAATTTTATTCCAACATTTCTATTATAAGTTAAGCTTGTTTTTCCCCCGATAAACTGTGAAAGAATTTTAATTAATGTTCTGGTTTCTTCCTTCAAACATGTACTGAGCATCTAATAAGGGCAGAGCAATAAAGCAAAGCTAAGTGAAACTGACTCCACCATAAAAACACGAAGAAAACGCTGTGGGAATGAAGAAATGGTCAGGTCCTAGCAGAAGAACAGAAGAGGAGCCCTAAGATGAGTCGTCACCGGCAGAGACAGAAAGGATACTAGATTCCAACAGAGGGAGAGCAGAGGGAAGACACCAACCCATGGAAGTATGGATTCATTTCAGGGAGCAAAGGCAGAAGGGTGCGGCTGCACTGCAGAAAACATGCTGGAAACACAGTGAGAAACACAGAAGTGAGGGACCGTCATGACAGCTGTCTAGCCCCGCCCATTTCATATGAAAACACGGGAGGAAGGAAGTTAGGATTTTCTGATGCATTTTTTCAAAAATGGACAAACAACAGTGTAATACATCGTCTAAAAAGGCAAAGTAGAACAGAGAAAAAGAGGAAATGAAACTTTTACAATAATTCTGCTTTTAAAAAAGGGGTTACAGATTACAGTGAAAAAAGATGGAGGAAAATTAGAGACTAAGGAGGGAAAACGAAGAGGACTTCATAACCAACAAAAGTTTCTGTGAGAGTTATAAAAAAGAGAGAGTAAAAGATGAAGCTGGGGGCCAGCAGGTGGCAAGGTGCCTAAAGCTCTGGACTCCCACGTGGCGGACTGCGATTTGAGTCCCCAGTGGCTTGAAACTCATGCTGGCGCATGCCCAAAATCCCAGGAGGAGAATGGAGAAGGGACTGTGGCATGGCCATTCTCCTGAGAGGTGATTTCTCACTTTCCCTCTGTCTGTTTGGCACACAAGTCCTGTGGTAAAAAAAAAAAAAAAGGAAAAAAAAAAAGGAAAAAAGAAGGATGAAGCTCAAAGATCCAAAGACCTAGGAGTCTCTGGGAAGCTATGCTCCTGCTGGTTTGTCTAAAATGCTTTTGAACTCAGATTTCTAAAATATTCTAACCTTATTCTAACCTCTTTTCCAGATGATTCAGCGTCATCTGATAGTTTTCTGAGCATATCAGCTTCACTTCCATTAGGCTGTTTGAAACCGAGCGCTTTTTGAATCCGCGGAAGATGTTGTCACTGGAAACTACAGACACGAGAATCTCTCTGCACTACCATCAGGATGCTGGGTTTTGTTCGCTCTGCAGCTGGGCGGGCATGATGTCAACTGTGACCCTCACTGTTCTGGTTTCCTGAGTGCCCTGTAAAAGCCTTGCGCACCTTGATATCTGACACCTGGAACTGTGAGATCAGCCACTACAATAATCTCTAACTCTGCAGGAAGGAAGTTATGTCCCTCCTTTGCTGGAGTGCCATCTATGAGTATCTAATACTGGCCGAGGATACTTCAGGCCTAAGAAGTCTTCCCCAAACTGAGCTTGGTGACTAGAAATAATGAAAAAAAGTATCTATAATATGAACGCCATGGTTAGAAGAACAAGTGACTTCCTGTGATGGGTTACGCTTAGGTACACGGAGGGGCTACTTCACCTTACAGTCAGACCAATACTGGGCAAGTTATTAGAGTTTCTAGAAGAAATCACTTTAATGGTTGGGAAATCCTGCATCTAATTCATGTCCTAATTGTAAAAAATATAGCAATGAGAAAAACCACTCACCATTTCATGTACTAATGTAGTACTTAAGGACAGAGACATCCATTTCAATAAGTATAGACCAGAAAATCCAAAGAGAAAAAGGATCGGAAATAGTGCAGTGAGGTGTGTACTTTTGCAAGACTTAATAAATCTCGGTTTTATGATTGGTATTGCGGAAGCATATAGTATTTGGGGAGGAAACAAGCCCCTCCTCCTAGATGCTGTGCCTGAGGCCTCAGAGTGCGGCCTGCAGAGGGCGCTGTGACAGCACAGAATGATTGGTGCTGCCGCTGGAGCCCCATCTCCTGGGTTCACCCCAGCCCTGCCACAAACTGAGTACTTCTCTCCCACAGCTTTCTCATCTGTGAAATGAGGGCGGTCACCAGACCGTGTCACAAAGGCTGGGAGGACTAACAGAATCAGTGCCTGAAAATGCCTAGGACAGAACCAGGAACATAGTAAATGCCCTAGCTTTCAGGAACTATTTGTAATAAGGGCACTTCAAGAAATTTCTGGAAAACTGGAATTCAAGGATAGGTTCATTTTTATGTCAAAACAATTTTGAAACCTCTGGATAGTTTTTTCCTTATCTACATTTCCTGTGACATTTTTGAAGACCCTTCTCATTACCAGGACACGGGCAAGCCCTGAAGCCCCCAGGCTTGCAGGGCAGAGGAAGATAACTGGGAGGACAGGAATCAATTAATGATCACTACATCTTTCGGGATCTACTTAGCATATGTACTCCTTAAGGAATGAAGCCCAAAGTGAGCCCAAACCATCTGGATTTTCATCCTTTAAAAAGAAATTTGAGTACACAAATTTTAGATATCTTCTAAAAACAGAATTCTAGAGAGACACGTACAAATTTAACTTTTTTTTTTTTTTTTAATTTGCCAGAGAGCACGTGCACTCACAAGACAGAGAGAGGGAGATGCGGAAGGACAGAGAGAGAGAGAAAGTGAGAAAGCACCCCCCCGTGGGAAGGTCAGGTCACATAAAGCAAGAAGAAAAAAAAGGGCATTGAATGAATAAAACGAAGCAGGCTGGGCGGCAGTGTGGTAAGTGAAAGAGCACGTTTCAGGACAGCACAGACCAGAACTGAAAGTGCACCAGCCTCTAAGAACTCGTAATGGGCTGACTCGGAACAATGACTATAGCCGACCTGAGCCTCACTGCCTTCACCTGTGAAATGGGGCTGAAGGACAAGCGTTCAGGGTCCCGGAAAGGATGACACAAGTAAAAAATAACAGACCTACCATACTGCTTCTGTTGTTATAGAGTCATAAAATTATACAAAATTATAAGACATATTTTGAACATTATCTTTAAAATTCAGTATTTTGAAACTCTGAAAGTTGTAAACTGTCAAGAATGATGGAGTATGAGCTAAAATTCTTTGCTATGTAAAGTAAATATTTGTGGAAAAATGTAAAATAAAAACAAATTGTAATGGAATAAAATGTAAATATAAATAAAAATACATTTAAAAATATTAAAAAAAAAAAAAAGTAACAGACCCGGGACTCACGTGATGATAACCTGGCACTCCCGTGATGCTAGGTCTCGGAGCTTCCTCATACTATTTTACCTTCAGAAACTTACATTCCCCATCATGCCAAAGGAACAGGGATCCATTTCTTCCCTTAGAAGATAAACTGCAGAAAGTACTCCTAAAATTATGGCTACATACAAGGGTAATTCAGAAAGCTTGCAGAGGGGCCAGCAGGTGGGGTGGTAGTTGAGGCACTGGACTTCCACAAGGCCAACCATGGTTCGAAGCCCAGACCCAGTGTTTTAAAATTCATACTGGGCATGCGTGTAAGCCCCGAATCCTCGGAAGAGAATGGAGAAGAGAATGCAGTGTGGCTATTCTCCCTGGAGGGGGGTGGTGATTTCTCACTTTCCCTCTCTCTGTCTCTCTCACTAACGAGTGCCTGTACCCTAAAGCAAAAACCTTAAAAAAAAAAAAAGAAAAGAAAAGAAAAAGAAACAGTTTCCAGGGAAGTACAAGTTTAGTTTGATACGAAACCAGGAAATCCATTATAGTTCTTTTCATATTATTTGGCTTCCATGAGCTGTGTGAAGAACCCCCTCCCCCCATAACCTCTGCCTGGACTGAACACCTCACTCCAATCAGGGGCTGCCGAGGCAGCCTGGCTTCAGTCTCCACTGCCATTCTTACAGACCTCAGCCAACCATGGCTGTCCAAACTGCTCTGGAATCCCCTCATACTTGACAGCATTTGAAAAGAAGTGTTTGAAAATAACATAACATTGTGATCTTTTTATCTTTTTTGTGAGGTGTTTTGTTTTTGTATTTTTTAAATTAGGTGTGTACGCCTGCTGGGGAGAGAGAAAGAGATTCCATGAGGGATGATCAAACTGCAATCCCTCCTCTCCTTCATTTCCCCTTTGGAGATTTTGGACACACATGCACCTGGCATGTTTTTCAAGCAACCAAGTCTGAGACTTGAACTGTGCAGTCGTCCTGGGAGATCCAGCCAGCTTAGCTACCACACTACGAACTGGCCCTGTTCTTTCTATAAATTCTTTTAGAATAAGACTATATAAATACTGCTTGTCAAATTACCATAATAATACAAAAATCTTTTTTCTTAGTTTTACCCAAAAAAAGGTACTAAATCCTAATCACTCATAGAATCAATTTAAAAAAATAAAAAAAAAAAAAAATTCTGCAAGAGAACAGCAGTTAGCGTAATGGCTATTTCGCTGGACTCCCATGTAGTTGACTGTGGTTTGAGTCCCAGACGCAGTGGCTTAAACTCACGCTGGGTGCATGTGCGTGTGTGCCCAAGATCCTGAGAGGAGCATGGAGGACAAGGGATTGCGGCGTGGCCATCCCCCCCTGGAGGGTGATTTCTCGCTTTCTCTCAGTCTTTCTAGGGAGCGCACACGCCCTATAGCAATAAGCTCTCCAATAAAAAAAAAAAAAAAAAAAAAAAAAGCTCCGCAAAAGAGCTGCAAATACAGTAACATTTTCCAGTTAACTCCTGGGCCTGGGTCTTCCTACCTTTCTGAAGTCATACCACATGGGGGATTATTTTCTAACACTCATTTGACAAATTGCTTAACTAACAATATGCTGTCCAACCTTCCGTTTAGCATACCTTATCTTCTCTCTACACACAGTGATTTCTTTGAAGGAAAATTAACTAAATATTCCAGCACTTTAACTAGTGGGAAGCAAAGAATTAAGATTGTAGATACAAAGGTGCTGTAATTGTGTTTTAATCAGCTTATTAAATACAACATGAACATGTATCAATCAACTAACATTTAATTTCATGGTCTATGATTCAAAACTTTTCATAAGCATAACCATACAAAGTTATCAGCATTCACCTAACAATTCCTTTCCAATTTTGTGTTAATTCATGAAAACCATTTAAATATTGTATGACAGCTATTATATGTCCTTATAGATTGGAAGAAGACAGTTACATTTTTTATTAAGATGCAAACATATTTTGAAATTTACCTTTTCTCCTAGAATATTACCAACTCAGTTCAAAAGGAAAAATGTCTATATGGGTTGAGGATCCCTTATCCGAAATGCTTGGGACAAGAAGTGTTTTGAATTTGGGATTTTCTTCCGATTTGGGGATATTTGCATATCCTCAAGGGGAATTCAAAATCAACTAACATTTAATTTCATGGTCTATGATTCAAAACTTTTCATAAGCATAACCATACAAAGTTATCAGCATTCACCTAACAATTCCTTTCCAACCAATTTTGTGTTAATTCATGAAAACCATTTAAATATTGTATGACAGCTATTATATGTCCTTATAGATTGGAAGAAGACAGTTACATTTTTTATTAAGATGCAAACATATTTTGAAATTTACCTTTTCTCCTAGAATATTACCAACTCAGTTCAAAAGGAAAAATGTCTATATGGGTTGAGGATCCCTTATCCGAAATGCTTGGGACAAGAAGTGTTTTGAATTTGGGATTTTCTTCCGATTTGGGGATATTTGCATATCCTCAAGGGGAATTCAAAAGTTTGTAAAAAAAAAAAAAGAATTGAAAATGAGTTTATTTTTGGTGCGAGATAGTTTTAAAATTTATACATTCTATTTTCATAATACATATTTTCCACAAACTTTTTGAAGACCCCTCACACATAATGAAACATCTTGGGAACAGGATCTAAGAGGAACTACAAACTCATTTATGTCTCAGACATTCTACACACACAGCCTGAGGTAAGCTGACCCAGTCCTGTTTGGTACTGCTGCATCTCGGCTACACCCCACCACATTGGGTCAGGTGTGGAACTGTCCACTTGCAGGGGCTCAAAAAGTTTTGGCTTTTGAAGCGTTTTAAATTTTGGATTTGTGGATTGAGGATGCTAGGTATATATAAAAACATAGCAATCAAATTCTTGTACTTAGGCAACTAACTATAGGACTCTTAAAATTCTACTTCAGGCACATCACGGTGGCACGGTGACATGACACAGCGATGCTGGGCCGATGGGGGACCGTTCTGGGCTCACACAGCGACGTCTCCCCATGCGCACACGGCATGTGTGAACGTGTGCCAAAACCAGGGCAGGCTGAGGCTGGGCTGCGGCGTGAGGGCCCTGCTGAGGGTGCCCAGCTCTCTCCTCTCCTCCCCCTTCCTCCTTTCTCTCTCTGAAGAAATGAACTTTGAAAAAAAATCTATTTCAAATATTGCTATCCCCAATAGCCAAAACCCACTGATGAAACAAACTATCGAGCTAGAGCTTATCTTAAATTGTTGTTGCACAAAATGCAAACAAATCTCTATAAATCTCATTTAGAAAGTAAACTGCCTAATTGCACATTCATTTAGGAGTATTATACAAAGATTTCCCATTACAGAGTCACAGTTTGACTTGGAATGTGTGTGCATACTTTTTTTCCCCCTTTTCAAAGACTGGTTTCTCATGATCTGACTGATTCGCTTTTCACAGATGCAGTTTATCAATTCTACTTTTGTTAAGGAAAAGTGAAAATTAAGAAAAGTTAGCAAGTTCTTTTCTCTAGCATTTTGCTTAATAGCAAAAACTGCTTTAGCTTTAAAATGTCTTTTTCTGACCACTAGTTTTTCCTCAGGTAATAAGGGCCTAAGGGTAAGGGTCGTTAACATCTTTTACTTAAAAACATTCAACTGCGGTTGCTGTTGGCACAGATTGACTTACTACAGACAGGACAGTAATTATGAATGCCCCCTCACAAAACAGGGACTAACTGCGGCAACCATCACTCATGTAATGTAAACAAACAAAGGCGCAAACAAAAAACAAAAAGCAAAGGCCATTCCTGCCCCAAAGGGCTTAATATTGTCTTTTGTTGGCATAGAAAACAAGTCACCATCAGGAAGGAGGGAGTTAAAGAAATGCACAGGCCAGGGAGTAAGTCAAACGTCTAGCCTAGTCTAGAGAGTCAGGTGCAGTAGTTCGCTAACTTATTTAACTCAACAGCAATCGCAACATGGCATTTAATAACAGTTCTAGGCCTTCCTGAGCGCATAGTAGGCCTACTGAGAAGACGAAGCGAAAGTGCTGTGAAGTACATGCATCTGTGCATATGTGCATCTGTGCAAGTCTGGTGTGTGTGCTTGCGGGGTGTGTGCATGGTGGAGGGGCATGGAGACAGCTCAGAGCAGTCCCTCCGTATTGCAGGCATATGGATTACTATCCACACGCCAGCTTTGCCCAGGCAGTGTAGACAGTTTCACAGGAGACACGTGTTCTCTGCCTTCCAATTCACTCCAGTGGAAAATCCAGGCAAGCTGATAAGGAAGCAGTCCTGTGTCCCTTCCTGAGGTAGGAGACAGAGACCCTAAGAATATGGTTAGGGTATAGGCCCAAAATGGAATCACAAAATGGTGAAGTTTTAAGATGGAGACCCCACAGCTCAGCAGCAGCTCCACTCTCACTGAACTGCCTGCTCACAGGAAACGGCTTGCAGCAGACCCAATGACTGACCTACAGCTAATACAGCAAAGGCTTTTTCCACGTCTTACCACATTCCAGGAAGCTGGCAATGCTTTTTTACAGTCAAAAGTTTTTAGATAAAGGGAGTCTCATGACCTTTGTGCCCATTCCAAAATTAGGAGAACCACTGGACCCATCTAACATGTGACGCCCACCACAAAGGGCACGCATGCACAAACGCCTCCTGAGAACAAGCCAGAACAAAGCCCCTGCTGACCAAGGAAAAAACCCCTCCCTCAGTTCCTTCTTGGCAAAGCATTTTCTATTTTATTTTTATTAATTTTTTTTGAGAGGTTTTTTGCTATAGGGCGTGTGCGCCAGACAGACAGAGAGAGACAGAGAGACAGAAAGCAAGAAATCACCCCCCAGGGGGGATGGCCACGCCATCATCCCTTCTCCTCCCTGATCCTCTTGGGATCTTGGGCACACATGCACACGTGCCCGGCGTGAGTTTTAAGCCACCGGATCCAGATGTGAACTGCAGTAGACTACATGGGAGTCCAGTGACATAGCCATTACGCTAACTGCTGGTCCCAGCAAAGCATTTTCTAGGACCCCTCCCTGCCTGAGAGTTGTTCTCTCCTTCAATAAGCTTTGCTTTGCTATCTCTTCTCTGTGTCCATGTCTCCAGTTCTTCATGAGTGGTGGGCAACAACCAGCGCTCTCCCACATCTTTACAATCTGGGTGACCTTGGAAAACTGGTAACACCTTCGTAATGAATTGTGGCCGTAGCCTGCGAGGTTACTGTAATATAAAACATTTGCTATCTTGCCTAGAAAATCATACATTGTATTACTACAGTGCCCATGTTATAGAATAATAAGAAATGAGATTAGTGAAAAATAAGGATGGTAGAAAAGGGAAACTATGGGTCGGCAGGTGGCGTGGTGGTTAAGGGTGCTGGATTCCCACATGGCTGACCATGGTTTGAGTCTTGGACCTGGTGGCTTGCTTTCTCGCTTTCTCTCTCTCTCGCTCTCACTCTGTTCCTCTCTGGTCAAATTAATATGAAATAAAATGAATAAATAAATGAAGTTAAATAAGATAATTCTTTAAAAAAAAAGGGAAAATATAATAAAGATATTTTATAAAAAGTCAGAAAGTAGTAGCAGGGAGTTTCATACATGGAGGATTTGCAAGACACATTTTGAAGTGTATTTATAGACCTACAAGGAAGATTATACAATGGAATCACATCACATGCCCAACTAAGTGACAAGAGTTAAACAATGTATGATTGGCAGAAAGAGAAAAAGAGAACAATTTAAATATTACAAGTGGCTCTTAACCTACTTCACTCAATAAGTGAATGCAAAGATTATTAGAAAAAAAAAAAAATCTAGCCAGCCATAATGGCACAGGTGACAGTTATGCACCACTGCACTCTGCTGCAGCCACATGAGAGTGGCGGGTTCAGATCCCAGGCCAACCTGACATACCAGAAACAGGGGCGCATGCCTGTGATCCTGCTGGCAGGCTGGAGCAAGGCATCACAGCATCGCCAGTCCTGCCATGGGTACTTATCTCTTGAAAGAAAGACAGTGAGAGACAGGATGAGCAGTTGGCATAATGGTTATGTTGCTGGACTCCCATGTAGTCGACCACGGTTCAAGCCCCGGACCCAGTCAGTGGCTTGCACTCACGCCAGGCATGTGTGTGTGCATGCCCAAGATCCTGAGAGGAGAATGGAGGAGAAGGGATTGCAGTATGGCCATCCTCCCTGGAGGATGATTTCTCGCTTTCTGTCTCTCTGTCTCTTGTCTTTCTGGCGAGTGCACACGCCCTATAGCAAAAACCTCTCAACAAAAAAAAAAAAAAAAAAAAAAAAAGAGAGAGAGAGAGCGACAGTGAGAGAAAGACAGAAACTGTAAATTGTTTATCATTTAAAAAAAAATCTTCAGCTCCAGAGGAAGGCTCAGACCTCATGAGCATTCTGGGTATATTTTGTTGGTTTATTTCTAAAGTAGTTTCTGAACACAAAATAATTCTTCCATATAATAGTTTATAAGAAGTAACTAAAATGAACTATCAGTACCTCATCTGTGTACAACTTTTTATCCCCAAAGTTAAACCTTTCTTGTGTTTATTACTGTTTCATACTATACAAGTATTACTCTTGCATGACCAATACATTGAGGAAAGAAGCACGCTAAGATACACTGACACATAAAATGAATATGCTACTGTTAACCCACAGAGAGCAGTGTCTCAACATTGGAGAACTGAACCAGATTCTCATTAAAGACTCTGGGTCTAGGAGTTTGATAACCTCTAGTGTTTTTTGATGTGCAAATTTTACCTGGGTCATTGTGGGAATGAGGCACCACAAAGACTTGAAGGGGTTCATCATCCCACTCGTGACTCTCATATGTAATGTCAAATCCTTGTTTCCAAACTCCACCATCTGGATTGTCAAAAGGAATTAGACTGTAAACATCCAACATCTAAAATTATAAAAAAAAAAGAAATTAAAGTTTGACCATTATTAATTTAAACTTAATGCCGGTAAACCTCTGCTTAAAAGTAACTTTTACTAGCTGCTGCACTGAACATACATAGTTTTAAAAAATAAGCCTATTTCTGCGGCTATGAATTGAAAAGTTTAAGGCAGAAAACATTCGCTCCCCATTCAGAGGCTTGAAACACGACTGCTACGGAGAACTGTCCTGATCATCTCACCCACTCCCCTCACCATCTAATAAAAAGGAATTTCACTCAATTCTTTCCTCCCTACTTTACTGCCAACACAATATAATGGAAATTTATAGAAAAAGAGGAGAATGAAGGAGAAGGGATTGTAGCGTGGCCATTCCCTCCCCCAGGAGAGTGTCATTTCTCACTTTCTCTCTCTCTCTCTCTCTCTCTCTCTCTCTCTCTCTCCAGCAAGCACATGCACCCTTATGGGGAGGAGGGGAGAAAGAAAGAAAGAATAAAAAATTTCTCATGAAATTTGACTTTAACCAAGTAGGCATTTTCAAATACAGTAATAAAAATAATTTACTTCATTTGAGTTGTCTTTATTGTATAACTGATTTCAAGTGTTTTTAAAGTGTATACCTGAATGGAGCTGGCAGGTGGCATGGTGGTTGAGGGAGCTGGACTCCTACATGGCCAATCGTGGTTCGGGTTTAATTTGACACACCATCCTCTCTCTAGTCAAATTGAAATAAATAATAAATTAAGTTAAAAAAATCTATACCTGAGTGAAAATGCAACTGTAGCTTTTTCCAATTTATTCAATATATGTTTATCTTTTCCTTTTTTTAATTACCAGAGCGCATGTGCCCTTGACCAAGAAAGACAGATGGGGGAGCAAGCCCCCAGTGGGACGTGGGGCGTGATCAAACCACGACGCCTTCTCCATTTTTCCATCCTGTCGGGGTTTGGGCTACACATACA
Source organism: Tupaia belangeri chinensis (assembly GCF_000334495.1). Classification (NCBI taxonomy): domain Eukaryota; kingdom Metazoa; phylum Chordata; class Mammalia; order Scandentia; family Tupaiidae; genus Tupaia; species Tupaia belangeri. The sequence continues at coordinate 2,263,138 of NW_006198133.1, forward strand.
CAAGTGCCTGACGTGGTTTTCAAGCCACTGGGCCAGGTTTTGAGTGGAGTTTGGCCATATGGGACTGACTCCCCCAACCACCAGACCACAGGGCCAGCTCCATGTTTATCACTGTTATTCTAAAAATAAAACTACAACAGGGTCAACTAGGTATAATCATTTAAAAATGGATTTTTTTAAGTGATGTTCCACTATTAAGTATCCAAATATTTTCTGTTTTTCCAATGCAATAGTTCTTCTAGCTAATGTTAATAATATATTTGAGCACAAAGAAAAAATACTGTCGAAAAAGTTTTAAACTTTACTTTTATTCTTCATATCTCTATAAACCACATGTGACAAAGAACACAACCAATCTTTAGTGAAACTATAAAATTTAGAAAATGCTAAAATGAGGCTGCAAAAAATAGATCCTAATTAATATATAAGTGGGTTACAAAAAAATTTAAGTATCAAATAAATTATATAAAAATGATTACAAAGTACTTTAAGGCAATATATCTTCCTATGGAATTAATGACGTTAGTAAATAAAATTCAGCCTTCATAAGGATGAGCCGTACTCTCTGGGAAGCAGCTGAGCAGGAGAATTCGTTAGTCCCTGCTAGTCCTTCTGGCACTTTCTTTGGACCTGAAGCTGATTCAGTACCCTCCTGCCTCACTCTGCTTCCTTCCATGGTTGCTCTCCAGTTCCCTTCTGCCCAGGTCAGGTGTGACCACACACACACAGGCTTTGCTGTTCCCTTAGCTTAGGTGACAGGACAGGGACTTAAGAGATACTCAATGAAACCCCAATAAAGCCAAGCCTCACGGGAACTTCTATCCCTGCAAGCACAGATTCAGATCCTTTCCGAACGTGGTCACACGCTAGCTGCTAAGATTACAGGTGCAAGGCCTGGCCAGCTCCCCTGAGCCCCGCTTCCAGCCTGGCCTGTGAACCAGGGCCTCAAGACCATATCATGTTCCCTGGTCTCAAGAGAAAAGGCCTATTCAAAAGCCAGGGTGAGAAGCCAACACATTATGTTCATCTTTCAAATACATACCTTGCAGGCTCCCACACGAAGTGCCAGTTTCTGGTCTAAGGCACAAGATTAAACCTAGCCTTCTGCCAATTTACACAGCAGAGCCAATATGAGTGACAGACCTTGAGGTTAAGAAAGAAAGAAGCCTTTCTGACCCTGGTTTGTAACTTCGTTATCCTTCAGAATGGCACTAAGAGAAGCATAAAGCAAACTAAACACTTAATTTTTAATTTTCTGATAATAACAAGCAGATGAAATTAATTTTTTTAGTAAAGATTTTTACTACAAAGCGCATATGCTCACCAAGAGACAGAGAGACACAGAAAGCAAGAAATCACCCCCCAGGGAGATGGCCACACCACAATCCCTTCTCCTCCATTCTCTTCTCGGGATCTTGGGCACACACACACTCCCAGCATGAGTTTTAAGTCGTCAGAGTCCCGGACTCGAACCGCACCAACTACGTGGGAGTCCAGCGATATAACCATTTGTGTATCTGCTTGTCCCGAAATTAATTTTAATGAGATATTTTATTTAAACCCATTTACCCAAAATGATACCATTCCAACAAGAGTCAATATAAAAAGAATGAAAACATTGAGCCTAGGAAGCCTGACATACTCTGTATACTATTACACAAATAACAATACAAGGCATTTGTGTATTTACTATTACACTCTGTGTAGAGATTACACTGATGCCGCATCTCAGCAAACTAGCCACATTTCACGTGCTCAGAGACCATGCGGAGTCAACAGCTCCCGCCATGGAAATCGAGCTCCAGAGTGCACCCTTCCCTCTAAGCAAGGGGACACTGTGCAAATAATAATAATATAAAAACTAACAGCACACTGCATGAAAACTAACAACATGTAACCTATATTTGGTAAGAGTGGAATTTTACTTATGTGTTCCAAAGGACAGTAAGAAAACACCTCCCCAAAAATGTAAAACTCCATAGATTTTGAACTATTACAAAAAATAAGGCCTGGAGGGGCCAAGAGTTGACGTAATGGCTATGTTGCTGGACTCCCATGTAGTCAACCGCAGTTCGAGTCCCAGACCTGGCGGCTTAAACTCACGCCGGGCGCATGTGTGCGTGTGTGACAAAGATCCTGAGAGAATGGAAGAGAAGGGATTGTGGCGTGGCCATCCCCCTTGGGGGGTGATTTCTCGCTTTCTGTCTGTCTTTCCGGTGGACACATGCGCCCTATAGCAAAAAATTATCAAAAAATAGTAATAATAAAAAATAAGGCCTGGAATGTATATGGAATAGTCATATTCTCATGCGCATAGACTTGTAAGAGAATTAGACATTTTTACCACTACAAGAATGCGAGTAATTTGTGACTCATCAAATTCCTTTACGAGAGAAATAGGAGTCCAGAGAGTTGAAGCAACTTACCCAGTTAGAACAGACACCAGATCAGACCTAAAAACAGAACAGAACAGAAAGCCCGTGATGCTTCACGCACGGGCGCCTTACCTGCACATCTGAATGCTGACTGCCACTGCGTGTGGCAAAATGACAGTCCTCGGGGTGGACCGGGAGGGACAGCTGTGACGGCAGAAGGCGGGAGCCAGCACCTGGGCTGAAATTGCCTTGTGAACTTTTCGCGCCGTCCTCCACTGACTCGCTCAGATTGATGACCGAGTCTCTGATATTTGAGATGATCTCATTGTTCTCGGCTAGCAAACGCTCCAAATGGTCTATTTTTTCTTGCAACATTGAGAGCTGGCCCTACAGTTAAAAAGAAGGAGACAGCTGTATGAAACACGCACGCAGCTCTGCTGAGACACACACTTCTTTCTTTATGTTTTTTATTTAAATTACATGGCTGCCCAAGAGGGCAGTCACTTAGCCTGCCCCTTTCCACTTCTGTAAGAGAGATCGCAGCAAGCGTGAACAGCTGCAGGGCTGAACACCGACTTACAGAACATCTCCATGGCCAAACTTGGCTTAGTCACTTTATCGTTCCATTTTTCCCATCGGGTATATGTGCTCACCAGAGAGAGAGGGAAAGCGAGAAATCATGCCCCAAGGGAATGGCCACACCACAACCTCTTCTCCACTCTCCTCTCAGGATTTTGGGCACACACGCACATGCACCCGGCGGGTTTTCAAGCTGCCAGGTCTGGGGCTCGAATCGTGAAGTCAGCCATGTAGGATTCAATGCATTGACCCCTATGCTACCTGCTGTCCCCTGCTTTTAAACTGGTGTAACAGAAGGACCAGAACATATGGGGGTATATTTTCTATTCCCCCAAGCCTGGTCCTAATAGATACCTGGGCCTCCAGAGTTACCATGTACATATTATATTCAGGTATGAGACTTGGAATTCAAGTATATCGACTCAAATTACTCACAAGAGTCAAGAAATGTAAATGAAAAGATCATGTGATTTCAATCCACTAGCACTCGTGGCCAGTCCTCACTAAGAAATAGCATCTGCAGAAAAAATCATCAACTCCTAATTATTATTAGCACGGCAGCTCCCAAAACACCACACGGTTCGTCATTCAGACTGCTTTTCCTATTACTGCAAGACTTCAGTAACTGAGACGGAAGTGTCCCCTCCACACCAAAGCTGTGGTCCTAGGACCAGCAGTTGGTGGAATGGCTATGTCGCTGGACTCCTACGTAGTCGACTGTGGTTTGAGTCCCAGACCCGGTGGCTTAAACTCACGCCGGGCACGTGTGCGTGCATGTCCAAGATCCCGAGAGGAGAATGGAGGAGAAGGGACTGCAGCATGGCCATCCCCCTGCTGGGGATGACTTCTCACTTTCTATCTCTCTGTCTCTGTCTCTCTCTCTCTCTGGTGAGTGCACGTGTCCTATAGCAAAAACCTCTCGAAAAGGAAAAAAAAAAAAAAGCTGTGATCCTTCAGAGCAACTGTCACCTCTGCAGGGGAGGAACGTCACCATAAGGTGGAAGCTGGCCTGTGTCTCAGCAGTAGACGGGCGCCAGGTGTAGTCCGGATCTCATTCTGCAAGACAAGCCCCGCTTCCCCCAGCAAACAGCAAGAGAGAACAGACGTGAGTTTGCGCAAACAGCACAGTGACGGCAGCCTGCGGGATCTGGGCGCCGTCCTAGCTCAGGGCTGAGACAGAAGCGAGGGCATCCTCGCAGATTCTAGATCAGTAAAGCCGTGGGCAGCGTCTCTCTACAATCCCTTCTTGGTAAGCACACACGGCCACTGGCTACGAGCGGATCTCCAGGGGAAGACCGAGGGAGCGCCCTGGCATGGCCCAAAGCTCCACCTGGAGACGCAAGTATTTGAGGGTCAGGTACAGTGCTGAGTACCCTGTGGCTTCAAAGTCTGTCTGAAATAAGGGAAAGACCTCTTCACTCATCATCTCAATGCTGCAGACTGTGGTTTTGTGAAACCACTCCTGAGAGAGTGTGCTGGATACTTCCAATACTGAAGGTACATATCTGCTTCAATGATGTTGCAATTTCCACCGCAGTGGTTAATGGTAAATCAAGCTCTTCTTATACCAAAGCAGAATTAGAACACTCATTTGACCGGTCTTGCCCTTAGTAAAGTGACACACTCCCATAAAATAAAACCTCTGCTTCAAGTAAAATCTCAGAGCTTTAAAAAAAAAAATCTATTCAATTTTATTTCTTGTTTTTTAATTTGCTATAGGGCACCCTGGGGAGAGACAGAAAAAGAGAAAGTGAGAAAACAAGCCACCAGGTCCAGGATTTGAACTCCAGTCTAACAATGTAGGAGTCCAGTGCCTTAACCACCATGCCACCTATTGGTCTGCTCCCCCAAATACTGGCGCTTTTAAAGATGACATATGTTGGGCTAGTAGGTATAACAGAGGTAAGGCAACTGTACCATGGCCAACTTAACAGTTCGAGTCCTGAACCCAGAGACTCGAAAAGCATCCCGGGGAGAAGGCGGGAATGGTGCGTGTGCATGCATGCTCAAAATTCCGAGAGGAGGATGGAGGAGAACAGATTGTGGCTGGCATCATCCCCCCTAGGGGGTTGCTTTCTCACTTTCCTTCTCTCTTTATCTCTGTTTTTCACTGGCGAATGCACATGCTCTACAACAAACTAAAAAAAAGGGAAAAAAACGGATGCCACACGTTTCATCTTACAGTATTACATGACTGTGGTTTTAATCCAGGGGTGCCCACACTTCTCCAGATCTTTCTGCACTGTTGAGGAAAAGATCATTCTGGAACCATGTGCATAACCAAGCGGCCTACAATTCCACAAGAGCACACTGACAGGAAACAGGACTCCTCTCACGTGCATTTCCGCTATAGCCTGGGCCCCACACCCCGTGATGAAAGTATTACTCAGAATAAACATTACAGGAGACCCGTCATGAAAAAAGTCCCTACAGGCGCTGGGGACAGCCTTCAATCTCACTGCGGCTTTAAAGATACAATTAATGATCAGGACCTGGAATTCTGTACTGAATTAAGTGCATGGAGAAAATTGTGGCCTGGGGATATGTCGGCATAATGCTGTAATGGAAATCATTTTCAAAACTTATTCTGCAGGGGAATAAAGTCTCCCTGCAAACAGCTGGAATTCTTAAAACACACACACGTCACAAGCCAGTTCCTGACACATGACAGAGAACAGTGGTACGGCCTGAAAAGGATGGACATGCAGCCGGCGTTCAGAAAACAGAAATCGCAGTGTTTCCATGACGCTGACAAGTCAGAGAACACTGATGGTAATGTCGAAGACGACGATTTTCTGTAGGGCAAGAAAATCACTTGTGAGAAAGCCACTTCGTTCTCTGATTTGCTAATCAGTTCTATAGGGAAGCCAGCGTTGCACTGCTAAGGGGTGGGGAGGAGGGTCATGATGTGGTGCACTCTGCTTTTGGTGAAAGAAAAACCGAACAAAAATCATGGGTATCAAAGACTTTTAAGAGAGCAGATGTATTCTACTACAGTGTAGAAAGGGATCAGGCCTATGAACAAAATCAACCAGTCTGTATCCACAGCTAAATCTCTACGCATATTATGTAATTACGGGCCCGGGGAGAACCCCAGCCACGGGGGCCAGGGTCGCTGAGATCACTCCAGCTGAACCTGTGTTTCCTCTCCCTCCTTCCTGTTAGAATGGAGCATCTCTCCCCCACTTGCAAGAACCCCTACTGCTCAACACAACCTCGTCTCTCGATGCTCAGTGCCTCTGCTCTTGGAAAAACTGATAATCAAGCTGCTCCTCAAACTCCCCTTCTAAGAGCAACTTATTGTCAAGGTGTAATATATTCTATTAGACCAAACTATATGAAATTGTGCTTTTACAGGTCAAAAATAGCCAACTCCCTCTATCTGATAGGTTCAATGTAACATTATACCCATCTAAGTCTAAAGAAGTCCAGCTTCCGGGACCAGCAGGTGGTGTAGTGTTTAAGGTGCTGGATTCCCCCAGGACAGGTCGCAATTCAGGTCTGAAACCTGGCAGTCATGCTGGGCACATGTGAGTGTGTGCCCAAAATCCCAGGAGGAGAGTGGAGAAGGACTGCAGTGTGGCCAGCCCCTGTGGGGGTGATTTCTCGTTTTCTGCGTCTGTCTCTTTCTGCCTCTCTCTAGTGAGTGCATGTGCCCTGAGACAAAAATCCTTAAAAAAAAAAACCAAAGTGCAGCTCCCAAGTTTCCCTCAACCCCCCAGGATGGTTGATTTGGGTACTGACTTGACCAGATGAGGAAGCTTAGGTAGCTGGGAAAGGCACCGCGGATGCTTTGGTGACCACTGAGCCGGTCCCTCTTCGGCTGACAAGGACACGTGGGGGGTGGCGTCTGAACAGAACCGGGCTGCGCCAGCTGCAGGAGAGGGTCTCTCCAGAGGAGACCGTCGCTAAGCGGTGGACTGACTGGAGAAGATGGGCCCTCACCTCAGCAGGCACCATCCAGTCAGCTGGAGGCGCCGACGGGACCACAAGGGAGGGAAGGGTGAACTCCTGCTCCCCTTCTGCTCGCGGTCGCCAGGACCCCGGGTGCTCCAGCCTTCGGGACACGTGCCAGTCGGCTCCAGAGCTCTCGGGCCTCTGACCACAGACTGAGTTGCACCACCGGCTTCCCTGGGCCGAAGGCCTTCCGTCTCGGGCTGAACCTTGCTACCAGCTCCTCTGCCCTCCTCCTGCGGGCGGCTCTCAGGACTTGCAGAACAGCCGCCATGACCCAGTGCCCAACTCCCCTAACAAGTCCCGGTCTCCACGCAACCCCCCCCAGGGCTGCTCCTGAGCCCTCTGACCTCTCCACCAAGTCTCAGTGCCCTCTTCCTCTTCCATGATTAAAACCCCACATCTGTTCCTGGTATATTCTCCCATGGAAACCTTGTCTCTGCAGGACCAGACCGATACAGTCAAATGCTCCCTGACACCAACGTCAGTCTGGAACTTCTGTCCAGGAACGCACCCTTCCCAGAAAGCTGCCTCCAGTCCCCGCACCTGCCGCCGCCGCCATCCCCACCTAAGCTGGACACCCTCCTCTCTGATGCTTCCTCATTCTGTTCACACATCCAGCCTATCTCCAAGCTCTTTCCGTTACACCTCCAAACACCTGTTCGTCACTCTCCTTCTTGCACTCTTGAGCAAGCGCTTGGTACAGGTGGCCAGAGATCTCTCGCCCAGCACACAGCCTCTTACTGACTTGCCCTGCCCTACTCAGCTCCAATCCCCTTCTCTGCATCCAGTGCTGGTTTCTTGTGGCACTTAGATTAAAATCAGAACTCCTGGGGGCCAGCAGGTGACATGGTGGTTAAGGGGCTAGACGCTCATGGCCAACTGCCAGTCAAGCCCTGGACCCACCTGCTTGAAAATCACGCTGGGCACATGCACACGTGTGCCCGAAATCCTGAATGGAGAAGAAAGGATTGTGGCGTGGCCATTTCCCCTGGGGGGGATTTCTCATTCCCCCTTTCTCTGTCTCTCTCTGGCCAGCACACGCATCCTATAGCAAAAATCTAAAAATAAAAAAAGCAAACAAAAAAAGCTGACACCACAGGCAGTAAGGACCTGCCTGCATTATCTTTCCCTTTTTCTCTCCTATCTTAGCTTCACACTGACCTCGCCCCAGGGCCAAGCCAGCTTCTCTCCACCCATTCTAAGATCTCCCTACCCGTTCTCTCTTGATACCGAAGCCTTTGACTTTCACCCCAAGCGTCAGCTCTGTGTACCCCTCCCCGCCCCTCACCTAGGATGGGTCCTTGCGGTTACGGCCAGCTCAGCTTACTTCTGCTCCTCCTCAGCGGCACTGCAATGGCCTGTTTTGTTCACATATCTCCCCCCCACCCCCGCATAGGTCTCTATTTTGAGAAGAGGCATCGGAGGTGTCTCGTTCATCACTGCACCCTAAAGTCTAGCAGAGCAGGATCTCAAATATTTATTGGGGGGAAAAAGATGAAAAGACAGAAAAACAGTAGGTAATTTTTTTTCTAAGACAAGGAAGTATTACATCTTATTTTTTGGCACATAAGCCATGACAAAAGCAACACAAATAAAAACACAACAGTCAAACAATTTCAGAAAATGTTGAAAAGCTATCTTCATTACATCCCAAAAAACAGCTCAGAAAAGAGTGCGAGATAAAGCCCTAACTAACAGAGTGGCCTTCACAGGCTGCTGATAAATGAGAAAGAAGCTGACCCACATCTGGCCACAGGATGACATTCAGGACCTGTGGACAGGTGGGACTCAGTCGTACAATGAAGAGGATGAGGGTGCTCCGAGAAAGTCCCTGCTAGGTGACGTCACTGTGCCAACACTGCAGGGCATCCTAGCACAAATCCGGGACGACTGAATATGCAGCCCGTCGTGTGGCACAGGCCTTTCATGGCGCAGGACCACACGTGGCTCTCCCCATGGCCAAGACCAGGAGCTCTGATCAGCCCAACCCAGCTTCCGGCTTCACCCCCAGCCAGAAGCACGGCTCAGAGGGTATGACTTCCCCCTGATGTAGGTAGTGGCAGGAGTTTGGAAACAGAACCCCAAGATGATTCTGGAGTATTTCCTGCCATGGCAGTAAGAAAAGATCTGCATCAACCCAATCAAGTCTAGGGGCCAACCAGTGGCATGGTTAAGGCCCTGGACTCCCAAGTGGCAGACCACAGTTTGGATCCTGAACCTGGCAGCTTGCTTTCTCTCACTCTCATTCTCTCTCTCATGCATGTGTCTGAAAGCAAATTACAAAATCATAATAATAAATAAAGTTAAATAACTCTTTAAAAAAATCAAGTCTCTAGTTAAGAGAATTGCAGAAGAGATATTATGACATGTTGATAATATAACCACCAATGGTAGCACATTCGAAAGAAGCAACACGTTATCCCAATGTGTATGTATGTGCTATGGTCTGAATATGCCCCTCAGAAACTCATGTGCTGGGGGACCAGCAGTTAGCGTAATGGCTGTGTCGCTGGACTCCCATGTAGTCGACCATGGTTCAAGTCCCGGACCCAGTGGCTTAAACTTATGCCAAGCATGTGTGCATGCGTGCTCAAGATCCCAAGAGGAAAATGGAAAAGAGACTGCGGCATGGCCATCCCCCCTGGGAGGTGACTTCTCGCTTTCTGTCTCTCTGTCTCTCTTTCTGGCAAAGCACAGGCGCCCTATAGAAAAAACTATCAAAAGAAAGAAAGAAAGAAAGAAAGAAAAAATTCACATGCTGGAACTCCACTGTACGGCAAAGTTACCAAGTGAAAAAGTAATTCTTCCACGGTGTCCCAGAGAAGGCCTAAAGGCAGAGCTTGGTTTGTATCAGAAAAGCAATGGTCTCGTGAACCAGTTAATGACTCTCTGGAGTCCAGCTCTCACGAGGAGGCAGTTCTCGCAAGTTGGTTACAAACATCAGCCAGGTGCACTCTTTGCAGGTGCCCACTGTCCCCACTGCTGTCAGCCGTGCTGTAAGCCGGTGACCCTGGACTTTCCAGCCACCAGAACCGTGGGTGTGTAAAGGAAGTTTTGGGTATAAATGCACCCAGCCTCAGGGACTTCTGCTAGCAACGAAACAGTGAGCTAAGACAGGGTGTGTCAGAGACTCCAGACCTATGTCCCTGTATTTATACCCTTTCTCCCTTAAATCTCCTTCTGTTGGAGTTAATGGCTCACTCCTCTGCTTTAAGATCCTCCTCGACTCTGACACTGTCACTGAATATGCCTACCAAAAACAGCAGCTCACAAGGGCCGTCCTTGTTAATGACTTGCTTCACCAGATAAAGATAACGTGGCTTAATGTGTAAGCATGTGGGCTCTGGCGCCTCCCAGCTGTGTACACTTGGGCAAGTCACTTTCCTGGGCCTCACTTTGCTCCCGGGCTAAGTGTAGACACTAAAACACACTCCTGGACAGGTTGTGAAAGAACCACATGGGCGGTGCCTGGTGGGCACTCAGGGAGCTGTTATTCCACTTGTTGCTGCTGCTACAACACAAGTACGGGGCATGGCACGCCCTGCAGAGCCAGTGTGCACCTCAGGACCGGGGACAGACTCTAATGCCAAGCCAGATCTGAATTCTGGTTCCTCTACTTAACGGCAAGGTAACCTTGGTCAGGTTACACAACTTCTCTGAACCTCAGTTTCCTCCTCTGCAAATGAGAATTAATAGTACCTACTCCTAGGGCAGTGAGGACGATTAAATGAGTTCGTATTATGCAAACCAATTTAAATAATGCCTGGCATGGTGAGAAGAATAAGGCTTAGCCAGATACCCATGTCCTCATCCCTGAAATCCGACTCCACACCTTACAAGGCAAAGGGTGTGATCAGTGTAAGAGTTTTGAGATGGGAAGATTTTTGGAATATTTGGGTTGGCCCAACCTAATCACAAGGGCCCTCACAAA
>NW_006198133.1:2274367-2278693 GCF_000334495.1 Tupaia belangeri chinensis
GGAGACAAGCGAGTCAGGCCAGAAAAGGAGATGTGAGGACAGAAGAGGAGGCCAGGGGGATGCTATTGCGGGAAGGAAGCCTCAAGCCAAGGAATGCACTTGGCCTCCTGCAGCTGGAGAGGCACAGCAGTCTCCCTGGGGCCTTCAGAAGGCAGCTCTGCAGCCAGCTCGACCTTAACCCAGTAGGGTCTTTCGGACTTCAAGTTTTCAGAACTGGAAGGCACTCCAACTTCCTCGTACATTTACCCAGTCTGCGGTGACCTGTTCCAAGGGCAACAGGAAACATACATACACATACATCTGCCTGGCAGAGTCAGCCTTTACGGCTAACACTTAGGAGGTTTCCTTACACTGGCTGTCCCAGTTTGAGGAAGTCCGTCCAAATCCCGTCAGAACAGCTGGACAGCTGTGAGCCAGAGGAGGGCCGAGCCCGGGCAGTGGAGCACTGGAGGGTGAGACCCTCAAGATCTGCTTCACGATCTGCTCCCCAGCAGCATCACAATTCACTGTGACCAGGCCCTACACCTGTCTTTGAAGAAAGGAAATAAAAAGACAAGGGTCCAACTTTAGGATTAAAACTTAAATCTTTGAGGCGAAACCACAATGGCTTGTGCTGCTAAAACACTGTGGTCCACAGTCTAGGACCACAGGGGAGGCCCCGTTCAATTCCAGATCCATCCTGAAGGACAGATGTGCTGTGTCTTTGTGGTCCCAGCCAGAGGCTGGGGCAGAACAGGACCATCGTGAGACTCACTCTTAAAAATAAGACTTTTCTGGGAAAGAAACATCACTATTTCCTTATTAGACAGTATTAGTGTATTGATAAAACGTGTTGTGAAGCCACTGAGGAAGCTACACAGGGGCAAACCCTGGAAGGGAAAACATTTGACAACAACAGATATACTAGGAGAACAGCCAGGAAAGGAAGAGCAATGGCCACGTCATGTTTATCTGGAGTATCTGCAAGGCTGATAGGAGGTATTTGAAAAAGCAAGGTCTGCAGAACAAGAGTGGAGAGAGGGACAAAGGTTACATCCTGCACCTGTAGACACCTGAATGGTGTGTCCGGTCAGGCCGAATCAGGCAACCTGAGGGGTCAATATAACCATGAGCTCCAAGCCCAAGAACGACCAGCATCACCGAGAGAGGGCACAGACCCACCACTGCCACTTCAGCAGTTCGCCGGTCCTCACAAGTCCCCAGTCAAGAACCGCTGCAGAGACCAGCAGTTAACATAACGGCTATGTCACTGGACTCCCATGTAGTCGACTACAGTTCAAGTCCCGGACCTAGTGGCTTAAACTCACGCGGGGTGAGTGTGCATGCGTGCTCAAAATCCTGAGAGGAGAATGGAGAAGAAGGGATTGCGGCATGGCCATCCCCCCCGGGGGGGGGGGTAGTGATTTCTTGCTTTCTGTCTCTCTGTCTTTCTGGCCAGCACACACACCCTATAGCAAAAACCTCTCAAAAAAAAAAAAGAAAAAAGAAAAAGAAAAAGAACGGCTGCATTAAAGCTAAATATAGGAACACAATTTGGTGAAAGAGTCTGTATTTCCAGCGGGAATCTGATCGCTGTTACAGCAGGGCCTGGCCGGTCAGCCACTGTTCCACCTACACAGGAAAACCCTGCTACTCAGTCAGACCACAGGAAGGCTTTCTGGTTCAACAAAATGACAAGGAATCCCTCAGATGCCCCCCACATCCCTTAAGACCTATAGTGCTGAGCCCAGAAAAGTGTGAGCCGGGGTCATGGCCACGGTTCTGTGTTTCCACCTCTCCACCAGTGAGCACAAGTCAGTTACAAATGACCTTCTCCTGGTATTTCCCCACTCCAAGCTCAGCGTGCCTGAGTCTCTTCCAAGTCTCTTACTGTCTGCGCAGCCACTTGTCCACACAAAGACATAAATGCCCTCGTGTGGGCACAAAGAACCCGTCATGGCATAATACCTTACCGAAACACAAGAGTGACTCTGTCCTGGCAAGTCACTACTCATAACCCTCCCACCTGCCTGGGCATGACTGCAGCAGAGGCTACTCGGCTAGGGTAGATACAAAAGTGCCACAGGAGGGTGAAGGGACGAGCAGAGGTTCCAAGCAGATCCCTGCCCTAGCAGGGCACGCAAGGAGCTCATGCCTGCACCGGACCAAAGCTCGGCAGCTGCCCAAATCACTATCAAGGCTCCCCAAGGATTCTAGCCTTGACCAGGAATAAGACACGCCATTCTCTCTCCACCCTCCTGCAAAACTGCGGTTGGGACTCCAGCGGCTGGGGCTCTCTGCAGGCTCCAGAATCGAGCTGCACGTGCACCCTGGGTTTCCAGATGTGTGTGTAGATGAGAACGACATGGTCTCCACCCAGACCAGCCCACTGGGGCTGCACACGACCCCCTGCTGAGCCAACGTGGCAGGCCCCTAAGTATTGGACAACATGAGAGTCCACAAAACAGACACACTTCTAAAACCAACTATTGAAAAAACAGTGAATAAGTAGAGCAAAACATTTGCATTATAACATATTTTAATAAAACGTGGTTTTATTACTTACAAATCCATTTAGCACTGCAATTAAGCGGCACTAAGCAAGCTAACTATTGACTAATAGAATCTTTTCTTGAATTTGGCACTTCCCAAACTGGTCTATAGAATCACTACTTTTAGTTTTTGCATATTTTTTTAAATCACGTTGATTTTTCTTCTAAAACATATTAATATATTTTTTTAAGAGAGTGACTTTTGCTATAGGGTACGTGCACTTGCTGGAGAGACAAAGAGACAGAAAGTGAGAAATCACCTTCCCCCCAGGGGGAAGGACCATGCCACAATCCCTTCTCCTCCATTCTCCTCTCAGGATTCTGGGCATTCATGCACACATGCCCAGCGTGAATTCAAGCCGCCAATCCAGGACTTGAATCACGGTTGACTACATAGGAGTCCAGCAATATAACTATTACACCACCTACTGGTACTCAGATCATGTGTCAACAATGTATCTCACCCAAGAACACGGATGAAAGCTCTTACAACACATTTGCGGGCTGCAATGATTCCCAGGTAACCAGGCCATGCTATTACATTCCATCCAGCATGGATCCTGGTCTACACGACTGTTCTGTCTTTGTACACAGGGCAAGTATCCATTTACACTACCTAGACTCATTCCTCATGGATCCATGGCATACACTGTATCTTCAGATCTCCTGCCAAAAATGCTGTCAACGTATTATAGAAGCAATTTTGAAAAATAAATTTCAACATAAAAGAGAACAATTCTCAGTAATGCAAAAAGCCAATCAACCTAAACTACAGTTAGTGTATTAAAATAAATACAATGGATATGTCTGAGATCATGTTTACAGAAATAGTTTTGAGGAACCCGTGAAAGGGGGGTTGTATAAAGTAGATAATCCACCTACCTTCAATCCTGTTTATACCACTCATACACTGAATAAGCCCCTTCTATTCCTTAGTGACTGGAGACAGGTATTTAAGCAAGCCCCGTCTGAATTATTACAAATTCTGAATTTCCTAACCAGCTTTCACAAGCACCAAAGATTCTAAGATTTTACAAATTCTTTCCTACCACCTTTCTTTACAAAAAAATCTATCTGAACCAATTGGTTCCAAGGGCAAGCGGGGGGGAAGAGGGGGGTCACAGAGCACACCACGCAAGTAGCAGATGCAACAGTAAGATGACAAAGCACAGGAAGACGGCAGCAAATTTCTAAATGTCAATGTCAGCTATCAAAGATGAGCTATGGATAAAAATGTCTTGGGTTCTAGGGATCAGCAGTTAGTGTAATGGCTCTGTCGCTGGACTCCCATGTAGTCGACCGTGGTTCGAGTCCCAGACCTGGTGGTTAAACTCACGCCAGGTGCGTGTGTGTGCGTGCCCAAGAGCCCAAGAGGAGAATGGAAGACAAGAGATTGCAGTGTGGCCATCCCTCCTGGGGGGTGATTTCTCACTTTCTGTCTCTCTGTCTCTCCCTGTCTTTCTTGCGAGCACACGCCCCCTATAGCAAAACCCTCTCCAAAGAAAATGTCTTGGGTTCTTTCTTCTCACATCTTTTTTAAAACAATTATTGGTTGGATCTTTTCCCTAAATCATAAGCAAGAAGTTACCTTGCCTCTTGAAAGCTGTCATTTGGCCTTAGAAATTTTCAGAGATGGCCCCTAAATCCAAGGCAAATCTTTCTTGTTCTGTGTGTGGGATCAGGGGCTTTTCACTCTTACAAAGAGGCACGTGGGGGGCTCTGCAGAAATCTGCCTGGCCTTCAGAACAACTAGGAGCTATGAGCCCTCTATTTGGGGGTGTAGCCTTATTTTTTT
>NW_006198133.1:2278812-2280926 GCF_000334495.1 Tupaia belangeri chinensis
TTGTGCCCTTCAGATTTGTGCCATGTGGCATGTGTGTTTGCAGGAGACAGACAGAGGAGAGGAGAAATCACCCTCCAGGGTGGAGGGTCAAGCTCAATCCCTCCTCCATCCTCCTCTCAGGACTTTAGGCAATATGCAAATACACCCACCTTTTGTCAGGCTGCTGGCCCAGGACTCAGACCACCTGGCTGGCCAAGTGGGGTCCAGTTTGCCTTAACCAGCACTGCACCTGCCACCCCCACCACTTCATACCCTCAACCTCACACAAACACACACACACGGCCATTCTCTATTTTACAACCTAGAAAAAATCATTTTGGCCCCAAATCTGTATCACAGATGAGAAGGGGCTTTCTAAGTCTCTTACTGAAAAGCTTCTTTGAAATCTTTTCTTCGGATCTTATCTTTCCTTAGGTACGGGACCCATGTGCTGCTCCCCGACAATCTGAATATAAGCTGCTTTCTGTTATTAACATCTGCTGCACAGCCATCTTAGTCTAGAAAGCATAGCACTGGCTGTCAGAGTGCACTGTCCCTCTGCCCTTTTCTTCCTGAGCACCGTCCCAGTGTGCTGGAGACAACCAGCGGCTGCGTCTTGCCTGATCCCGCAGGCAATGGCAGTCCATCCGGCCCGCAGGGCCCCTGCCACCCACGCCCACCGCCCTGCAAGTGGAACGGAACCTGGCTTCCTGTCCAGCTTGTCTTTCATATCGTCTATTCTGCAAAGAGCATGACCAGTCTCCCACAATCCAGAGGAAAACGGTGGAAGAAACGGTTTGGCTCAAGCACCCACCACTCCCCTGATCGAATCTGTTAGAAAGCCCTGGGCGACTCTTCCCAAAACGTCTCCACACTCCCTCCTCTAGGTCCAGCCAAGGCAGTGCTGGTACACGGACTTCTGCCTTCTGTCTGCCCACCTCCAACCGTCTCAGCTGCGGACCTGCTGCAGAGGCTGCCTGCACACTGCCACCAGAAGAACCTAGCCGGAGGACCCTGGCTCCCTCCCCGCTCTCACACGCTCTCCAGAATCCACGCGGACACTGCTCTTGTCCAGCAGCCCTGCCGCACTCAGCAACCTGGAGAGGCCCCGGCCGTCTGACTCGTCACTTCAGACGGACGCTCAGAGGGTTCTCGACGCAATCCCTGCTCTCCACACCTGCCCACATGCTTGCCAGCACCAAAGGCAGAACGGACTTAAATCCAGCCCATCTCACGTCTTCTTAAGGTGCCAGGCTCCTCCAGGACTCCAAGCCTTCAGAAGCATTCTCCTTCGGTCTAATGGAGTCAGGCCACCACCACAGTTTAGCTCCGTTTCTGAATTCCCTTGAAGGGACATCAAGAACATAAGGGACCAGCAGTTGGTGTAATGGCTATGTCGCTGGACTCCCATGTAGTTGACCGCGGTTCAAGTCCCGGACCTGGTGGCTTAAAACTCACGCCAGACGCGCGCGTGTGCGTGCCCAAGATCTCAAGAGGAGAATGGAGGAGAAGGGATTGCGGCGTGGCCATTCCCCGTGGGGGGTGATTTCTTGCTTTCTGTCTCTCGGTCTCTCTGTGTCTGGAGATCGCATGTGCCCTGTAGCAAAAACCTCTCCCAAAAAAACATAAAATAAGGTCACGAACTCTTCATTTATTCTTAGTTCCTATATCTCCAGAACCTAGAACAGAGCCTGGCCCATGACAAGTCCACTGGTAATAACCAGCCTTTAATTTAAGACTTACTATGTACCAGACATTCCAAGTCCTTTAAATAAACTGCTTTCATGAATAATTAATAGCACTTGACTGTCTATAAAAATGGCACTGCAGTTTCACCAAATAACAAGAAGCTCTTCCAAAGCAAGGAATGCACACAGCACATCCATCCGGAGGCACACAGCCATGCCCGACACACAAGTCCTCACAGTCAGGAGGCGCAGCCGTGCCCCACACACAAGTCCTCACAATCAGGAGCAGCACAGCCGTGCCCGACCCACAAGCCCTCACAGCCAGGAGCCCCAGCCGTGCCCAACACACAAGTCCTCACAATCAGGAGGTGCACAGCCGTGCCCGACACACAAGTCCTCACACACACTGGCCGACTACAGCAGCCAGACAGTGGCTGGCGCGGCAGG
>NW_006198133.1:2281172-2289938 GCF_000334495.1 Tupaia belangeri chinensis
CCAAGATCTCAAGAGGAGAATGGAGGAGAAGGGATTGCGGCGTGGCCATTCCCCGTGGGGGGTGATTTCTTGCTTTCTGTCTCTCGGTCTCTCTGTGTCTGGAGATCGCATGTGCCCTGTAGCAAAAACCTCTCCCAAAAAAACATAAAATAAGGTCACGAACTCTTCATTTATTCTTAGTTCCTATATCTCCAGAACCTAGAACAGAGCCTGGCCCATGACAAGTCCACTGGTAATAACCAGCCTTTAATTTAAGACTTACTATGTACCAGACATTCCAAGTCCTTTAAATAAACTGCTTTCATGAATAATTAATAGCACTTGACTGTCTATAAAAATGGCACTGCAGTTTCACCAAATAACAAGAAGCTCTTCCAAAGCAAGGAATGCACACAGCACATCCATCCGGAGGCACACAGTCATGCCCGACACACAAGTCCTCACAGTCAGGAGGCGCAGCCGTGCCCGACACACAAGTCCTCACAATCAGGAGGTGCACAGCCGTGCCCGACACACAAGTCCTCACACACACTGGCCGACTACAGCAGCCAGACAGTGGCTGACGGGTCAGGGGCACGGCCCGCAGGTGGAGCTCAGCCCCCTCATCCGGAAAGTCAAAGCCTGAATCGCCTGACCTAGAAAGATCTCCTCTACAATTCCATGTCTGACTTTTTCATATGTATGACTCTTCTGGGCTGCTGGGGACTGTTAAAGAATGACTCCTTCACTGCATTCTAAAAACGCAAATTCAGGACTTTTTTCTCTGCAGAAAATGATTCCGAGATGATTCATATTCTCAGGCTTCCATCCCCTAACGTCCCCCAGGTACCACGTTACCCCCGAGGCCAGAGCCCATAAACGCCACACTCCGCCGCACCTGTGGGGTGAGGGGGCAGATGAGGGGACAGACGCGAAGACAACGCCCTCGCCCTGAAGGAAAGGGCGTCCCCGACGAGGGGCACAGGTCACTGGCAGCCCCGGCAGAGACAGGCAGAGACACGGCCCCTGAAGTTAACTAACTGGGAGACGTAAAGCACTCTCCATCCTGGGAAGGCACGAGGGGCAAAATGGGAGGCAGGCCGAGCTGTAAAACTGATTTTAAAATAATGAGAGTCCCTAGGTAAGATTCAACAACTTACATTTCCTCTGTCATTAAGAAAAAGGGGAAGGAATTAGAAATAGGAAAAGCAAAAAGCTACACAAGGAAGCCACGGTCCAGATGTGAGGGAAACTGAAATACACGGCCTGACTCAGTAGCTGGGAGGTCAGAAACCCCCACGCTCTGATGCCTAGAATATTCCATTCAGTGCAAAGGTTTAACGATGAAAGACTATGCCTCGCTCTCTGAGGCCAAGCTATCTGCTACAAAACGAGTAATAGCTATATCAGCATCAAACTGAAAATGCTGTGTTGGTTTCCTAACATTTTTTAATTTTCTAATTGACCAAAATTGCATGTGTGTTGTTTCAAAATACACATACACTATGGAATAGCTAGATCAAGCTCAGTAACATATACATACCTCACACGCCACCTTTTATCATGAGAACCTTGAAATCTATCCTCAGCAATTCTCAAGAACATAAGACATCGATATTAACTACAATCCTCATGTGGAACAATTACCACTTGACCTTATTCCTCCTATCTGAAATTCTGAACCCCTGTTCATTGGTTTTCAAATTTCATAACCAACCAACAGAGCACCTAAGAGATTCAGACACCTAAGTGAAATACGGATGACATAAGATTGTCGGTGTAAAAGGAATCTTGGCCAGGGGTCAGCAGATGGTGTGGTGATTAAGGTGCTGGACTCCCACAGGGCCATCCATGGTTCGAGTCCAGACTTGGCAGCTTGAAAATCTCTCCGGGCGCATGTGCATGTGTGCCTAAGATCCCGAGAGGAGAATGGAGGAGAAGAGATTGTGGAGTGGCCATCCCCCCTGAGGGGTGACTGCTCACTTTCCCTCTATCTTTGTCTCTCTCCAGGGAAAACACATGCCCTATGCCAAAAACCTTTCAAAATAAGTAAGAGAAGAGCCAATGGCTGAGGGAGGATGAGAAATGAGAAGATGGAAGGAAAATGAGTGGAAGAAAGTCTAAAAGTACCAACTTTCTTATCCAATAGAATAGAGAATCCAGAGGTTTCATCGAGCTGATGGATCAAGGAAATCAATACGATTACATTATTGAATGTTGTGAAGGTACAGCAAACAGAATTAAAAAAAAAAAAAAAAAGAAAGAAAGAAAAGAAAACTTTAAAAGTTGGAAAGAGGGACCAGCAGTTAGCATAATGGCTATGTCGCTGGACTCCCATGTAGTTGACCGTAGTTCAAGTCCCGGACCCAGTGGCTTAAACTCACGCCGGGCGTGTGTGCATGCATGCCCAAGATCCCCAGAGGAGAATGGAGGAGAAGGGATTGTGGCGTGGTTATCCCCCCTGGGAGGTAATTTCTCGCTTTCTGTCTGTCTCTGTCTGTGTGTCTGCTGAGCGCACACACCCTATAGCAAAAACCTCTCCCAAAAAAAAAAATGTTAGAAAGAGAAGGTACTGAGTTAAATTCCAGATCTCTTGTAAAGGAAAAAAAAAAAAAACAGCTCAAAATGGAAAAAAAAAAAAAATCACAAAAGAAACACAATCATACATTCAGGATCAGAGAAGGAGTCCCCGCAGAACCGCCTGGGGAGGGACCGGCTGCAGCACCAAACACTGCCATGCGGAGCGCAGGGAGGCCCAAGAAAGAGAAGGTACTGAGTTAAATTCCAGATCTCTTGTAAAGGAAAAAAAAAAAAAACAGCTCAAAATGGAAAAAAAAAAAAAATCACAAAAGAAACACAATCATACATTCAGGATCAGAGAAGGAGTCCCCGCAGAACCGCCTGGGGAGGGACCGGCTGCAGCACCAAACACTGCCATGCGGAGCGCAGGGAGGCCCACGTGCGCGCCCGGGGTCTGTGACTGGGAGCCCAGCTGCTGAGACGGGGGTGGTGTGAAGACCCTGGTGTGGGTCTTCTATCTCTATTCCACGGAAGAAATAAACTTCAAACAGAGAAGAGGCCAGAAGTGGGACTTAAAGGGTAAAGAATGGAGAAGGGAAAGGGGCGCGATGGTCAGCACACCTCTTTCCGTACCAGAGAACTTTCATTTCTGTGTACATGTGCACTGTCACAAATACTTACACATTTAAGAGAAAAGAATTCCTGGCAGAGCCCTCCGCACTCTACACTGAATTCAGGACAATGACGTCGCCTGGCAAGGGCACAGGACGGGGTCAGATTCGGGTCTGCTCTCCCTCAGGAAACAGCATGTACTTTCTCAGTTCTTCCCAAGGCACCTATTTGTAAAGGCTGCTAGTCAGAAATCCATTCACATGTACAAATTATAGAAATGCATACATTTTGGGAAAAAAAAATACTTAAAAACTCTACTTAACACTAAATCTTTTTTTTTTTTTGAGAGGTTTTTGCTATAGGGCGCAAAAGAGAGAGACAGAGAGAGACAGAGAGACAGAAAGTGAGAAATCACCCCCCAGGGGGGATGGCCATGCCGCAATCCCTTCTCCTCCATTCTCCTCTCGGGATCTTAGGCATGCATGCACACGCGCCCGGTGTGAGTTTTAAGTCACCGGGTCCAAGACGTGAACCGCGGTCGACTACATGGGAGTCCAGCGACATAGCCATTATGCTAACTGCTGGTTCCCCAACACTAAATCTTAAACTAAATCTTAAACTATGTCATCTTATTAAGACTGAATGTCCTGGAATGTGATGACGATGTAAACCTTTGAGGGCATATATGGGATGATGCCTGTGTTCCAGGGAAGAAAGTGACACACAGTCTTTAAGAGATGATGAGGGAGCCAGGAGGTGGCATGGTGGTCAAGGCACTAGACTCTGCATAGCCAACCATGGTCCGACTCTTGGACCTGGCGGCCTTCTCTCCCTCTCTCTCTACCTATCTGGTGAGTACACGTACTCGGTATCAAATTAAATAATAATGATAAATAATTATTTTAAAAAGAAAGAGATGGTGAAAAAATATCCGGAATTAACAACCCACTGATAGGTAGGAGAGGCCTTGGACCCCTGCCAACAACCTAGTGGTGTCAGCCTCCATGCCGGACCCCAGCGATCCCAGAGAGCTGCCCAGTTCATGGAGACCCTTACACCTGGGCTCTGCACTACTAACCACACTTGTGGGTACATTAGGCTCCGAATGCAGCCCACCTGAATGACAGATCCCTAGAATTATAGTCGTGGTTTTCTATGTTGCCATCATGGATCACTGTCGCATAGTTCCCGGCCAAGAACCTCTTTCCCAGAGCAGTCCTACAGCGAGAGACCTGCATGGACAGAAAGGAAGTAGACACGGCAAACGTGGCCACGCTGGAGCACTGAGTTCCCCAAGGGCACCTGGAAACCTGCAGCAGGAGGAAAACGTGGGTTTTTTTTAAAGGTTATTGCCATAGGGCATGTGCACTTGACAGACAGAGACAGAGAGAGACACTGAGAGAGAAAGTGAGGAACCCCCCCCCCATGAGGGGGTGGCCACACCATAATCGCTTCTCCATTCTCTTCCTGGTATTTGGGGCACACACGCACACTTGTCTGGCATGATTTTCAAGTGGTCAAGTCCAGGACTCAAACTGCGGCCCATCGCTTTAACCCTCACGCCACCTGCTTGTCCCAAAGATAACACGAATTTTAAACCACACTATAAAACCACAAAGTTTGATCAATGCTTATCTCATAATCAGTTTACAAGAATTGTGTTTGTTTTTTAAAGAATTATTTATTTAATTTTATTTGTTGTTGTTACTATTATTATCATTATTATTATTAGTTTGACCAGAGAGAGAAAGAGACAAGCTGCCAGGTCTGGGACTTGAACCACAGAGGGCTATGTGGGAGTCCAGTGCCCTTAACCGCCATGTCAACCTCTGGCCCCAGAATTGTGTTTGTTTTTAATTAACCCAGCTCAGCTTCAAGAGATCCGACCATGCTATTGGGCTGTTGGGAAAGTCATGGCGCATTTTAGAATAGAAAAACACGTCATGACTTGCCCAACAACCTAATATTTGTCTTCAATGTTAATGACATGGAAATAGGGTTTAAACCAGGTGCTGGGTAAACGTTCTCTGAAAAGAATTGGATAGTAAATATTTTAGGTTTTCTGGGCCAGATGGTTTCTGCCCCAGCTTTTCAACTCGGCCACTGTGGCGTAACAGCAGCCAAAGACAACTCGGGGACAATGACTGTGGTGAGGCCAAGGAACACTGAGCCCTTTAAAAATGGAGAAGCCATTCCCAGCTCGTGGCCTTACAAGAACAGTGGCAGGGGGGTCACAGGTGGCAGGCAAAGTCCAAGCCTTGCGGCCGAAAGATAAAGAGACTAATATCCTCCAAGACTTCATTCTCTTCCTGACCCCTACCTTCTCCCACCTTTCCTGAAAAATGCTGGAGGGCAAAATGACATGAATAAGACAGAAGTCTCGATCCAAGTTAAGTTCCGCTTTCTTTCCTGGCTTGTTCTCATCTCAGCAAGGTATACAAAAAGCAGGACCCAGAATCATCAAAATTCACAGGAATAAAACAAAGTAAAACCCTGACAGAAGGAGTCTGGCGGAGAAAACCGAGCCATCTCCCCTGATGTTTGCACATGGCTTTTATAACATCTTATTACTAATCTGTGTATTTCCCCATGCTAAATGACAAGGGGAATGAATCTACTACCCACCTCTAACTCAGCTGTCAGAAAGTACAAGATGGTCTGCTATGAACCAACTTTTCTCAAAATAAGTACATGTACCTGCTACAGATAAGAAAATAAAATTCCATTATAATAATCTTCCACGTTTCTAAACTTGCATACAACATAGTCTGGCCTTGTGTCTTCTGTAACTTACAATTTAGAATCCTAAGTATATGAGTACATTTGGGACCAGCAGTTAACATAATGGCTATGTCGCTGGACTCCCACGTAGTCGACCGCGGTTTGAGTCCCGGACCTGGTGGCTTAAACTCACGCCAGGCGTGTGTGCGCACGAGCCCAAGATCCCGAGAGGAGAATGGAGGAGAAGGGATTGCGGTGTGGCCATCCCCCCTGGGGGGGGATTTCTCGCTTTCTGCCTCTCTATTTGGCGAGCGCACACGCCCTATAGCAAAAACCACCAAAAAAAAAAAGTCACTCTGACCAGGAATTTGAGCACCGTGAAAGAGTGGCCAAAGAGGCAGTGAGGCCTTCAGAATCCAGCAACCAGAGATCATCAGAACTGTGAGTCTCCTCCCATTTTTATGAAGACTCCTCTATGGAAGAGGAACCAGGCAAAACTAAGATGGTGGATTCGAGAAGTTGAGAACAAAGGCAGGCATGAACAATGGCTCCTGAGAAAGTCTTGATGCTTCTGGTTTTCAAAAAAGGTCAAAGATTTAACAGATAAGAAAGAAGAAGAAAAGCAATAGCTGACTCAAATAAAAACAACAAATACAAGTGGTCTTTTAGGCCCCACTGCAGGAGCCAGGTTTGGATCCCAGGCTGACCTGAAGCGTCTGGCATGTACTGGCTGCTGGCTGAGGAGTCCTGGGATCAGGTGCCCTGCTTCTCTTGTATGATTTCGTCTCTCAAGAAATAAAATAAAATAAATTTTAAAAAACAAAAGTGTTTGGGACCAGCAGATGGCATAATGGTTACGTCTCTGGACGCCTACGTAGTCGACCGTGGTTCGAGTGTCGGACCAGGCAGCTTAAAACTCTAGCAAGGCACATATGCCTGCGTGCCCAAGATCCCGGGAGAATGGAGGAGAAGGGATTGCGGTGTGGCCATCCTCCCTGGGGGGTGGGGGAGGGCGATTGCTCATTTTCTGTCTCTCTGGCTAGCGCATGCACCCTATAGCAAAATTCTCTCTTGCAAAAAAAAAAAAAAAGTGGTCAGTCTAGTTAATGTTTTGCCCATTGCTCAGATATCCCATAACCCCAGTTAATGTGTAACAGAGAAAATAAAATCCCCTTCCAATCTCTTTCAATAAATATGACTGTGACATCCCTGGAGACAGTATTAATATTTGTTTAGGCATTAATAACAGTGTTGAAATGGGAACAACATATTCAATTCAATTAAAAATAACAATAAACTAAAGTCTTCAAACCAGATGTAGGCCCAGTTAGCTTGTAGGAAGGCAGCTTGGGTCTTAGGGGAGTATCGGAGGGAGGCAGAGTCCCCCCAAGAGACTGGTGGACTCAGAAGGAGGACCAGGCTCAGGAAGGGGATTTAACATTTTGGCATTCCCAAACTCTGGCTGCCACCACTACCAAAGTTCCATCACTCTCCAAAAGTCATAATCTCAAGCATTCTATCTCAAGAAATGAGACAATTTTCCCCTTTCATGGAGCCAACGAACTCTAGCAACAAGTGCTACTGTTTACAAGGAAAGTACACTTGAGGAAGAGGAGGTCATATTTTTCTATATTCAAATGTTAAGATTTACAGATTTATTAAAACAAGAAAAAAGTTAATTCATAGAGAAAGGTCCAAAGCATGTGTTGCCTTTGTTAATATCTATCGTGCTGGACTCGCCAAGAGTACTAGCAATATTGGGACCAGCAGTTGGCACAACGGCTGCGTCGCTGGACTCCCATGTAGTGGACTCCCATGTAGTTGACTGCGGTTCAAGTCCTGGACCCAGTGACTTAAATTCACGCCGGGCATGTGTGCATGCGTGCCCAGGATCCCAAGGGGAGAATGAAGGAGAAGGGATTGCAATGTGGCCATCCCCCCTGAGGAGCTGATTTCTCTCTTTCTGTCTTTGTCTCTCTCTCTCTTTCTGGCAAGCACAGACGCCCTATAGCAAAAACCTCTCCAAAAAAACCCACAAAAGAGTAGTAGCAGGATGAAGCATTTCTGCACCTGTCTGTATGTGTATCACACAAGTTAAAAAAACAAAATCAGGGGCTAGCCGGTTGCACAGAAGTTAAGGTGGCTCTATCCTGAATGGCCACCACAGTTCAAGGGCAGGACCCAGTGGCCAGAACAATATGCCAGGTGCATGTGCATGCAGGCCCAAAATCCTGAGAGGACAATGGAGAAGGGATTGTGGTGGGCTATCCCTCCTGAAGGGTGATTTCTCACTTTCCCTCTCTCTGGCAAGCACACACACCTTACAGTAAAACTAACTAACTAACTAATAAATAAATAAATAAAAGGCCCAATGGCTTTCAAGCAAATACTTAGACATTCTCACTTTCTCACTTGATAAGTGTTATCTGGGCACAAAGATGAAAGTCTGAATTTCACTTTTAGATTTTTCATCAGTGTCTCAACTTCTGTAGAGACTTTCAAGACTTACTATTACCCCCTACAACCATGTACTATACCGGCTATCTAGAGATCGCTCACTCGTTACACAAAACGTGGCTCAATATCATTCTCCAGAATCAAATGCAAGGCATGGAGAAGCTATCCTATTACACACCACTGTAGGTAGTAAGCAATCTGCTTGTGAGAACTTCGAGGAGACCTTAACAATGCTTCTCCTTTCCATCTGCTCAAAATCTTACCAGAAAGCATTTTCAGGACATTAGGCCCTGGCCAGCTTCTCACTGAGAGTGGAATTTTTATTAATTTTTTAAGCTAAGATTTCTGAACCCTGAAATACACATACAAGCTAAAACGGGCATGGCCACCTGTTGCCTCCAGCCCTCAAAGGAATTCTTCCTGAACACAGGGAGGATGTCTCCCCAACACCGCCTCAGAGGCGCAGCTGTCCCCCCC
>NW_006198133.1:2289969-2292873 GCF_000334495.1 Tupaia belangeri chinensis
TCAGAGGTAGGGGGACATGGAGCAGCAAGCACCTGATCCAATCTGGCCCGCGAGTCTGGCCGACTGATGGAACACCCACAGCTGTGGGAGGAGGAGAAGGAATGAAGGCCCAAAACACAGCGAGGGGCTTGTTCTCAATCCGGACGGTCTTCTAAGACAGAACTGACGCCTGACTGAAGGAGGGTTCTCTAGCTACTGAAAGAAACCAAAATGAACAATTCAAAGAACCTCAGTAACTC
This sequence comes from Tupaia belangeri chinensis, assembly GCF_000334495.1. NCBI lineage: Eukaryota > Metazoa > Chordata > Mammalia > Scandentia > Tupaiidae > Tupaia > Tupaia belangeri. Next base: position 2,290,209 of record NW_006198133.1, read on the forward strand.
TCTAGATAAATCATTCTACCAGACACCCAAAATGAGGCAGTGACTGACTAGCGAGCCCTATTAAAACTCAGAAATTCAGTGTCTGAACTGATAAAAGAAATATAATATCCAGGGCGGGAGGGGGATCTTCAAATGTTCACAGGAAATGCATACCATGAAAGAACCAGGCATACACTGCTAAATGGTTTTGCACCAAAATAAACCTGTAGTTTGATTCCATTTTCCACAAACTTTTTGAAGTCCCCTCTAACGGCACCCTTACTCCAGTACATATTAATGAGGTGGGAGAAAACAGTTCATTTCAATTAAGTCCAAACCATTTGCCCCGAGCTCCTCTCGCTATGTTTAGTGATGTCACCCAACAAATTGAGGTTCACGTGGAGTAAGAAGACATAAAAAAATGAAAGAATCAATGAAGTGCTGGGTGCTGGGTGGGTGCAGGGCGGCATGATGGTCTTCTTTACACTGTTCAGCTCTGCAATGAGTGGGAAGGTGTCAATCTCAAGCATTAAGTGTTTCAGTAGAAGGACCACATTCATTATGACTTCATAATAAATCCCTTAAAAGAAGAAAAGCCAAAAGCTAAGAGGCCATAGAGCAACGTGGTCTTTATCTGTGTTCTACATCAGGTCTTTCCAGAAGCGAGCTGGGCGGAAGCAGTAGGCAGAGGATTCCTGAGGAAGGACAGTGCAATGGCTGAAAGGCCAGACGCCAAGGCCTGACAGTTCAAATCTCAGCTTTTAGCTATGTGTCTGGGGCAAATTAAACCTCTCCATGTCTGTTTCCCCACCTACTGGGTGCTGACTGTGGGAATCGACCTTATCATATAAAACACCTAGGCTGGGGACCAGCAGTTGGCATAATGGCTATGTCGCTGGACTCCCACGTAGTCGACTGCAGTTCAAGTCCCGGACCTGGTGGCTTAAACTCATGTGGGGTGCGTGTGCGTGCGTGGCCTAGATCCCCAGAGGAGAATGGAGGAGAAGGGATTGCGGTATGGCCATACCCCAGGGAGTGATTTCTCACTTTCTGTCTGTCTCTCTGTCTTTCTGGTGAGCGCATGCACCCTCAAAAAACAAAACACAACAAAAAAGAACAGCTAGGCTAAGGCCAGGAGTTGAGCTTGGAAGGCTGCTGCCTACCTGCTCAGGGATGCAGTAACCGGCCAGAGGATAATCTGGCAAAGAGTACCTTCCTCCTGCACTGAAAAGCCTGTACAGGAAATCTAAGAAAGGCCACCGCGGTAAAAGCCCCACCTTCCAAACCCTCTCCTCTGCACACAAAACTCTGCGCACAGGCCCTCCTCCTCCAGCAGAGACTGCCACTCTCCTTCAAATGCTTAACACTTCAAGCAAAAACGTGGGCCCCTCCTGAGGACTAGGGATGGATATTAAAGTACTGGAATTAACTTTGCCTAAAATTTCCCAGTAACTGAATGAGTCACTCACTTCTTTAAAAACAGAGTAAAATGTCAAGGTTGCCAAAGAACCCCGGCCCAGATGTTTGCATAAATCATTCTCAAGTGATCATCAAGCCAAAGACAGAGGACATTACTCAAGATAACACTTCAAGTAAAATACAGCCGCTTTTATGATTCTTTCCTGTAAGGGAGAGAATTCTGAAATGTAGTGACTGGGGAAAAACATCATCGTAAATTTAACCCTCAAATTAGACAACGTATCAAACAAAGCTTGGAATTCTCCTTGCACTCCGGCTTCAGAGGGTTTCGTTTCTGTCAGGCCGTTTTCTCCCACCTCGTCGGTAAGCACTGGACAAACTCCAGGTTCAAGATTAAAAGACAGCTCCTACCGCTTGTTCCTGTTTTCTCTATCACACTACCTACGGTAAACAGACCATTTTGGAAATCGTGACACATCTGTATGCAATCAAGTATTTTACTATCTTTCACCTGGAAAATATTTTCAATGCTGATGATAGGGTCCATAAAGGGGCCTTTTTCCATTTTCACAATTATTCATGTAAAGTTTGAACTTTAATTTCAATTAACTCCAAATCATTTGGCCTAAGTTAAAAAAGAAAACATCCACTTGTTAAGTCCAAGGTTTCTCTACCCCTATTTTAGATTAGCCTGTCAGGGTTTTAGGTCCTCAGATTTGCTCACTACGCCGCACACAACGCCAGCAACACTAAAACTGTCCCTAATGTACAGGTCACTGGCGAGGGGGTTCGCGCTGAACCCGCACACGCCGTGGGGTGCCTTTCCAAACGGGACGGACCATGTCCGTGTGCTTACTTTCAGTAACGTTCAATAAAAGACTTTGGACGGGTCGTTTCCCCAACTCAGCAGCCCCTCTGATCACAGGGCTCAGAACTGAGCGCCCCACAGCTTCAGGCCTGAGAATAACACGCGCTTCCCGGCTGGGCTCCCCCACGTCTGCTCCAAACCAACCCAGGGAACTGCCGAAGGACGGCACGCAAAGCAACCCTACGCATCTACCTCTAAGAGGGCCGAATACGAAATAAACTTTATCTCTGCAGAGACAGTGAACGCGTGGGGGGAAGCGCCAGGCAGGTCTGTTTGATCCATTTCCGCGACTCGGGGCGCGCAGGCGGTCCGGGCTAGCGAGGGCGCCTTAACCCGGTGCGAGCCGGGGCCATCCCCAGCGAACCGCGGGCGGCACGCCGGCGAGGTGGCGCTTCCGCC
>NW_006198133.1:2292901-2293113 GCF_000334495.1 Tupaia belangeri chinensis
TCGCCCGCCGCGTGGCCGTGGCCACCCCGCCAGGCATGGGTCCGAGTGGGGGAACACGGCCACGTCCCCAAGCGTGGGTCCGCCCCCGCACGCCGCCCGACACTTTGAGAACTCGGAGCGTGCGGAAGGGGAAGCTCCGCGGTCCGAGCGCTGCAGGGCGCGGGCTAGGAAGCTCGGACCGCTCCAGCCCGGCCTCGCCCAGCCCTGGGGCC
>NW_006198133.1:2293160-2293400 GCF_000334495.1 Tupaia belangeri chinensis
CCCCACGCCCGGCCGCTCGGGCCCGCGCCCTGGCGCTTACCTGCGGAAAGGAGCCCTCGCGGCGCGGGCCCCTGGGGTAGTCCAAGTGACCCCGGTCCAGCATCAGGTAGAGCGAGAAGATGACCACACAGAAGATCGCGCTGCCGAACACGGTGAACTGGCGGCTTAACTTCATCTTCCTCGACAGAGTCGGGCCAGGACACGGTCCTCACCGCAGAGCGGCGGACGGCGGGCTCCAGC
>NW_006198133.1:2294255-2343191 GCF_000334495.1 Tupaia belangeri chinensis
GATGAGGGGGCGGGCCCCCCGGCGCCCAATCGCCGCGCGCCGCCCGCCGGGCCCGCCCCGCGCCTGCCTCCCTGGACCCGGGCGGAGCGGAGCCCTCTCCCAGCGCCTGTGACCCCAGAGCGAGCTTTGCTGGAGTTGGGGTCGTTGGTGGCGCTCGGGAGCCAGCAACCCGCGTTCCACTGGGACCACGCGTACTCCCCACTCCCCTTTCGCTGCCCAGGTTTTCTGTTTTGGAGGAACCGGGTTCTGCGTGCTTTGGAAGAGTATTCGCTGAGGGGCTGCGGGAAAGGAAGAGAGGACTGAGAATCCTGTCTGGGCTCATCTTTTCCTGCATTGCTTTTGGTGATATCCTGATGAAACCTGGAGGGACAGAGCCTCTCACAAGCCCCTTCAGGCAGGTGTAAACATCTGACTACAAGATCTGTAAGAGGAGTTTGGGATATGCTGGCGCTTGTTATTGATGTATTGCCTCTCAGCTCCAAATTCACCCTTTTTGACTGCATTGTGAAAATGGATCTGGGCCTTTTAAACAGGGTTTCCTTTGCCTTCTGGACTGAAGCTTTGTCAGCAGAGGGCGCTGAAGAGCCATAACAGGAAAGAGCGGTGGGGGGGGGGGGGGAGGGGGGTACTGCCTGTATTTTTCTCCAGTGCCAAGCTTCCACAGTGCTTGGCAGCAGCAGGCCCCTCTCACTCCCCTAGCTCTAGCAGTTTAGTAGTGCAGGTGAGACACTGCCCTATGAATCGCTTTCCTGGCACCCTAAAAAAGATTTGCAGCACACATTTGCAGAGGGCACATTTTCAACAATTTTCAGCATTGCACCACTGTGATTCTTTTCCATGCAATGATCTAGACTATGCCCTCTCCACAAGTCTAGATCTTAACCCTAGAGAATATGGGGCTGTGGAGTGGAGGGGGAAAAGGGAGGCTGGGTTCTTCCCTGGCCACCCTATCTCTTAGCCCAAGAGTTAGTTGTAAGGTTAGCTCCTTAGAACTGCTGTTTCTGTATTCTCTAGAGTTCCCTTCTTGCTGTGAATCTCTCGTTACTCTAATCCCCTATTATAGCTCATAATTCTTATTATGAGCCTTTCCTTTCCGAGGAGTAGTCCCAAGAGATGGACCTGCAAAGGCAGGATTTGGAGGTCAGTATGATTGAGACTTTGGGCTTGAGCTTTTTATGGAAGGGAAATGGAATACTAGCGTTTCATAGCATGCAGGTCATCTCAGCTACCCGAGCCATCGTCTGCGATTGATCCCGATGAAGTGCCAACAAGCACAAGCCTTGAAGGCCCAAGTGGCTGCTCCACCTGACTTCCATGGCTCTAAAGGAGAATATAAAGACTGTGGTATGAGACGGATTCTTCGGAGTGCCTCTGAGTGGTAAAAGGGAGAAGTGACCGGCATGGTCTGCTCATTCAGAGCTGTGGTATCAGGGCCAGAGAGATTCTGTAACAATTCTAAAAGAAGCTGTCATTATAATATGTCTGGATCGTATGTATTATATCTTGTTACAACAACAAGAATGATGTTACTGAAATCATTAGCACAAAACTCTGAATTTTCAGGTTACTGGATTATAATCGCTGTTGAATTCACAGACAGGCCACGCTCTCTCGTGTGGAAGTTCGGGTGTTAATTCAAAACTCAATATCAATAAATAAGTTGATAAACAAACACCAAATAAATCGGGATCCCCAAACTTGGAATGGGCTGACTAGATAAAACTATCTTAACCTCCCCCCAGTCATGTCCCTCTTACCAGTAGAAGTAAGTTGTCCAGTTTCTAAGAACAATTCATTGCTTGCAAACCTTAGGGGGTGAGTCATGTGTGTTTTCCTCAACCTATTTGTAAAAACTACCAGAAGCAATTGGCTTTACCCGAGGCAGGTTCCTTGCTAAGGAATGAACATTCTCCATTCTCCACAAAGCCCACCACTCTCATCCTCTATTACCAGCGCTACATACTCAGAATTAAGGTTCAGTTTGCTCCTGGGAGGTAGATACACATGATAATGGAATAATAAATAACTTACACATCAAAATAGCTGCAAGACTTTATCAATATGTATTAGCAGAGCTGGAAACTGTGAGTAGGAGTAGATTCTCAGGGTGTTAGACTATAGAGGGTGGACTAGAACCCTAGACTGAGCCACGCCTATGGCTATGGTGTTGTGTGTTAGCTCATGCAGCTAGAGGAGCTTGAGACTGCGCCAGCAATTAGATTGGTTGATTGCCAGGAACCTCGACTCGGTGGTGGCCGTCAGTGTGTGAGACTGAGGTGCCAGAGCTCCCACGATGTGACGGAACAGGGAGTCCAATGGTTTAGGGAGATAAGAATGTTATAGTGGATGTTGTGCTTTGAATGTGCCCCCCAAAGTCCATGTGTTGGAAATATAATCCCCAGTGCGAAAGTGTTGACAGGTAGGACCTTTAAGAGGTGATCCTGTCATGAGGGCTTTGTCCTCATGAATGAATTAATATCACAGTAGTGGAATGGGTTCCTTATCACAAAAGTGGATTTATTATAAAAGTGAGTTCTGCCCCCACTTTCTCTCTCTTCACCTTGTCCTGCTTTTTCACCTTCCACTGTGGTACAACAGCGAGAAGACCCTTATCTGGTGTCATCAGATGATGTAATGGCTACATCAACGGACTCCCAAATAGTTGACCACAATTCGAGTCCCGGACCCAGCAGCTTAAAACTCATGCTGGGTGCATGTGTGTGCATGCCCAAAATCCCAAGAGAAGAATAGAGAAGGAATTACAGCATAGCCACCCAGTGGGGGGTCGGGGGGAGATTTCTCACTTTCTGTCTCTTTGGAGAGTGCATGGGCCTTATAGCAAAAAAAAAAAAATCTCTCTGAAAAGAAGAAGAAGACCCTTAGCAGATGTGGCCCCTTGATCTTGGACTTGCCAGCCTTCACAACCATAAGTGAAACAAATTTGTTCATTATAAATTACCCAGTCTGTGATATTGCAAGAGCAAAAAAAAATGAACTGAGGTGCTGGATCTATTACATGTAACTTGCACACCCATCCACCATCCACATTCCATACAGAAGCCCAGACAACACTCCCCTTCTCACTGAGCATTGAGACATGAGTTCACGAGGGGCCACCTGCACCTTTGGAGGTCTCCTGGGAGCTCTTCTCTGTAGGCCAGGTATGACTACAGAAGATGCCGCCATTGAGACGGGTTCCCCAATTTCAGTGGGGTTGATGGAATCCGAGAATTGCAAAAGCCAGGAAGCACCTAACCACCAATGACAAGGTGAGCACATCTCAGGAGGTCACAGGTGACAGGACTGCCTTGGCTCACAGAAATTCCCGAGGAAAAATAAAAGACAGGCAGCCTAACTAGAGTACTGTTTCGTATCTGTAACAAGCAGTAGGAAAGCACGTCAGGTAGCCAGAATCTGACTTCAGTCACCACTGTGTGCACACGCAGCCTCTCCCTCAGTTTTCAGACTTAAATTAATGTGCAAATCCACAGTCCCCTGACGAAGGAGTCTGTACCCTTTAGGGGAGACCTTGTACCATTGTCACAGGATACATGGCAAATCCCTCCAAGCCCTCTTCAGGGAGATGTGTGGCCATTTACTAGAGTGTGCATCAGGGAAAAGGACACACGTGGGTCATTTGAGGTTTACTAGACACTGGCTCTGGATTGATGTAATTCCTAGGAACCTTGAAAAAACACTACATGACTCTTCAACCAAAGCCGAAGTTCATCTTTGTCAAGTGATAGGTGAAATCTTAGCTCATGTCCAACTCACAGTTCCATTAGTTCACTTGTTCCACACACCCACTGGCTGGTTACTTGCCCATTCTTGATTGTGTAATTGGAATAGAAATCTTAGCCACTGACAGAACCCGCACACAGCATGAGTACTTACGGGATGAGGGCTATTCTAGTAGGAAGAGCCAAGTGCAAGGCCCTGTACATTTTACACTCTCTCAAGATATAAACCAGACGCCACACTGCATCACTGTTAGGGATTGCAGGGATTCATGCCACCATAAAAGATCCAAAAGGAGCAGGGGTAGTAATATTTATCATATTCCCACATAACTCACCAGTCTGGCCACCGCAGAAGGGAGCTAGGAGAATGACTGGGCTATTATAAGCTTAAGCAGTGATTCTCATCACAGCTGCTGTCCTAAATATAGGTTTCTACTAGAACAAATCAGCACAGTACCTGGTACTTGGTATATACTTTCCGAGTTATGTAATACTGTCTCTGTACCTGCTTGAAACAACCACCAGAAGCACTTGACCTTTACCTGGAAGACCTAACAGTATACCTTCACGGTACTGCCTGGGGTAAAATAGTTCTTACTGTAAGCCAGAGAGGTTGATTATCTCAACATGCCATAAAACATCACATTAGTTCATGCTGATTGGATTTGATGAGCAGGAAGTAACAAGAATTGTAGCTGTCTTAGAGGTACATACCTGAACTACAGAGAGGCAGGTAATGATCGTGAGTAAAAGGTGACAACTCTAAAATGGTCATTTCAGGCATTGGTGTGCCCTAGGATGGTGCAAGCTATACACTGAAGAAACCACTGAGCCACTGAGCAATGAATCCAAACCAATGGTGTGGGTCGGAAATAATGAGGACTGGGGGGGAAGGGTGGGTTTCAGGTCGCTCTTAGCATGTGGCCATGGAAGGAAAGCATTATGTGCTGAACTGTGTCTCCTTAAAATTCAGATATTTGGGTCCCAATCTGCAGTACCACAGAGTGTATTTGGAGACCGTCTTTAAAGAGGGGATTAAGTGGGACCAGAAGTTAGCGTAATGGCTATGTCACTGAACTCCCATGTAGCCAACTGTGGTTCAAGTCCCAGACCCAGTGGCTTAAACTCACATCAGGTGCATGCGCGTGCATGCCCAAGATCCTGAGAGGAGAATGGAGGAGAAGGGATTGCCGCGTGGCCATCCCCCGGGGGGAGGAGGGGATTTCTTGCGCTCTCTGTCTTTCTGGCTAGCACCCTCTAGCAAAGACTTCTCAAAAAAAAAAAAGAAGAAGAAGGGATTAAGTTAAAATGAGCTGTTAATGTAGAGCCATAATTCAATCTGGTGTCCTTAAAAGAAGAGAGATACCAGGGATGCATGCATACAGAGAGAAGCCCACGTATGTGAACAGCAAGAAGATGGCCATCTGCAGGCCTAGGACGGAGACCATAGAAGTTGGAGTTCTAAACTCCAGACTGTGAGAAAATAAGTTTCTTTTATTTAGGCCTATAGTATTTAAGTCTGTAGTATTTTGTGTCAAACCTAGTAAACTAATGCAAAAAAGCAACCATGTAGCTGGTAGAAAATATTTGTAAACCATACATCCACTACAGGGCTAATATTCAAAATATAAAAGAAACCCATACAATTCAATAACAACAACAAAAACCCAAACAACTCAATTTTAAAATAAGCAAAGGATTCAAACAGACTTTTCCAAGAAGACATACAAATGGCCAACAGGAATGTGAAAGGTGTTTCACATCACTAATCATCAAGGAAATGCAAATCAAAATTGAGTGAGATATTCCCCCACCTAGGAAGGCTACTAGAAATAAGTCAAATCATAAATGCTGGCAAGAATGTGGAGAAAAGGAAACCTTTGTACACTGTTGGTGGGGTTGTAACTCTGCACAGCCATTAAGGAAAATGATATGGATGTTTCTCAAAATAGTGAAAATAGGGAGCAGCAGTTAGCATAATGGCTGTGTCGCTGGATTCCCATGTAGTCAACTGCAGTTTGAGTCCTGGACCCAGTGACTTAAACTCATGCTGGGTGCATGTGCATGCTCAAGATCCTGAGAGGAGAATGGAGGAGAAGGGATTGTGGCGTGGCCATCCCCCTCCCCGGAAGGGGGGTGATTTCTCACCTTCTGTCTCTCTGTCTCTCTCTGTCTTTCTGTTGAGCGCACGTGCCCTGTAGAAAAAAAAAAAAAAAAATAGTGAAAATAGAACTACTGGGCCAGCCTATGATATAGTGGTTAGTGGTTAAGGTGGCGGATCCCACATGACCAACCATGCACTTTGAGTCCCAGGCTCGGTAACTTGAGAAACACACCAGGCTTGTGAGCATTTTTGCCCAAAATCCAAAAAGGAGGGAGAAATGGAGGAGAAGGGATTGCAGTATGACCATTCCCCTTGGGTTGAGGGTGCTTTCTTACTATCCTTCTTCCACTGTTTCTCTGTCTCTCTCCAGTGTGTGCATCTGCCCTCTGACAAAAAAAAAAAAAAAGTTAAGTATTTTATAAAATAGAACTACTGCATCATCCAGCAGTCTCATAGTAAGGATGTATCCAAAGCAACTTCTCTTTCTTAGAAAATTAATTTGGATCATCGTGAGTGTGATTTACTCTCCTAAAAAACATTTCCTATCTTCTTGTGAAGCAGGTGCACTTTTTTCCGAGAGCTATAGTCATTCTGACAGGTGTGAAGTGATACTTCATTAGATATCTGTACTCCCATGTTTATTGTCTAAAAAAAGTGTTACATGCTCACGACCCAATGTTCAACTTGGTGACTATAATTAATAATAATGCACAGGGCTAGCAGATGGTGGCTAAGGTGCTGGGTCCCATGTGGTCAATGGTGCAGTTCAAATTCTGGACCCAGTGGCTTGAAAACATGCCAGGCATGTGTGCATGTGTCCCCCAAATCCCAAGAGAAGACTGATGAAGAAGTGATTGCTGTATGGCCATGTCCTCTCAGGAATAATTTCTTGTTTTCCCTCTCTCTGTCTCTGATGAGCATATGTGCCCTATAACATACATACAGACATACTTACATACATACATACATACATAAAATATACTTGAGAGTTGCCACGAGGGTCTATCTAAAGTGTCCTCATTTCATACACACAAGTGGTAACTGTGGGGTGATGCATATGTTAAGCTGAATTGTGTTAATCACTTCACAATGCACGCATATATCGAACCCTCACATTGTACACCTTAAGTATACACAGTTTGTATTTGTCAATTATACCTCAACAAAGCAGGAGAAGGAATAGATGAATAGGTAGATAACAAGATTTAGAGAGAGAGAATGAGAGAACAATCCACTCTCCGCAGCACCTTCAGAGCAAACTTAGTTGCCCGTTAGGTTGGCAACTGGGATATCAACGTTTGCTTGGGGGAGGTAAGAAGTTTCGTTCTGTCTTTGGATCAGAGTAATTAGCTCTGTAAACAGGCAAGCAGACAGCTATAGATAGAATCCTTATCCATAGGCTCCTTATCCTCTGAGAAAACATGGACTAGATAATTCTTTATAGTGTACAAGAAGTCTCCAAAAAAGTTTGTGGAAAATGTATATTATGAAAAAAACGAACAAACAAAAAACCTGTGTGTTTCAAATTTTGGTAACATCAAAACAAACTTATATTTTATTTCCATTTTTCCATGACCATTCTGAAGTCCCCTCATACATGTCTCTGTGACTCAGGAAGCGAGAGCTTTTTATAGGAACACTGAACAAGACAATGTGGTTTTCTTTCCCCCCATCTAGAAGCTATATGCAAGCAGAGCCCCTATCATAAATACTCCAGTCTGAGTCCTTCTCCAGGACATACTGCTATATCTCTAAGCCTCCATTTCCAACGTGCTGCATTGGGGAAGTAAAGCAAGTTTTCAGCACTGCTATAGGATTACAATAAAAAAGAGAAGATGCTGTGATCCAGAGGAGCACAGAGTGGAGCACGTCTGCAGTGGTTGCTGTGGGAAATGGAGGATGTGTCTAGGCTGATAGTTGGACACGTTTAGTTTCCTCCCTCATCCACGATCACTGCTCAGGCCCCACTGAAAGTAGCCTGTGAGGATGATCCGGAGCCCTGTCTACCAGGGAGTGAGAGCCCCGGGGACCTGAGCCTTGCTCAGGGCCAGGAGCACATTGCACCTGTCCATTTCCCCATGCACCTAAATCGATTGTGCTAAAATGAGCCGTCCCTGCAATCTTGATTAGACAAGGTCTCCAAGAAGTGCCTGGGATAAAGTTTCTGCCCAGTGATTCTCGTGATAAAAGGGCCCGTCTACTCAACAGCCTGCGGGTATGTTTTGTAACAGGAAAATCCATCTCTTCCTCTGCCACCTGTACTGTAAGTGTCTGAGCTCCTCAGCTGGATAAATACAGGATATCTAAGGTGGAAGACTGGAGGAGGGTAGTTTCAAGTTGTGAGTTCCACGAACATGAGAAGGATGTGTAATTGGATTGCATACAACTGTAAAGGATGAAGGGTGTGATCTTTTCCTCTTCCTACGTGTTGTGGAAATCAGTCTGCCAAGGCCCCTGAGTGTCCCTGCATATTCTGTCTGAGTACCTAAAACTGCAGGACCCGACCACTCTTTACTTGGGTCATTTCTCAGGGTTGTGTTCACAGAGAGCAACTGTTAGCAAACAAGCTGTGTCTTCTCTCAAACGAAGAGCAGACTTGCTTGTCACTGTAAGCTCCGTCAATTCCCCAGATTCAGTACTCCTCGGCTGTGACACAAATCCACTGTGTATGTGGCGTCCACCTGGACCTTGGAGCCTATGGGATTTGAAGAACACGGGCAAGTAGCCCTCAATCACTCTCTTACTGCTCAGCACACTCAGTTAGCTCTAACCCGGGCGTCCCGTGTTTTCCGTGAGCACCCTCGGAACAGTAACAGTGAACTCATACTTCAAGTCCATCTTGTCATGAAGTACCCTAGCTTTTCAAAGTACCCATCTCTCCTCTCACAGGGCAAGGTTCTAGAAATCAGGGACCTTGTGATTCACCACCGGATCTTTTTTTTATTTATTATTTTAAGGACTATGTTTGTCTTTAATTATTTACTTTGTTGTATTTATAACTATTTCTATAATTTGCTATAGGGCACATGCACTGACCAGAGAGAGAAGGTGGGGAGGGGTGGGGGTGAGAAAGTGAGAAAGCAGGCCACCAAGTCCGGGACTCAAACCATGGTCGGCCGTGTGAGAGCCTAGCGCCTTAACCACTGTACTACCTGTTGACCCCTCACCACCTTATCTTTTATTTTTTCAGGTTTTTGCCATAGGGTATGTGCACTTGTTGGAGAGAGACAGACAGAAATAGTGAGAAGGAAAGTGAGAAATCACCCAGCTGGGGGGTGATCACACCACACCTTCTGGGATTTTGGACACACAAGCACATGCTCCTGGATGAGTTTCAGGCCACCAGGTCCAAGACTCGAACCACCTTTGACCATGTGAGAGGTCAGCACCTTATCCACTACGCTACCTCCTAGCCCCCTGCCACTGTGTCTTAATGAACAAAGTAATACCTAGCAGCACTGGGGCCCAATAAATGTGTGTTGAATGAATGATAATCTGGGCCCGAAACCACCGGATGAGGAGGATCAGCCGTGCCCATAATGGTTTGTCCCAGCTTATGGTAGAAGCCTGCTTGCTCCTGAGCTACATTTAAAACTCTTGTCATCTTTGTGAATTAGCATACGTCTTTGCTTTAACAATCCCCTTCCCATAAATAATTTACTGATCATCTCAGTCACTTAAAAAAGATCAATATGAGGAAATAAACACACACAATATAGCAAGTAACCAGTCTAAGCTGGGTGCTTTACTTATGTTGCCTCAGTTAACTCTCACAACTCTGAGAATTAGTATATTATGGTCTAAATTACATACAAAAAAGTCAGAAACCAAGCAAAGATTTTTGCTACATGGTGGATGCACTCACTGGCGAGATAGAGAAGAGACCGATCATTCCTCCAGGGGAACAGCCACGCTGCGATTTCTTCCTCTCCATTCTCCTCTTGGGATCTTGGGCATGTATGCACATGTGTCCAGCATGAGTTTGAAGTCGCCAGGTCTAGGGCTCTAAGCACAGTCCACTATGTGGGAGCCCAGCGACGTAACCATCACACCATCTGCTGGTCCCCACGGAGGCTTTATAACTAACTACTGAATGTTGTGGCTTGTTTGTTGTTGTTGTTTCAAAACTCCTCTTTTTGCTCTACAGTATTCTATAGAGTTATGCCACTTTATGCATTGTATTAGAGTGGACGGACTTACCAAATAACTTTTAGAATGTAAGTCAGGTTCAGTGTAAAAATACATATGTGTAAATCATCCTACCTATTTTAAGCAGGAAGGTATTTAGTAGAGGATGATTGCAAAAATCTAGATTTTTTAAAAGGATTTTTAATTTTTAATTTTTAATTTACTCATTCATTTACTTTTTTTTTTTTTTTAATTTTGAACAGAGAGAAAGACAGAGAGAGAGAGAAAGTGAGAAATCAAGCCACCAGATCCAGGACTCAAACCTTGGTAGGCCATGTGGGAGTGTCGAGCACCTTAACCCCCACACCACTGAGGTGGACTCCAGGCTGAGCCTCAAAGAGTGACTGCCAGTACGACACAGCTCGCCTGTCGGTGGAGCGAGTACCTCTGCTGGCACACTGGCTCTGTGAGAACGTGGTGTCAGTGAGGTACTGCTGTCGGAACTGCTCACGACCTCCCAGGGTGCTCCACAGCGGGCCATGGGACACTGCTGCAGACAGCGTTTCTGTGGCCCTAACTACGAGAGCGATGAAACCACAAGCAGGCAGGAGGATGTGTCCATTTCTCTTCTGTTTTCTAAGCTTCTCATGAGTATAGCTAATTGATAGACCTAATTCATATTCATAAATCTAGATGCAAAAAAAGTCGAAGACACGTTTTAAGCTTCCAGCCTCTGGAGTAGGGAAGTCCCCATAAGAGGAGGGCAGACCAGACATTAAGTGAGCCAGCTTGCAGTACTTACCACAAGGCTTTCTGTGAACACTGCCATACGGCATTTCTACAAGTACTGAGAGAATGCAAATAGAATGGGCTAAAATGTTTAAAACTGTCCCTGTTGACGTCAGCAGATGGCATGGAGGCATGGACTCCCACATGGCTGACTGCGGTTCAAGTCCCAGACCTGGCGGCTTGCTCTCTCAGGTCCCCCCCTTTCTCTCTCACTATGACTAAATTTAAATAAATAAATAAAGTTAAATAAAATAATTCTTTAAAAAAATTTTTTAAAAACCTGTCCCAGGGGACCAGCAGGTGGCATAATGGCTAGTCACCGGACGCCCATGTAGTCGACTGTCGTTCGAATCCTGGACCTGGTGGCTTAAACTCACGCCAGGCACATGTGCATGCGTGCCCAAGATCTGGAGAGGAGAATGAAGGAGAAGGGATTGTGGTGTGGCCATCCCCCCTGGGGGGTGAGTTCTCACTTTCTGTCACTCTTTCTGGCATGTGTATGCACCCTCTAGCAAAAACCTCTCTAAATTAATTAATTAATTAATTAACTTAAAAAAAAAAAGACCTGTCTGTCTAGGAAAATCTGTAATGTATAATATATGATTCCTTATTTGAACTTTAAATTCCTGACATGACAATCTTTATAGCTATGATTTATTCTAGGAAGAATATCCTCTGTGCACGGGTAATTAAGGCCAATAATGTATCCGAGTGTGCACACACCAGAGATGAGAAACTGATCTGTGATGTGGGGTCATCACGCCCTTTTCTATATCCCTGAGTTTGCCATCACTACTGTTGGCATGATTTGGGGAAGAGGTGGCTTATTTCCAGCAGGTTCCCCGTCTTTTCTGAATTTTCTTCAGCTCTAATTTCTCCGATAACACACAACACTCAAATAGGAAAGCCCTGGCAATTAGCACTCTAACGCTTCAAAGACACTTAGACATCTGACCACTTACATGGGGAGCAGTGAGAGGTCAGAAGTTTTGCCCAGGGTCTCTAGGAGACTAGACTAGAAGCCAAGTTCTCTGATGCCCTGCCCACAGCACCACCAAGGCTTAGATAGTATGCGCCTAAACGGGGATAATATTACGAGTGCCTGTGCGTGATTCCATTTCCAACAAGTCAGTATCAGGCAAAGTGAAGCTGTATCCTTAGAGAAGCATACTCCCCTGAAAGGAGGACGCGGAGTAAGGGAGTGTTATCACCGAAACCTGACTGCTACTGAAGGAACGGGGTTGATGGGGGGAACTATGTGGAGACTTCAAAGAAAATGGGAGTGTTCTAGGAAACTCGGTGTTAGGGTTTGAGGGTTCCCCCACCCCCTAATTTTTGAAACCAAATGTAATGAGTTTGACTTTTTGTCTTCGTGCTTACTCTTTGACAGAGTCAGGCTAAGTACTTTCCGTGGATGACTTCCCTCACTCTCACAAGAACACTCTAATAGAGGCACCATTGTGCTTGCTATCTTGTACATGAGGACGCTGAGGCACAGCCTTTACTAACTTGTGCAAACCCACACCAGCAGGCAGCAGGGCTAGTACTGGTCCCTCTGTTTCTATCACGCTGCTCTGCTACCCACAAAGGACTCAACAGTAGGGAACCAGCAGTTAGCGTAATGGCTATGTCGCTGGACTCCCATGTAGTCGACCGCGGTTCTCGTCCCAGACCCGGTGGCTTAAAACTCACGCTAGGCGCGTGTGCGTGTGTGCCCAAGATCCCGAGAGGAGAACAGAGGAGAAGGGATTGCGGCGTGACCATCCCCCCTGGGGAGTGATTTCTCGCTATGTCTCTATGTCTCTCTCTGTTTGGTGAGCGCACGCGCCCTATAGCAAAAACCTCTCCAAAAAAAAAAAAAAAAAAAAGACTCAACAGTTGAGTAAATATGGATCTTTTCTTTTTTATTTATTTATTTTTTTTCTGAGAAGTTTTTGCTATAGGGCGCACACGCTCACCAGAAAGACAGAAAGAGACAGAGAGACAGAAAGTGAAAAATCACCCCCCGGGGGGATGGCCACACCACAATCCCTTCTTCTCCATTCTCCTCTTGGGATCTTAGGCATGCATGCACATGTGCCTGGCGTGAGTTTAAGCCACCAGGTCTGGGACTCGAACTGTGGTCGATTACATGGGGGTCCAGCAACATAGCCGTTATGCCAACTCCTGGTCCTAGGACCCCTCTTTTTATTATTATTTTATAGTTATAAAAATTATAGTTATAGGGGCCAACAGGTGGCATGGTGGTGAAGGCACTGGACTCCCACCTGGCCGCTATGGTTCAAGTCCTGGACCTGGCAGCTTGAAAAACATCCTGGGTTTGTGTGCATGCCCAAAATCCCAAGAGGAGAGGAGAATGGAGAAAGAATTGTGGGGGGGCCATTCTCAACGGGTCTCAACGGGGGGAGGTAGATTTCTCACTTTATCTCTCTCTCTTTCTGTCTCTATCTCTTCAGTGAGTGCATGTGCCCTATAGTAAACACCTTAAAAACAAACAGTTATATAAACTATATTAATAGTAAAAAAACACACATAATTTTAAAAATTACACACACATAATTATGATTATAGCCATGTCACAATATATGTGCACAAGTTTAAAAGGCCAGAAAATGAAACATCGCTAAGTCAGGATGATGAAAATGTGGGTGCTTTTCTTCTCTGTTTTCCAACTCTGTTTTTATTTATTTATTTTTTTTGGAGAGGTTTCTGATTTTATTTATTTATTTTTTTTTGGAGAGGTTCTTGCTATAGGGCAAAATGAGAAATCACCCCCCAGGAGGGATGGCCACGCCACAATCCCTTCTCCATTCTCCGCTAGGGATCCTGGGCACGCCCGCACAGGTGCCCGGTGTGAGTTTAAGCCACCAGGTCCGGGACTCGAACTGGGGTCGACTACATGGGAGTCCAACAACAGAGCCCTTACACCATCTGCTGGTCCCCATATCTGTTTTAAAGTGGCCTGTCAAACTTAGGGAAAAAGCTTTTCTAAAATAAACTCGACGCTCACCTAAAGCATGAATTTTCGTTTCCGGTCTCTTCTTTCCTACAGCTGTGCATAATCTCTGGAAACCTGTTCTGCTCAATGAGGGACGTCATTACTAAAGAGATGGCACCAGAGTGCTCTAACCACGCAAATCACAAACCCACAGCCAGCTGAGGGGAAGGCAGAGAAAAGATTACATTAAAAATTAACGCAACGTGTGGAGATGTAGAGATAATGTGCTTACAATTATGTCTACATATTTAATATTTATGCAATTACAAAGCCAGTCATGACAAATATTAACTCTTGAGTCACATTCCTTTTGCCGGCTGATGTTTTTGACCTTGAACTTAGACTGTCAAGTAATATATAAAAAATGGCCATGGAAGAGCCTTTCTTTGAATCTATAAATGATAAATGCTTTTTTCTTAGAAAGGGATCTCCTTTTTCCCAGATGTTGCTTTTTTTCCGTCCTTTGTCTTTCCTTCCTGGGGTGTTCTGCTCACCCTTGAAAGCGCTGGGCTTTCAGTCTTCCACAGTTTGGTTGTGCTGTTTTCTGGAGCTGCTGTGGGGATGTGTTTTCTGTCAGAGGAAATTTACAGGCACATTAGCCTACTTGACAGGCACAATGAGCCCCGGCTCTCCTGAGGGGGAGCACCCACGTGCTGCCGTGAGGTCCTCCCCGTCTCCCCAGCTCATCTGCCTTCTTAAACCTTCATACGCCACTGTGGTTCAGATACAAACCCAGCCGCTTTGGCTTGTAGGAATTGTCTTGGATTCTGGTTGAAGTCCCTGACTCCCAAAAACAGTGTCACATGTTTCTGCAGTAATTAATTCATATTTCTGCAACAATTCAATTCCAGCAGTTCATAGATAAAGTAAATGTCTTCACTTAACAGCCATATTGATACTGAGCAAGGTAGCTTATGTTTTTGTTTTTGTTTTTGCTTTTTTATGTTCAGTCCTTGACACAGGGTGGGGAAAATGGCATCTAAGAGCTACACAAATGAAAAACCACATAATTAACTTTTATGGAGGGTGTTGAAAAAGAGAATTCTAAAATAATTTACTTTTCTCAGTGTGTCATAGAAAAAATGGTCAGCAAGAATCAATACATTTATTAAAAATTCTGAAACATAAAATGAGACGTAACTGAAAAGTTAAAGTATTTTCTTGGCAGGTTCCAAATAAATTAGACTATGTCCCCAAGGCCATTGAGAAATCAAGACCTGTGCATTTTCAGTTTCACATATTTTATTCTGCCCTGTGGGGAGTAAATTTGCAGAGACAAGGCAGTTCTAGTACATTCATATCCTAACATGATGCTAAGCTATCTTTTTCATTTAAAATCTTCCAGGCCTTCTTAATAATTTTTGAGGGGTTAGGACCAGCAGATGGTTATGTCACTGGACTCTCACAGTCAACCACAGTTGGAGTTCCAGACCTGGGGGGTTAAAACACGCCAGGCATGTGCGTGTGCGTGCCTAAAAATTCCCAGAGGAGAATGGAGGAGAAAAGATTGAGGGGAAGCCATCTCCACTGGGGACTGATTTCTTGCTTCTGTCTGTCTCTCTCTCTCTGTCTCTCTGATGAGCATGTGTGCTCTATGGCAAAGATCTCTAAAATATATAAATAAATAAAAATAACTTTTGAGGGGTGACTTTCATTTTGAGAGTGTTTCCTTTGTCTTCCTCCAATTCAAACACTTACATGTAACTATATATCTCACAGAAGGTATTTAGAACAGTCTAGAATCACATGTAAGTATATTGCTTGATTCTCTGCCAAGAGGCAAAGATATTTAGCAAGCCAATTCATCATGTTTTTCTGAGCTACTCTGTTTGTTGAATGAATACATAAATGAAAGAGGCTTGTATTAATCTGGAAATGAAGTATGGGTAGACTCATGCTTTAAGCATTAACTAAGAACATTCTCGGTGTGATCCCCGGACCCTTTTAATCTTTCTTGAGCCACACTCTTGGAATGGTTCCAGTGAGTCCAAGAGCAGTTGCATTTTTACCTATACTCTCTGTCCCTGCCCATCTTTCAGGGTTCAAGTAAGACTCCTCTCCAGTTCTGGCATCCTGGTGGTCCTCAGGGAGACTGACTCATTCCTCCTCTCCCTGAAGTCTTCATAAAAGAGAGCAGACCATGGATTCGTGTCTTCATTGTGGTTCATCCTTAGTCTGGTCTTCTGCAATGGAATCTCCTCTCTGCCTTTGCTCCTGTGATGACCGCGAGGATAAAGATAAGCGCTGAATGTTCCTGTCTGTCAGGTGGACCAGACGTCTTGTCAACTAGTCCAGAGCAATGTCACCAGGCCCCAGTAATCCAGCCCACCATACGCAAAACACAGAAAACCTGAAGAATAAGAATTATTTACCCTAACTCGAAGAAAAACAAGGGACAGTCACTGGACTTTTATGTACAGCTATACCCCTGTGCTTGACTCCCACACAGGTTCGAGTCCTGGACCTGGTGGCTTACTTTCTCACTTTCCCTCTCGCCCTCTCTATGTATACTTCTCTGGTCAAATTAAAAAATAAATAAAATGATTATTTTTTTAAATAGAATTAATGAGGCAGCAGATGGTGTGGTGGTGAAGGCACTGGGCTCCCACATGGCCGAGCAGTCCAAGTACAGACTTGATGGCTTGCGTTCTCACTTTCCCTCTCTCTCTCTCTCTCTGTCTCTCATTGGTGAGCATACATGCCCTATAACAAATTAAAAAATAATAATCAATCAACTTAAATAAATCATTCTTTAAAAAGGAATAGATTCACTTATCTAGCGTGATTTAAGATGTTTTTCTGAAACAGAAGGCAAATTTAGATGGCACCTTGAGGGTTTTTACATTCATTTTCATTTGTTTTGTTTGTTTAATTCACAGGATCATAAAACAATGGTTAAAAATTAAAAAAAAAAAACAATATTTACTTATGTCCCTACTGAATTCAGTGGGACATTGTTTTTTATTTCAACACTGAATCCTTTTAACAAGTAATTACTGAATGCCTAATAGTGTGTGAGGCAGGCCCCACAGCAGATGCTGGAAATCCAGCACAGTGCGTGTGTTACACCTTCAGTTCGAGGCTGCATCAGACACTGAGGATTCCTGGGACTGTCTAATGACCCACTCGCATTTGCGAGACCCCCTCACTCTTTGATGTGAGCTCCCTAAATCATGGGTTTGATTTGCCTCCCGGCTCTTCCAGAACGAAGCCAAACACAAACCAGGCCAAGTAGACACACTTTCTTAAGGATAAGTGTCTCCAGAAGTAAGATTTTTTTCATCTCCTCAAAGTCCTAAGGACGTTTTTCTTTTGGTGTCAGAAACTCCTTACTGAAATTCAGGGCCCGTTTGTATAAACTGCCCAGGGAGGAACCTAAAACCTAGAAGCCTGGCCTGTGGATGTCTGTGCTCAGAACTATCTGGGAGCTGCTGTAAGATGGATGGAGACGGAGAATTACACACCGGGAAGCCTGGCTGTCAAGAGAAAATCCAAGCCCAGGAGCTTTTCTCCTAAGAACCCCTATGACATTTTATTCTTTAAATAAATCTTTTCTTTCTCTCTTTAGGTGAGAGATTGACATTTTAAGATCAATCATGCCTCTGCTTTGCAGGGTTGGTAGACTAAGAACAGGATAAATGGAAATTAAGCAAAATTTACATGTTTTAAAATAAAAA
Organism: Tupaia belangeri chinensis; assembly: GCF_000334495.1. NCBI lineage: Eukaryota > Metazoa > Chordata > Mammalia > Scandentia > Tupaiidae > Tupaia > Tupaia belangeri. The sequence continues at coordinate 2,311,692 of NW_006198133.1, forward strand.
TACTGAAAATAGCTTTATTCTAACTCAGTATAAAAGAGGGATGCTCTTCCCAGAGTGGTCATTCTCATTGCTAGGGTTACCTCATGACCTTTCAATGTCAAAATTGCATCCTGTTTTCTCTAAAATAATTTTCTGGACATACGCCTGCTCCTCGAAAGCAGTCGAAGCCACAGGACCTCACGCCGCGTACTCTCCAGCCCAGCCAGGAGGTCGGAGCCCTTCCTGAACAGGGGACCAGCTTTTGCAGCCCCGCTCCGTCATGAGGTAAGTTCCAGTTTTTTCCCTATAAGCTACAACCGAATATTTTCCTCGAATTTTTATTATTCTGCAACCCTTTTTCTTGCTCAGAATGGCCTCGTTTAGCAATTAGCCAGCCTCCCCAAAGAGCACACTTGTTTGGTGCTTTTAGCTCATTTAAAATTTTTTTTTAATGTTTTTGCCATAGGGCATGTGCACTTGCTGGAGAAAGAGAGATAGTGAGAGGGAAAGTGAGAAATCACCCCCTGGGGGATGACCATGCCGCAATCCCTTCTCCATTCTCCTCCTGGGATTTGGGGCATGCAAACACATGCACCAGACATAATTGGCCACGTGGGAGTCCAGCACCTTAACCACTACGCCACCTGCTGGCCCCTTAAATTCATTTTTAAAATGATTACTATTACGGCTCTCAGGCCACTGGGTCGGCTGGTAGATATTTATTGTAAGCCTACTGCGTGCCAGGCATTGGACGATGTGCAGGTACCATGGAATTCCAGGAGCACGCTGCGATGAGGAATGGGAGATGAGGGCAGTAGGAGCCTCACACTCACCTCTGAGCAAGACCGTCCCCCTGCGAGGCTCCATGTTCTCCCGTGCGCTCCTCCGTGGGGAGAGCTGCTCTTCTTCCGTCTCTCTCCTCTCTGTGACTGCTGCTGGTGTGACAGATCCACTGCATTGCAAACCCAGCAGCCGCACAAAAGTGAATGCTTTGGTAAACTCTCCTGAGAGGCCCTGATTCTAATCCAAAAGGCAGTTTTAGTGTTAATGCCTTCCAAAGACCCAGGAAGAGGAGTATGTATAGGGGTTTTTGCTCTAGTATATACTTTAGGAGATTCTCCCCCCAAATTCTGTCCTACTTCCAGATGCTAAGTAACGTAGAAAGTACTCCCCAGGCGTGGGGGACAGGGGCCCATTAGAATTCTAGGCACTGTGATCAAATCCCCCCAGGATAATAACAAGGCAGTTATAAAAACAAGCAATCAGCCTGGGTAACACTGGATCTCTGGTCGTGACCGCTCATCCGGGCATGATAAAACTCCCTAATTTTGAGGCATTTCAAGTATTTCTCCAACAGTTCTCAAAACATCTGTGATTCATATTATTACTATTTATTTGTAAGTATTAACAAAATGAATATTTTCTATTTGTACAACATTGCATTTTTCCTTATTTGCAAGCCACTATAGTTTTTGTTTGCTTCTGCTTTTTTTTCTTTCTTTCTTTTTTTTTTTTTAGATTTTTGCCATGGCATGTACACTCACTGGGGAGAGAGACAGAGACAGAGAGAGGGAAAGTGAGAAGTCACTTCCCAGGGGGGATAGCCATACCGCAATCCTTTCTCCATTTTCCCCTCGGGATTTTGAGCACACACGCACATGTACTTGGTGTGATTTTCAAGCCACCAGGTTCCGGGCCTGAACCTCAGTCAGCCATGTGGGAGTCCAGTGCCGTAGCCAGCATGCAGGTGGGGCCTTTTGGCCCCACTATGGAGTCTTTTAACATCATGTGAGCATTACTTTTTCTTCTGTCTTCTTAATATACCAAAGATATTTTATAGAATGTTTTTAAAACTTGCAAAATGGGACCAGGCAGACTATTGAAAATTCAGCATGATTCTCCAATTTCTGACTTAAAAGAAGCACTCACCAAAAAAACCTCTCACATTGTGTTTTAGATCGTATCTGCCTGCATTTCCGTTTAGTTCATCTCAATGTTTTGTATGAACGATATAGTGACTTACACTATACCAGGGATCAGAGAAAGAATAGTTTCCTGTTTTCATTCTTAAAAACAGATCCCACTACACACCACACATTACAAAATGATGAACAGGCAGTACAATGTGAGCTCCGTCGGGTATCTCTCGCCATGTTCCCGACTTGCTATGAACATTTCATGGCTTTCCCTTTTCTCTCCTCCTCTCACTATCAGCATCGGAGCCGATGACTGTCTGTACTGCTGCCTTTCATGCAAACTCCTCAGGCTTGCAAATCAGCTGCCACTTCTGGAAACCCTCTCCCAGGCTCCTGTCCTTGCTCAGTTTTCTGGTAGGGCTTCAGGGTCAGCAAAGAACACAGGAACATTGCACCTTGATTTGAATAGCAGAACTTGAAGGTTGAATCGTAGAATCCGCCTCAGTCCGTTTCAGCCCTGTCGGTGCCTGGCACAAGGCCATGGCCCTCTAAATAGTTTCTCTCTCCAGAGGGTGACCAAAAAACAGCCTGAACAGGTAACACGAAGGGAAAGGAGAATAGAATGATAAGGAACGTAGAAATAATTGCAGTGAAGACTTTCTAGAGGCAAACATTTTTCTTACTTCAAATGCTATTATTCTTTAAAAATAACATTTTGGGGACCAGAAGGTGGCATGATGGTTAAGGCACTTCCACATATCAGACCATGGTTTGAGTCCCAGACCCGGCGGCTTGAAAATCACATGGGGTGCATGTGCATGTGTGACTAAAATCCTGAGAGGAGAATGGAGAAGGGATTGCAGCATGGCCATTTCCCTTGGGGGGGATGATTTCTCCTTTTTTCTTTTTTTCTCTCTCTCCAGTGAATGCCCATCCCCTTTGGCAAAAAAACTAAAACCAAAACCAAACAAACAAACAAACAAACAAACAAAAGAAACATTTCAAAGTACTTTCCCTTTGTACAAAGAGTTACCTCCCCTAATTATGGTCCAGTTTAGCATTCTATTACACCTCATTTCTAACTTTCTCATATTCATATCTCCTGCTTGACAAAATATATGAAGCAAACATGGTGGGGATAGTGGTATGTATACGTGTGTGTGTGTACACATATGTACATGTGTCTAAATACCATGTCATTGGAGAAACATGAAGAGTGGAGCAATCAGTCTTGGTGAGCAGCATCTTTGAGAGCATGCGTTAGGCCAAGCACTCCCCTGAGTACTTTATCACACACACGCGCATGCGCTCACCTAACACCGTTATTTGGGTTCAAGCTATTACCGGCTTCATTTTGCAGATGAGAAGGCTGAGACACCGAGATGCTGAGTGACGTGCCTGAGGTCCCGTGCTGGAAGGTCCAGCCCAGGCACTGCCCAGACTCTGCACTCCACGGCCTGCCCTAGACGCTCTGCGTCACTCAGCAGTGACAGGACATGTGTACCACTAGGGATGAGTTCTAAACAGTTGGCAGACTTGGATGTCAGTCCCAAACGTCTGGGTTTTGTGGTAATTCTATGCCTGCAGAGGGTGAAACTTTCTAAAGATTTAGCTCCTAGAAATAAATGTTTAAACCTCCAAGTCTTGGACTGTGCTGGCAGAAAGATAGCCGCTAGTTACATGCTATGATTTAAACTCATTAAAGTAAATTACTGTAGCCCCTCTGCTGCACTAATCACATTTCGAGTGCTCAATAGCAGCCACGGCTAGTGACTAATCTACTGGCCACAGAGATTGGGCCACGTTCACCAAAACAGCGTTGTTGCTCTGGGAGACGGACGACTGAGTGGGTGTAACAGATTATGTGGTCCTCGGTCCCCTTGAGAAAGGAACTAGTGCATATTTCCGAGGAAGGCCCCACATCGCGTGCTGACTCTGGGCCAGGCACAGTGCTCCCAGCTCTGTGGAGGACCAGCAATGGTTAGCTTGGACCAGTGAGGCAGACATGACCTCCTCCTCCCATCTGAGTCTGCCAGAGCCAGGCATCCTACCAGGAGAGCATTGCCTGAAGAGGGAGTTTCAACCAGGAGCAGAAGGGACCCAAGGACCCAGAGACGCCTCACCTTGACCCCAGAGCAGGAGTCAGCCAGGCTTTCTAAAGACAGAGAAAGCTAAACCAAGCCTCGACTGTGAAAAACCTCATTGCAAATACAAGAGGAAAAGTGTTCCTGACTGAAGACTCTGAAGAAGAACAGCACATGCCATGTGTTGGAGGAATTGAAAGAAGTCAGTAAAATTACCATCCCCACATGCTCCAGTAAGAGGACTGCATGGACAGGAGCCCTGGGCCGGTAAACACAACAGCACAGCCACCTTCTGTTAGGGACATGGGCCTAACACCACGCTGGGCCGGTTTCTGGCATTCTAGTCGGTCCTCACCACATTCTAGCTATTTCCCTGCATCCACTTTTCCTAATTGGAAATTGCTGGAGCAATCTATGAGCTAATCTATGAGGTCAACCCAGAGGTACAAGCTCTTGTCTGCTTGAACACCAAGTTGCACATTTTCCCCGCTGTTGCTCTTCCCCTGGCCCTGACTGGCACTCCCTTTAAGACCAGCTAGAGAGATCAGTTCACTGACATACAGACAGGAAAAGTAAGCCATAGTTTGCACCGGTTAGGTATAACCCAGAAAAGAGCACGTGGCTGGGGGCAATGTCCTCGCTCTCATTCAGAGGCCGCCTGAGTACCAGCCAGCGGTTTAGCAATACCAAGGAACTCCAATAGAAGAATTTCAGTTTTAGCTTCAGAACTTCCCAGAAAATGACAAAGCTAGGCAATTTGTACTTGTCATCCTATCTAGTAATGGTCACAGTAACTCAAAGCATTTATGACCTACAGTGACTGGTTCAAGCCAACTTTTCTCACAAACTTCCTTCAAAGATTGCCTCAATCTGTTGAAAACTGTTTTATGACTCTACCCAGCTCAAATTTCAGTGGCGCATAACTTCAGATAAAACGCTTCATTCACATCAAGCGGTAATTAAATGTGCAGGGCATGAAATAAGCAGCAAGTTTGGCTTCAAAGCCATCTTGCAATCTGTAAGCGATCCAAGACAGACCATATGCCTTTAAATCTAGATGACTGCATACGTATCCAAGAGAACGGCCACTTCTGCACAGCAAGAGTCATCAAAAAACGAAGACGGGACAAAGCAGATGTATGTGGCTTGTCTGACACACGTATGCTAATGTGTACGTCCGTGGAGACTTGCTAAACTGCCCTTAACTTTCCCTTCCAGGTCCTGATTCACATCTACCAGAGGAATCATTCACACTGACAGCTCAAACCAACAGTATCCTTCAGTTCCTCGTGATGGACGGTGGGAGAGTTGTGTGTGTGTAGGAAGGGTTGCCACCCCCATCTTTCGGCTCCTTAAAGGAACGTCTGAGACGTCTGTTCGGCACTGGGGCTGCCCAGCACTGAGCCTCCTCTGCGCCTCATGCCCCGACTCCTGATGGTGTAGCTGTACCCTGGCAGGGCTGACTGAGTCACGAGCATGTGATGTAGCAGGGCCAACCCGAATCTTCCTTGGGACTGCTATACAGACATGAGAAGACCTCTCCATCTGCAGGCTGGGACTGCTATACAGACATGAGAAGACCTCTCCATCTGCAGGCTGACGACGCTGGGAGAGGATGAGTGTGGGGCGCCTGTGGTCACCTGGCCACCACATGGAGAGAGTCTGTGCGAGCACACCGGCAAGCAGAACGGGAAGACTGAGGAGATCGGAGTCCTGAGCGTGTCGTCTGGCCCCTGAGCTGCCATGTCTGATGTAACCTCATGAGCACCAATGAGTTAAACCGTATCTGGCAACACAGGAGGTGCTCAACAAACATTCCTTTCCATCTCTTTTACTCCTTCTTTGACTTTGGCAGCTGCCAGACAAGGATTGGAACCATCTTTGGCAGCCCAACACGTCTGTTACTGGCTTTCAGAGGAAAATCAGTAAGAAAATGGAAAACAGTGTGTACAGAGTGGCACCCCAAAGCAATGTGAACTCCCTCTGCATCTTACAGATACCCCTCGGGAAACGGTCATTCTTTGCTCAGTGCTTGCTCACCTTCAGACAACAGCCCAGCCTAATCAAACTGGTACCAAAAAACGACATTTCATTTCCTGGGGGAGTAGATAAACTGGTTCAACCCTCAAGCGGAGCCTTCTGCAGGAACCAGGCTAACATAAGCACCCCAACAGGCACGCAATTTTCTAAAGACCTGTTTTACGAAGTCACCAACCTGTGTGTGTTTGGCTATTTGCCAGAGGCACCACCCTGGAAGGCAGGCAATCCAGAGTGTTAAAAATATAGAGTTTATCAACTTGACATACTGTTTAACCTCATGAAAACAAGACAGCATGGTAGTAATTAGCGCTAAATATTCATGGTGATTTAAAATTCATACAATGGGGCAAGCAAAACCTCCATGACTGAACGCTACTTGCAGACTAGACACACTCTCACCCCTGCACAGTTGTGTAGACAAACAATAAATGCTGGGTTTGATGATCACATGGGATCGTTTATGTAGTACAATCTGTGTCGCACAAAAACCTTACAGGTAATTTCTGACACCTTATGTTGGTGATATTTTCAAACTCAATAAGTAGTGTCAGAACATCACGGAATTCAGAATTGGAATGGACTTCACAGATGAAAGACACCCACGTGCAGAGAGGATTAATGAGTTGGTAAATGGTGAGGCAGGGACCTCAAGTCATGTCTTTGTGATTTCAGTTGGGCATCTCTCCATCAGACCCCATCTCATAAACAATAACACAGCACATTGACCTTGGAAAACATCCTCTAGATCGGCCAGCCTCCATGTCTCATTTATAGGTAAGCAAATGGGGTCCAACGGCCGAGTTCTTCCCTGAGCTCAGAAAGGATTTAGGTTATAATTTATTGACTCCTAGACCAGTTCTTACTACTCATGGCCACAGATAAACATGCTTTATCAAATTTAGTTGTAACCTCAAGTCATCCCACCATTTAATTTCCGTCAAAGGTTGAGCAAACGGACACACAGCCTGTCATGATGAGAGAACCCCTGGCAATGTGTTAAGTTCTGGCAGCCACATTTGTGAGTAACGGGCTATCTTAAGTAGGTGTGTGGTCACTTGTAAGTCAACAGCTGAGCTGACGGACTGTCATCTGCAGGTGAGTTGTGGTATTTTTTTCCATACTCACCGAGATTTGAAGGCTTGCAGCTATTTTGGTTACTGGAACCTCATTGGCTCCAGCGCGACGTCCCTTAAATGGCCTAAAGCATCAAGTCTCAGTTCTCGGTTTCTAATTTAGTCTGAGATGGTAGACGGGGTTAAGCACAGAGTATTCGTGTTGTTTTTGTAGTTTAAGGTTCACTGCTGTAGATATTCCTGTAGGATATGCGTTCTGCCCAGTCGAGTCTACGTAACTGTAACTAAGTCTCAGTCTCTCCTTTCTTCTCTGTTCCTCACTCTCTCTGAAAATTAGAGGAGTTAAGTCATTCTATCTAAGGCAGAGGGGGAAGGTGAGAAGCAAGCCTCCGAGCTGCCTGTCCGCCCACAGAGGAACATTAACATTGTTAATCAGCATTACAGGCTCCGCTTTGCTTCCCAGGGAAATGGTTGGTAGAGATATAAAATGTTCAGTCCTTTCCAAGCAATGCTGTCCTTGGCGATAGCCAGAAAGGAAGGATTTCTTTTTTTTACACCTCTTTGCAACCTTGTTATTCTGAGTTAGTAACAATAAGAACCAACTAATGTCAAATCAGGTGATGCAAGAACTGCCCGCTCTATACCCAGCATTGTGCTAAATCCCACCACACGTACAAAAAATAAGGCGGTCCCTGCTGTGAAGAGTTCACCATCTTCTGGGAACCACATTTAATACCAAGCACAGTAAAAACCTGCCGTCCCTTGAGGAGAGCCCATTCTGCCCGGACCGAGCCTTGTCCTGTGAGGCATGTCTCTGGGAAGCAACTGGAGTCCGGAAACAAAGAAAGGCCATGCTGAATAGCCCAGCAGCCCAAGGGCGAGCACCAGGGCTGCCTCACATGGAGTCACGGGCAGGGTCATTGCTGTCCCTCTGTGACTTTAATATTTTTCTCGCTTGCTTTGCCGTGTTGCACCCAAGACTCTTGAGACCACAGCGGGAAGGGCTCCTCTCCCCACACTCGACGCCTCAGTCCATGCATGGTCTGTTATGTGACTGAGAGAGGGGAGTTCCCAAAGCCTCCGAAATGGGCCGAAAGAGCCCCCCACCCCACCCCCCGCGCCCGCCTCAGTCCATGCATGGTCTGTTATGTGACTGAGAGAGGGGAGTTCCCAAAGCCTCCGAAATGGGCCGAAAGAGCCCCCCACCCCACCCCCCACGCCCCATCATTGCTCCTGGAACCATCAGCCTTGGATTCAGTGTCTGCAGTCAGTTAGAGCAGACCTTTCCTCTAGTCTTGAGTGACTAGCCCTGAGATCTTGACTCGGAGTCAAATCTGAGATCTTGACTCATTGCTGAAAATGAGATGTGGTTTTGTTGTTATTGCTGTGTTGTTTTTCTCGTTTTTCTTCATTTTTTCCCCTCGTGTGTGTGTGTGTGTGTGTGTGTGTGTGTGTGTGTGTTGTTTTAGACAGGATGGCTGTGTTGTCATCCTGCCTCAGTCTCTTGCTTGCTGGACTGACAGATGTGCACCACCCTGCTGGCCTTTCAAGGTGGGTCAGGAGTCAATCAAGCCTTCCCCTACGGCCACAGCCTGCCCTTATTTTTAATTTTTCCAGCTAGAACCTTGGTCTTTAATAAAAGTAATTCCCCTGAGGGGCCCACCCTGTTTGTCCTTCAGTTAGATTCTGATTTGTCTGAGCCTTGGGTAAACAAGGCAGAGGCTACAGCCACCACTCTTAAACAAAGCATGAGTCAATCAACCCGTTAATCCCTGCAGAAGCAAAGGAGACTGCAGCCCCTCAGCTCTGAACTGCTTATCTGGGGCTCTGTTACAGTCACTAGCAAGGGCCTTGGAGACAAACTCAAGATACCGTGTGCTCCCGAATAAATGATTTGACCTTCAGAGGCTGTCCTTCCTCATCTTGAAAATAGAGACAATCATCATCCCCCCTTCTAACAATGCTGGGAGGAGTAATGGAATGCAAGCCATGTGCTAAATACTGCACTTGGCCCATGTGTGGACATGCAATATTGGGCTTTTATTTTTACCATTAACCTTAACAACAACCCAGATGCTCATTTCAGTTCAATTTTACTATTTAAATAAATAAAAGAAAAAAGTTGGGAGTGAGTCAGAGGAAGTCAGAGTCGATGGGCTTCTAGGAAAAGAAGAAAGAATGCTGAATTCAATCAGCGCTAGGCACAGAGCAGCAACAGATGAGCTCCGACTTTTGTTGTTCAATCAGCAAGATCACCGTACTGCAAGACACAACGGCAGCCAAGTACCTACGACCCCCCCCACCTCACAAATCAACTATTATTTTTCTACGTGCTTTTTGGATATTGTCCATATTCAACCGTAATGTTGCAGCTGCACTCAAAGTGGTTTGGATCCATTCTGAAGCAAATAGTTCCCTGATGAGCAATTATTGATTGCCTACTAAGTACCAGTCACTGTCATGAGGAAATGGGAACGCAAAGAAGAAAACACCGTAGGAAATTTATAGTTGATCCAAATAAAAGATTGGTGTTTGTTTTGTTTTTTTTTTGTTTTCAACATAATGATTTTTAAATACCACTATGGAATTGGAGGAGTACTTAAGAAGTAGTTAAGAAAAAGAAGGTAATGCATATTTGGGGAGGGTGGTAATCAGACAGAAATGGCTGAAGAATGCCGCACTAATCCATGCTAATAACTGGGCCTTTCTAAGAGGCCTGGGAGTATTCTGCATCAGTGATCATTGTTATTACAGACAAGGAAAATAATTTTTGAAGAGAATGTAAAAGTGGTTCTTGTAACATATTTCAAAATCCAGTGCATCATGGGATACCTGCAACAGTGTCATCCTAAAAATAAGAAGACAATACAAATATGAAAAATTTGAACTACTTGTGAAATTGAGGTCATTAAGGAAATAAAAAAAAAAGAAGAAGAAGAATAGCTTGGAAACTTAAAGTCACAATCATTTATATCCACTATTAGCTTAATGTTGATAGGTACCAAAAAACAAGCAGTGTCAACCAAAAAAGAGGACTCTACCCAATTATAGGAAGGTAAGGCTACAACTACACCATTTTAAAAACTCTGCTGAACGCCCATACAACAAAAAGAACTTCATAAAAACAAAGGATGTAAGTGGGAAGCACTTTGCACATTTTGTAGAAGAATTTTTGAATCTTCTTTTTCATTTTGAGTTATCTTGCTGTTCTTATTGCATTTCTTATGTGAATACATGAACAATACATGAACACAGGCTAGGTTGGGAGCTTGCCGACCTGTGCTCTTTCTGCGTTCACTGTCATCAAGAAGATACTGCGTAATTGATCATCAAAATAATCAACCTTCACAGATCCTAGCACTCTCACTCCAAAACAGAGAGTGTTTCACGTGCTTTATTTTACTGGTTTCCAGAACACTGCAGGATTGTTGGGACGGAGGTAGCGTGAGTTGGGATTTGGTGAACTTCAAGTCTTTCCTCCGGTCAGTTGATGTTCATTATTTAATAATAATAAACAATTTAATCAACATTAGTCATTTTTAATAAAAGCAATCTTGCAAAAAAATCCCTCAAAATATATTTTAAATGTTGTATGTGGGCTACAGTATATTTCTTAATTATTTATTATTATTATTTTTAATAATAATATTTATTTGCTCTCATTTGCTCTGGGGCACATGTGCTCACCAAAGAGAGAGAGAAAGAAAAAGAAAGGAAAAGTAAGAAAGTAAGACATAGGGTCCAGGACTTGAATCTGAATCAGCCATGAGGGAGTCCTACACCTTAACTACCAAGCCTCCTGCTGGCCCCTACAGTACAGTTTTTTTACAGCATGTACAGAGTGTGTAATTATTAAATCACAGATATAGACATATCCATCTTTAAGACTCAACACTACATTATACTATGCACATTCAATAACAAGTCTACTGTCTTTTTGGAAGTATATATCAAATAGTCAATAACACTTTTCATTTTGCTAAGATCATAAATAGAACACTAAAAATTATCATTTCAATGCAACAAAACACAATCAGCTGTTAAAAGTCATTTGTTAGTAATCTACCACGTGTCAAGGACTGTACCCATCAAACCGCTGCCTATATTTTCCAAATTTTCACACATATATGATTTAAATATTTAAAAAGAATCGTATCAATAGTTAATATGTGTGTATATGTGTGTGCATGTATGTGTATATTACAGATATAGGGAGTTATTCAAGACAATTATTACATGGAAAAACTCTAGGTCCAACCTCTGTGGAGCAAACAGTAGCCTCCTGAGCTTCAGTGCTAGAAGCCACATGGCCGACCCCGGGGTGAGGCCCCTTGCTCAGCTCCTGAAACATGGTGGGCACATATGAGCACATGTCCAAGACCCCGAGGAGCTTAAGGGTTTCAGGCAGGGATCATGGTAAGACCAGACATATTGAAGGTTCCTCAGTCTCTCTCACACGTGCATAAGTGCTATCATGAGTAATACATAAAATAAATAAATAATAAATAAAAAAGAGAAAAAATATAGTTGTATGTAGTGGCATGATATGCACAGCTTGATGGTCTTTTTCAAAGGGAAAATATATACATGTGTATGCATATACATGTATAAATATTATATATAATTATTTCTGGAAGGATATATATGTGCATATATAAAAAAAATACTTCTGGAAGAATACACAAGAGAGTGGCTACCTGTAGGAATGAGACTGGTGAGAGATAGGGTTGTGCTTTTCAGTTTACATGTTTCATATTTGAGTTTTTCAAGAGCTACCATAATGCAAATTAGTTGAAACTGAAAAAAAAAAAAAGAAAAAAAACTTTAATAAGGAAAGCTAGAAAAAAAAGAAAAGCTGTAAGTGCAGTTAATGGCAATAAATAAATAAATAAATAAATAAATAAATAAATAATTAGAAGCTTAGTAAAGGCAAATAATTATTTAGTCCAAAAAAAGTGAGAGAGATAATTTCCAAGCAAAATAAACTGTATCTCATGACTCTAAAATGAAACAGCCCCCAAATAAATGCTAAACAATACATTAAACTCATTAGTAGCCACGTGTGAACAGCATTAAGCTACAAACAAAACTGGGAAGCTGATGGTTCCCTTTTAGTCAATTTGCTTTAATTATCAAGCATCGAATATATAAACGAAACTTTTCTCAAAGAACTTTCTGTTTCCCCATGAATATGCATCTGAAAGACAGAAGGCCTCTGCCGTCTTCCTTGCCACACTCACGCACGCACAGCTCTGCCATGCACTGTCAACATATGCTCACTCCTGAAGAGAAATTTCATTTCATGACCCACCTAAAATATCGACATCTAAATGTAGACATTCTTCTCATTGGAATAGCTGCTGCCACCATCCCCTTAGAAAGTAAAGAGAAAATTCCAAGGATATAGATGTTTTTGCGGCATCTCAGATGGTAACTCAACACACAGCACATACAAAGGATGGGCTTTGGGGCAAGAGTCGCTGCTCCCCTGCTCTCAGCAGGCTAGGCCCTCTGGTGCCTCTGCTCGTCTGCTGCATCCACGGTTGGACTCCTTTCATATCCGTGTTGGTACCCTTGAGGATTCTTGCAATGCCAGACTTTGTAATGACAATGGAAAGGGCAAAAGAGGAAGGCCTGAATCCACACTGGGGAATGAACACGTAGGATAAGTAGATACTCACACAAATACTGCATTGTATGGTTTGACCATAAGGCTCAAATCCTTTACCAAATGGGAAGCTTTGGCCTAGCCTAGGTGGTGAAGTTGGTAGCATCCTGGACTCCAGTACTGGAAGCCACATGGTGGATTGCTTGTTTGGATTCCTGGTCCCCTTGACCTGAAACATGCCAAGAGTTGAAGATCCTGAGATGCTGAAGAGCATGCGACAGAGACTCTGTCAAGGATTCTTTTCCCTCTCTCTCTCATGCATATCATTCCACTATCATGAATAAAACTATGTATGTATATATATATATATATATGGATTGGTGATGCCTCAAGCTGGTCCCATTTGAATCCTCTTGCATGATCTTTTCTGTTCTAAGTTCCACACTGATATAAGAAAGACCCTTTGCTTATAAGAGAGATTTTCCTGTTGTTGGTAATTATTATTATTAATGATGATTCTTCTTACCATTTATTGGTAATCTACTATATGTCAAGGGCTGTACCCACCAAACTGTATGTATTTTCCTAACTCTACATAGAAATAAACGTTCAGAGGTCTGACAATTGTCAAGGCTAGGATGATGGCATCCCCAGTATGCCAGTCAGGGGTCTTTGTTGCAAACAATAGATTCTGCTTCTGCTTAAGAGAGGCAGAGCATTTACTGGAATGCTACCAGAAAACTCCTAACTTGGATGTGTATCCTTCTGTGTGTGTGTGTGTGTGTGTGTGTGTGTGTGTGTGTGTTTTCCCCTTTTATAAAAGGTGTCATACCATGCTGCAAAACCAGGTTACCAAGCAGAATGACTGAATAAATTACAATGAAATACAAAGCATCACTCATGAAGACTGATAGAACTCACCCCAGTGCCATGAAGATAGTTCCACAAGCAATTATAGAGTAAAACATACAGTGTGGGGTCAGCAGGTGGCACGGCTGTTAAGGTGCTGGACTCCCACATAGTCGACCACAGGTTGTCCTGGACCTGGCGGATTGAATATCACACCAGGCATGTGTGCCCTCAAAATCCTGGGCAGAAAAAGGAGGAGAAGGAATTGGCATGGCCATCCCCCTGGAGAGTGATTTTCTCATTTTCCTTCTCTCTGTCTCTCTCCAGTGAGTGCAAGTCCCCTATGACAAAAACTTAAAAAAATAGAAGGGGGAAAAATGCAAAAGGACATTTGTAATATGACTCCATTTTTATAAGTCATGTCAAAACCTGCATATTTATACATACATATAGAAATATATGTGTATTTGCATATAATATACAATACAAAGAAAAACATGAAAGGATATATTCTAGATTGTCATCAGAGATGACTGTCTGGGATCCAGGTGGCAGACAAGATGAGGACTGATGTAATCAAGCAAAAAATAGAAATAAAGGATAAGCATTGATTACATGTGTTTACATTTCTGCACTTACGTATAATTGTGTTCAGTTGTGGTGTATGTAGTAAATAATAATTTTTGGAATGCCAGAGAAAGGACCTGGTTAGGATGCTGTCACTTCTGCCACTGTCAATGTGAGATCTTTCCATCTGTGGTTTCTCCACTTCCTGTGCTCCATAAAAAGAGCATCTGAAGGCACAAAGTATCTGTCAAACCTGGGCAAGTGTATTAGTCAGCTCAGCTACTGTAACAAAACAGTACTTACCAGGTGGCTGAAACAACAAAAATTTATTTTCTTACAGTTCCGGAGGCTGAAAGTCCAAGAGCAAGGTTTGGTGGATTGAGTTTCTGATGGGGACTCTCCTCAGCTTGCTTGTTGCCGGCATCTCACTGTCTCACATGACCTCTTTGTGTGCCTTTGAGCACTCTTTTCATACGGCCACCAATTGTATTGGATTAAGGCCCCACATGTAGGACCTCAATCTTAAATATCACCTAGATACCCTAACTCCAAATACAGTTACACTGAGATTAGAGTTTCCACATACAGATTTTGGGGGGGGATACATTTCAGTGCATGACAATGAGCTAGCTTCTTTGCTTTTTTTCCATTGTGGCGGTCCTGGTCCTGAACACCTGCAATGGCAAATTCTCCAAACATCTGAATTTGGGTGTGGCTGGATGACCAAAGACACCTGACAAATATGCAGCTGTCTGACTCTAAAACTCATGCACTTTTTCCACTCTTCTGGTTTATTTGTTCTACAAAGAAGACTCAGCCCAAGTCATGCCATTTGTTTCAATAATGTATGTTAAGACTTTAAGATTTTTAGAAAGCATATTTCTATTGCCTTAGCTACCATAATTTCTAACTTGTTATTATGTACACCCAAATATAATCTGTAGTATGGTTGCTTTTAGGTGAGTTTTGGGGGAGGATATGAAAGTATCTTCTTTATTTCCGTTTTCTGTTTGCTGTGACAGTGAGAAGGGTGATTAGATCACTCTGACTTTTGAGGAGAACCTATTAATTCACACCTGAAAAAGATTCTCTTTTTGAAACAGGTCATCTACAATGCTACTATATGTCACACTGTTGAATACCCTCTGGCCACAGTCACTCACCTACCGTTTGCTGTTTAATTGTTTCATATTTACCTTGTGGAATTATGACATTTCACCTAAAAGTGACTGTTTTTAAGACCCCTGGAAGGGCAAAAATCCAAGATGACTCCTCACTATCCACTCCAAAGACAATTTTATACAACGCTAAGACGAATGTAGTCAGTACAAATGCATAAAACTTCTGATTCTCAGAAATCTATTGAACATAGCTAACAGATGTAATATAACAGGCACTAAAATGCAAAACCATGTTTAACAAAAATACCTCTGGAAAAAAGGCGAGCCAGGAAAGCACAAGAGTATAAATACCATGATTCCATTCATGGAAAAAAGAGAGAAAGAGAGAGAAGGAAATTAAGAAAACATTCATATCTGCTTTTTTAAAATATATATATATATATATATATGAGCTTTTTGTCATAGGGCACACTCACTTGCAGAGAGGAACAGGGAGGGGGAACGTGAGAAGTCACGCCCCGCCTGCAGTCAGCCATCTGGGAATACAACACCTTAACCATGCCCCCTGCTGACCCTCTTATCTGCTTATCCTTACAAGAAGCAAAGGAAGGTGTTGTGAACTGGATTGTGCCCCACACAAGATTCAAATATTGAAGCCCTAACCTCCAGTAGCTCAGAATATGACATTATATGGAGATAGGTCCTTTAAACATGTCAGTTAAAGTAAAGACTGTCAAGGTGGGCCCTAGTCCAGTCTGCCTGGTGTCTTTACAAGAAGAGGAGATCAGGGCACGTAGAGAGACTCAGGCCCTTGTGAGCAGAGGGAGAGCTACAGGAAGAGGCAGCAAGAGGTTGGCCGTGAGCAAGCTAAGGACCCGGCTCAGAGGACACTGACGTTCTGCACCTTTGTCTTCAACTTCCAGCCTCCAGACTTGTGATAAAATAAACTTCCATTGTTTAAGAATCTCCTATCTTCTTAATTAAAACAAAAGGATAAATCAGAAAACCATGAAACTGGTTATCTACAATGGAATCTGGAATACAGCAAAAGGCATACAGGAGAGGGTTTTCTTTTCTTTATAGAGGTTTTTGCTATAGGGCACGTGCGCTTGTCAGAAAGACAGAGAGACAGAAAGCGAGAGATCACCCCCCAGAGGGGATGGCCACGCCGCAATCCCTTCTCCTCCATTCTCCTCTCGGGATCTCGGGCACGCATGCACATGCGCGCAGCGTGAGTTTAAGCCACTGGGTCCGGGACTCGAACCACAGTTGGCTACATGGGAGTTCAAGAGCATAGCCATTATGCTAACTGGTGGTCTCAACAGGAGAGGATTTCACTTCCCTTTTATATCCTTGTGCATAGATCTAACTTTTGGAAGCATGTTAATGTTCTACAAATTAAAAACAAAACTAAATCAACCAGAACGGGAACGAAGAAAACTGAAATGGAAAAGAAATGGCAACAAGCACACGTACTTGTGTTTCAAATGTATGCTATCACCACGCTGGATCGGCCGGACTAATCCCAGTGACGCCTAAACCCAGTGTTTAAGTAGGAGTACGGGAACAAACCCTGAGCTCCGTTTCACAGGTTTATTTATTTGTTTTGTAATGATATGGGCAAGGCAATTTGGGGACCATTTTAGATGCATTATAGAATTAAGCAAATGAATCAAGGTGTCCATGCTGTTAAGAGTCAGAGTTCTGACCCGGTGGCTTAGACTCACACCGGGCGTGTGTGTGTGCGTGCCCAAGATCCCGAGAGGAGAATGGAGGAGAAGGGATTGCGGCGTGGCCATCCCCCCTGGGGGCATGATTTCTCGCTTTCTGTCTCTTTGTCTCTGTCTTTCTGGTGAGTGCACGTGCCCTATAGCAAAAACCTCTCCCCCCCCAAAAAAAAAAATTAAAAATAAAAACTAAAAAGTAATAAAAAAAATAAGAGAGTTCTCACAACAGATCAAAGGACCCAAAAACATCGAATTGAGAAAAATATGAAAGAATCCACTGGGAGGCACCAACGTGAATGCATAATTTCTAAAATATGTTTATATGTGTATGGGCACATATAAGTGCACACGTATGTATCTATGTATAGAATTTGACTATGCCTACACACATGTAGGTATTTCCTAGCTCGGATCACTGAAGACACCTCGACAGAAAGGCACCACGGTAAACATGAGCACATTCCGCATGCACGTGTCGCTGTCTAACATTTCTCACTAAAAGGAACCTAAGTATCTCGGAGGAATGGCTGGTTACAGGAAGTCTGGAGGGGAATGGGTACAAGATGAACCTAAGTACTTTGTTGTACCAGAAATGAACACCAGCTCGAAGAGCCCGAGTGGAAACGATTTTAGTACCAAAACAACTGAGTGCAATAATGAATTATAAACCAAATTATAAGGTAGGTGTCCATGTGTTTATACTGTTAGTATATGGATAGATCCATAGGAGGAAACAGAGGCCTCTTGCTTACAGGGGAATGTGGGATCAGGTAGCAAATGCGGAGGGAGAGCTGAAGTCAGATGACTAGCAGTTTGCAGAGATTAGTTAAGGAAAGAATCGCCCATGGATTCTAAAGTAGGGGAAAGTTAGATGTGAAGCAAGATACCCTTCTAGCAACCTCCAGTTTGCTTATTAGTCATAAGCAGAAAAATAACAATTATCTAGTGAACAAACAGTAAACACCATTGCTGTCATCAGAATGAACATGATCTGTATGAAGAGCAAATAGCCACCATTTATTTTCAGTTTGATACTTTGGAAAGGACATAATGTGGCTTATATGGTACCCTGGCCCTAGTGCCAACCGCAAAAGGAAAAGATATTATACTATCTTTATGTATGCTCAAAATGATCAGTATCATGAGAGAAAAAGAAAGCCTACAGAAACATTCCAGTGAAAAGTTGATAACTAATTGCAACTTCTGATTCTAGACTGGATTCATATTGGGAAGAAAAATGATATAAAAACGTTACTGTGTTCGGCCCTATGGGAATCCAGCACCTTCACCATGCCACTTGCTGGCTCTGCAAATAAGTTTTTGTTTGTTTGCTTAATTTGGTTTGGTTTGGTTTGGTTTTTACATTTCACATGTTCTCTTACATTTATTTTGCTAGCTAGTCTCATTAAATTTTTTAAATTATTTTTTATTTTATACACTTAATCGGTATACATCACATTGCTTGTAAGTTTAATTTACCCAAGATGAATACACTTCACACCAGTCCAGTTGAGGATACTAAATACATTACCATCAAGAAATAATAACCCACTTCTGTGTTCCATAAATGTACTGTCTCTCTATTTTTCCTCCTTACACTCTCCCTTTCTCTCAACCTCCTCCCATATTGTCTCCAGAATATGTAACAATTTCAATGCTTCTATGTCCTCCAGTCTCTCAGTTTCTACCATAGAGTGCAGACAGTCAATATATATTAAATGGAGACATACAATGTCTCTTTTTCATATTCTGGCTCACTTCACTCAGCAGCAAATCTTTCATATTCATCCACTTTCTATCGAATGCCAAGGTCTTGTGTTTTTGTTTTGTTTTGTTTTGTTTTGTTTTATGGCAGAGTAGTATTCCATAGAGTATATGTGCCTCACTTTTCCAGTTTACTCTTCTGTGGACATTTGGGTTGGTTCCATGTCTTAGCAATTGTGAATAATGCTGCAATAAACATTGATGGGCATGTACTTTTCTAACTGAGTGTTCTTCTATCCTTTGGGTAGATACCCAGGAGTGAAATGACTGGTTCCTATGGTAGTTTTATTTGTAGGTCTTTGAGGAACCTCCATATTGTTCTCCACAGTAACTAGACCAATATACATTTCTACCAGCAGTGTAGTAGAGTTCCCCTTTCACCTATCCCTGCCAGCACTTATCACTTACTGGTTTTTTTTTTTTTTTTTTTTTTTTTTTTATTTTTCCACTTTTTGCCCGGGGTTTGGGGGTTCATTATGGTTTTGATCTGCATCTCCCTTATGATGAGAGAGATTGAGCATTTTTTTCATATGTTTTTTTGCCATTTGTATGTCTTCCTTAGAGAGTTGTTTATTCAGCTCCTTTTCCCATATTTTAATTGGGTTAGTCTTTTTTTTTTTTTTCCTGGGTAAGCCACTTGAGTTCCCTGTGTATTCTGGTTGTCAGTCCCTTATTTAAAACATAGTTTACAAAAATATTCTCCCATTCCAAGAGTTGTTGATTCAAACTATTTACCGTGTCTTTTGCTGTGCAGAAACTTCTTAATCTGGTGTAATCCCACTTGACTATTTTTGGGATTATCACTTGTGCTTTGGTGGTCTTATTTAAGAAGTCTTTGCCTAACCCAACATCTCCCAGAGTTTCCCCAGTGTTTTCCATCAGTAGTTTTATAGTTTGAGATCTTAGGTTTTGATCTTTGATCTACTTTGAATTAATTTTTGTTAACAGTGAGAGATAGGAGTTCAGATTCATTTTTCAGCAGATAGATACCCAACTTTTCCAGCACCATTTTCTAAAGAGGTTTTCCTTTTTCCACTGGATCGACTGGTATCGTTTGTCAAAAATCAGTTGGCTGTATGTTTTGGGGTTTATTTCTGGAGTCTTTCCTCTGTTCTATTGGTCCACATATCTGTTTTTATGTCAATACCATGCTGTTTTGATTTTCACAGCTTTGTTACATATTTTGGGTCAGAGAGTGAGATGCTGCCCACTCCATTCTTCTTGTGCAGGATTGCTTTTGCAATATGGAGTCTTTTATGATTTCAGACAAATTCTGATTGTCTTTCCTAGGTCTGTGAAGAATGTCTCTTGTAATTTTGTAGGGATTGCATTAAATATGTAGATTAATTTGGGTAGAACTGCCATTTTGATTATATTAATTTTCCCAGTCCAGAAACAAGGGATGTCCTTCCACTTTTTTGTGTCATTTTCAATTTCTTTTTAAAGATTTTCATAATTTTCCTTGTAGAGGACTTTGACTTCCTTGGTTAGATTTATTCCTAGGTATCTTATACTTTTTGTGCTAATGGTAAATGAGATTTATTTCTTCAGTTATGCCTCTGTCTACTTTTTGTTTGTATATAGAAATGCTATAGATACATATAGTAAGTTGATTTTGTATCCTGCCACTTTACTGTATTTATTTATTACTTCCAGAAGTTTATTCATGGATACTTTTTGGTCTTTTATGTATACAATCATGTCATCTGCAAATAGAGAGTATCTCAACTCTTCTTTCCCTTTTTGAATGCCTTTTATTTCATACTTTTGTCTAAACATTTGGCTAGGACTTTCAGCACTACATTGAAAAGGAGTGGAGAAAGTGGGCAGTCTTGTCTTTTACCAGTTTTAGTGGAAAAGCTTTTCCCAATTCAGTAAAATATTGGCTGTAAGTTTTTCGTAGATGGCTTTTATTACGCTGAGAAATGATCCTTCTATGCCAATTTTGCTGAGAGTCTTAATCATGAAGAGATGTTGTATTTTGTATTTTGTCTGTGGTTTTGGCGAGTCTGGCTATGATGTGCCATGGAGAAGATTTTCTTGAGTTAATTCTATTGGGGGTCCTTTGTTGTTCTTGGGTCTGGATATTTGAATGTTTCTCTAGGCTTGAAAAGTTTTCTTCTAGAATTTTATGTAATAGATTTTCAATGCCCTTATTAGTTTCTTCACTTGGCACACCAATTATTCAGATGTTTGGATGTTTGGGGAATATAATATATCTCATCTATTTTCCTCATGTTTTCTGGTCATTTTCTCTGCCTTTTTGGTGTTTTTTCCTAGGTCAGAGGTTTTATTTTCTACATCTGAGATTCGATCTTCTGCCTGATATAAACTGCTTTTAATTCTTTCAAGAGAGGTTTCTATTTCCTGTACCACAGCCTTCATCTCTAACAGCTCTATTTGATTCCTTTTTATAGTGTCTATTTCTTCTTTCAAATCAGAGAAGGACTTCTTTATCTCCTGTAGCTCGTCTCATTTCTCTTGCATATTGTTAAGTTCTGTCATGTGAACATTCTGAATTGCTTATCTGACATTTCCGCAAGTTCCATTGTGTCATCGGGAGTGGACAATCAGAGTGCATAGATTTCAAGGTGGTCTCTGACCTCGGTCTGCACACTTGCTTCTGCTGTGCAGGAGCCAGGAAATTTTGTCTGTGGTTTTGGCGAGTCTGGCTATGATGTGCCATGGAGAAGATTTTCTTGAGTTAATTCTATTGGGGGTCCTTTGTTGTTCTTGGGTCTGGATATTTGAATGTTTCTCTAGGCTTGAAAAGTTTTCTTCTAGAATTTTATGTAATAGATTTTCAATGCCCTTATTAGTTTCTTCACTTGGCACACCAATTATTCAGATGTTTGGATGTTTGGGGAATATAATATATCTCATCTATTTTCCTCATGTTTTCTGGTCATTTTCTCTGCCTTTTTGGTGTTTTTTCCTAGGTCAGAGGTTTTATTTTCTACATCTGAGATTCGATCTTCTGCCTGATATAAACTGCTTTTAATTCTTTCAAGAGAGGTTTCTATTTCCTGTACCACAGCCTTCATCTCTAACAGCTCTATTTGATTCCTTTTTATAGTGTCTATTTCTTCTTTCAAATCAGAGAAGGACTTCTTTATCTCCTGTAGCTCGTCTCATTTCTCTTGCATATTGTTAAGTTCTGTCATGTGAACATTCTGAATTGCTTATCTGACATTTCCGCAAGTTCCATTGTGTCATCGGGAGTGGACAATCAGAGTGCATAGATTTCAAGGTGGTCTCTGACCTCGGTCTGCACACTTGCTTCTGCTGTGCAGGAGCCAGGAAGAATGGTGGGGTGGAAGTTGGAAGCAAGTGGGACTCGCACCTGAAGAGATGAGAGTATGCTGATTCCAAGGCGGTCTCTGGCCTTGTTCTGCACATTTGCCAAATATTATATGTGTTGCACTGCTACTATTTCCAAGAAATAACCAGTTGGTTTAATCTCTTTTAAACAAGGGCACAATCTTAACTGTGGCATACATAATTTAAAATTTTCACATTTTCAATTAATAAAATAATATATTTACTTGATTTTACTTGTTATTATTATTTTCTAATTTGATCAGAGAGAGAGAGAGAGAGAAAGTGAAAGTGAGAAAGCACCTGCAGGTCCGGGACTTGAACTGCAGTCAGCCATGTGGGAGTCCAGTGCCTTAACCATCACACCATCAACAGGCCCCCACATTATCTCAATTAATTGTCACAACTATCCACAAAAAGATGGCTTTATTATTCTATTTTTTATATATAAGCAATGAGAAGCAGATGTCTTTATTTAATGGAATATGGGATTAATGTCAACATGAGTAATGTTCATGAAACACTAGGCCAGGAGTGTGTTCCAGCCTCTCTGATCTTGGGGTTTCTTCTCCTATACCTTCTTAAACTATTTCTTCTCATTCTGGTTCCTCCTTTGAACTTGCTTTTCTCTTTGCCTGAGAGTTCTACCCTATGCCCAATCTGTGTTGCCCATACCCCAATATCCTCCCTCTCAGGATCCTCGTAGTCTTTTCTTTGTGTATGTTCATGCTCTAGCTTCTCACACATGCTCTTGCAGCTCCCTCTTTCCCCCTCTCCCCCCTCTTTCACAGCCAATCACTGTACATACTTACAGCATATAAAGGAAATCTTCCCAGTGTGAATTCACTGTAAATTAGGCTAGTCAAAGCTAGTGGGTCATCAGAAAAGTCATGACATATTTTCTATGTTTTTCTATGCAAAAACATTTGATGACTTTTCCCATGTCTCAGCCTTACCATACACCTCACTATCAACAGAACATTGTAACAGGGATTCCATTGATTTTGTAAATAAATTTGGGGCAGTAGAACTGTCTTTACAATGATCTGTAAGTCTGTGTTTTCTATTTCTTTAAGTTTTCCTTAATTTCTTCGAATAATGTTTTGTAGCTTTCCATGTTTAACTTCTACGCATGTTTTAGGAAATGTATTTTTAAGCATTCTGTTTTTTTTTTTTTTATGTTATTACAAATTTAACCGCCAGGGCCAACAGGCAGTGCAGTGGTTAGAGTGCTGGATGCCGACATAGCCAACCTCGATTTGAGTCCTGGACCCAGTGGCTTCAAACTCACAGACATCGGTGTGTACATACTCGAAATCCTGGGCAGAGAAAGGGGGAGAAGGGATTCCTGCACGGCCATCTCCACTGTGGGGTGATTTCTTGCTTTCTGTCTCTTTGTCTCTCCAGCAAGCACACGTGCCTTATAGCAAAAATTAAAAAATAAATAAATAAATGTCTTTTAATGTCGTTTATTGGATTATTCATTGTTAGCACATAGAAATATAGTTAATTTTTGTATGCTTATCTCGTATCCTATAAAGTCACTGAACTCCTTGGGTGTAGGATTTTAAAATAAAAAAAACAAACTATCTAATAAAGAAAAAAATTATTGTATTAACAAATAAAACTGATGGATGACAAACTAGGTAAAAGTACTGTTTTGCAGTTACATTTTACTGAAATCGAACATTATATTGTAGTTAGGTATGCAAGAGTATCTCTAATATTATAAGATACATATTAAAATTTATTTAAGAGTAGAGAGCATGATGTATACCTCTTACTATCAAATTGTTCAGAGAAAATCATTCCCATGCCTGTATTTACATAAAGTGTGTTGTACACGCTGTACAGAGATAGATATACAATGGCATGTGCAAATTAGAAAGAAAACAGAGTAAACAATAATAGGCGAATATGGTTAAACTGAATATTAGTACTCTCTCTAAACTTTATTTATTTATTTATTAAAAAAAATATTTTTTTTGGAGAGGTTTTTGCCATAGGGTTCATGCACTTGCCAGAAAGACAGAGAGAGAGAGAAAGCGAGAAATTACCCCTCATGGGGGATGGCCATGCCGCAATCCCTTCTCCTCTTTTCTCCTTTTGGGATCTTGAGCATGCATGCACACGCACCCGGTGTGAGTTTAAGCCACCAGGTCTGAGACTCGAACTGTGGTTGACTACATGGTTGACAACATAGCCGTTACACTAACTGCTGGTCCCTCTAATCTTTTTTTTTTTTTTTTAAGAGAGCTTTTTGCTTTAGAGTGCAAGTGCTTGTCAGAGATACTGAGAGAGACAGAGGGACAGAAACTGAGAAATCACCTCCCCAGGGGAATGGCCATGCCACAATCCCTCCTCCTGCATTCTCCTTTCGGGATTTTGGACACGCACGCACACGGGCCCAGTATGAGTTTCCAAGCCTTTGGGTTTGGGACTCGAACTGTGGTCAGCCTTGTGATTCCAGCAACATAACCATTGCACCAACTGCTGGTCCCGCTAAGGCAATTTTTAAAATATGTCTGTTCTTCCTGTATACTTTAGGAGTTATTTTATTGGGTTGTTGGAAATATCATGGTGTATTTTTCTATGTTTTTCTATGCAAAAACATGCCATGACTTTTCTGACAACTCAATACTTTTAATTCTTTTTCATTATGGAATATCCAAGCATATACCAGAGTGGAGCACACCAAGGAGGCCCTGTGCACCCGTTTTGGAGTTTCAACGGTTAACACAGGAGCACTCTGGCTTCACCTACAGCTCCAAGGTTTCATATCCAGTTCCACTGAGTATTTTTTTTCCTTTTTTTGGAGAGGTTTTTCTTATTGGGTGCATGCACTCGTCAGAGAGACAGAGAAAGACAGAGAGATAGAAAGCAAGAACTCACCCCCCAGAGGGGATGGCCATGCAGCAATCTCTTCTCCTCCATTCTCCTCTTGGGATCTTGGGCATGCACACACATGTGCCTGGCATGAGTTTTAAGCCACCGGGTCCGGGACGCAAACTGCGGTGGACTACATGGGAGTCCAGCGACATAGCCATTACACTAACTGCTGGTCCCTCCACTGGAGTATTTCTGAAGCTACTTCCCAGTATTCGACCATCGCCTTGCTAAATACTCTAGTATGTATCTCTTTGGAAAAATAACCATTTTTTAAAATAATTATTTTATTTGACTTTATTTATTTATTTGTTTATTTTAATTCGATCAGAGATGGACAGAGTGAGAGAGAGAGAGAGAAGAGAGAAAGCAAGCTGCCAGGTCTGGGACTTGAACTGAAGTCAGCCATATGGGAGTCCAGTGCCCTTAATCACCTGCTGGTCACCTGCTGGTCCCAAAATAACCATTATTACACCAAGTAATGTAATGATAATTTAAAGGCAATTCTCAATAAAAATTTTATGTTCAAATAATTCACTTATTCTTTCCTTGTCTGATCTTTCCACTTGGTCTTTCTCTTTGGTCTCTCAGGCTTTCTGTACAATATTGAGATATACAAAGGTAGAGGCATGGTTTAAAGTCCAAAAAAAGGGACTGGGGATGATGGCATAGTGGTTATATCGCTGGACTCCCACATGGCCAACTGTGGTTTGAGTTCTGGACCCAGTAGCTTGAAAATCACGCTGGGCATGTGTGCATGCATGCTCAAAACCCTGAGAGGAGAATGGAAGAGAAGACACTGAGGCATGACCATCCCCCCAGGGGGTGATTTCTCGCTTTTCCTCTCACTGTCTCTGTCTCTCTCTACAAAGAGATCTCTGGCAAACACACACACACACACACACCCTAAGGCAAATGCCTCTTAAAACAAGAAAGAAAGACAAAGAAGCCTCCTCTAGATCGCAAGTAACCTACAGAGTTACCTCATAATCTGAAGCTGCACATTCTTAACAGTTTTTTTAACTTGCCATGGAGTGTGTGTGCTCACCAGGGAGAGACAGAGAAGACAGAGGGGGAGGAGTGAGAAAGCAACCTTAGGGGGCATGGCCACATGCAATCGGTTCTCCATTGTCCTTTCAGAATTTTAGCCATGCTGGAGCCCAGCGTGCTTCCTAAGCTGCTGGGTCCAAGACTCGAACTGCACAGGTGGCCATGTGGGACCTAGCTTTCCCAGCCACCATGCCATAGACTAACCCAGTCCTAATTTTTAAAAACACTTCATTATAATAAAGCACAGATAAGGGAAGCAAGGTCAATGTATAACTTAACAAATTATTATGAGACGAACACCCTTGTAACCACCTCCCAGGGCACTGCAAAAGCCTCTCCATGTAACCTGTTTCACCACAGCCCTTCCCACCCCATAAACAACCACTAACCTGATCTTTACTGATCTCATGTGCTTGTTTCAGAGTTCACTAACCAAGTGTGCAAGTCTAATCCTTGTGTGTATTTTTGAAGCTGTATATCTTTTTTTTCCCTTTTTTTTTGAGAGATTTTTGCTATAGAGTACATGTGCTCACTGGAGAGACAGAGAGAGTCAGGGAGATAGAAAATGAGAAATCAACCCCCAAGGGGGATGGCCACACCGCAATCCCTTCTCCTCCATTGTTCTTTCAGGATTTGGGGCACGTATGCACACTGGGTCTGGGACTCGAACCATGATTAACTATGTGGGACTCAAGCACCTTAAGTACTAAGCCACCTGCTGGCCCCCTTAGTTACATATCCTTTTAGACAGACTATATTCTTATCCCACTGAGAGTTCACTACCTTCCCCATCCTTGGAAAGTAATTGGATTATATTGTTTTCAACATCTTTCCTTCAATGTAACACTATAACTAGAATGCATTCAACTAAACCCACACAAGATTGAACGCAAACACCTCTCTCCTGATGTAAGCAGACAAATTAGTCAAAAATACGTTGATCTAGGTTGGGGTGGGAGGCACAGAGAATGTGCCTACGATCTCAGCCAACACTGGAAGCCCACCAGGACTTCACTGTCTTTTCAATAACTTCTGGTGGCACAGCTTCCTCTTAGTTGTCATGACAATATTCACATTCCTTACAATGTGGAAGCTATTACAGAGTGCGAGAGACTAAAAGGAAAACATGAAAACTTCTAGACAAAGGTATTGATTTAGGATAATTAGGGTGAAACAAAGACTAATACATTTTGATCAGTTCTGGGTATGACAGTTTTTGAAAATCCTTCCACCTACACTTTTATCGATTAGGGCAACAGGATGGTTCAAGATGGCAGATACGTGGCTTATGGACAATATGAAAAAGAGCACACATTAAAATATGAACTCCTGGGACCAGCAGATGGCATAGTGGCTATGTCCCTGGACTCCCATGTAGTAGACACCGGTTTTAGTCCCTGACCTGGTGGCTTAAACTCACACCAGGCGCATATGCGTGCGTGCCCAAGATCCCAAGAAGAGAATGGAGGAGAAGGGATTGCAGCGTGGCCATCCCCCTGGGGGGTGATTTCTCACTTTCTGTCTCTCTGTTTCTCTCTGTCTTTCTGGCGAGCGCACACGCCCTGTATCAAAAATCTCTTCATTAATATACATATATATGAATTCCCATTTCATATTCTCTTTTCACTAAGGCTGTTGCACTTGCACATTGTGGAGCCAAAGTTCAGCGGCAGAACTAGGACTGCAGAAGATGGCCAGTCCAGAAAGTGTCCACACCAGCTGACTCCTAAGATAAGAAAACAGCTAAGTGTAAGATATTTTTCTTCATTTATGTTTCATAGACTTACACTGGAATGATATTGGGAAAGAGCTGTACCACTAACATTTATATTGGGTGATGAGGATAACAATAGCATTATTATTTATCATTAGGTTCTGCATCTTGGCAAGAGTCATAGGTGGTCATAGAATTTTGTTCTTTTATTTCCCTTCAAATTTCCTTCCTGTACAAATCTAATCTATTAGGGAAAAAAACATGTTATTGATGATCCAACAGTTATAATAACATAATATTAATATGAAAAACGATTTTTCCCTCTTTTGAAACGGCCTTATGAGACCGGAAAGAATAATCCAGATGTCGAAAGTCCTGAGGCACTAATAAAAGACAGCGTTGTTTAATTTTGGTCATACACATTACCCAAAAGATATTAGCTGGGGAAATAACTGTATTATTATCATGCAGTTACATCAATTACTTTTGGTGTTAACCCATATTTTCTCATCAATATTAGATATGGCAATAAAGGTCCAATTGAATAAATACATCCTTGGAAATAATAAGGCATTCGTTAAACCCTGTTCTAAAACTAATTCTCACTGAATCATTGTTTTTTCTTTAAAATGTAATGATTAGAAGTCATTGTTCTGGGGCCAGCAGGCAGCATGGTGGTTACGGTGCTGGACTCCCACATGGCCGATTGCAGCTCGAGTCCTGGACCTAGTGGTTTGAAACTCATGCCAAGTACATATGCATGTGTGCCAAAAGTCCCAAGCGAAGAGAGAAGGGATTGTGGCACGGCTGTCCTCCCTTCCTTCCCCTCTCTCTGGCTAGCACACATATCCAATGGCAAGAAACTAAAAAAAAAAAAAAAAAAAGTCATTGTTCACATATGTACAATTAGTATGTGTCAATAGAAATATTATTGCTTAACTATGCGACCTTAAAATGACCTTGAGCTCTTGTAGAACCTTGCAGACATATGACCTCTGTCCTAAGTTTTTTATTTCAAAGTCCTCTAAGAGGGGGAGAAATGACTTCAAGATCTGGTCACTATTTCCTAGCTGTCAAAAATGTCTCTCTTTCTAGTAGTAGAGAAATAATGCTACACCGTTTTGTTTCAAGGTCACCTGTCAAGAGTCTCACTCTACCCTGGAGTCTTGAGGATCTTAAACAGCACTAAGGGGCTGGCTCCCACCTTGCGGTGTAAAACCGGGTCTGTCCCTATGCCCTCTAATACGGCTCTGGGCGCGTTTGCAGCCGTGTTGGCCGCGAGCACTCAAAAGCTTCACGGCCAGCTCTTTTTCTCCTTTTCTCTTGAGAGAGCACAAAGATGTCTCCTCCTCAGGAACAGAAGCTCTCTGGCATCATCCCTCTGTCAAACAGTCCACCTCATAATGAAGCAGCAACCTTTCTGTCCACAGAATGTAAAAGAAATCGTGAAATGTTTTTTGTGAAAGCGGCACCATCTCTGCCTGAACTATTCATCAAGGACCCCTTTGTTTCCTCCATATTTCATGGAACTTAAAGCATTCTTTTACACTGATATACCGAGTCATCTGGCTTACAGAGGCGTGGCCAGTTGCTTAAAGGGAAGTTTTAAAACAGAAAACTAGAAAAGCCTATCTTATTCTTTACATTGCAAGTAGAAGGACATCAAATGTCAATGAATTTATGTTTTATATGACCCTGGGTACCTCTTTGCCGTGGTGTGGAATGTACGCTCGACAGTTCTGTGACAGAGTTAAAACGCTCACATCCATGCCCAAGGTAACTCACTGGGCCAGGATGTGACTGGATAAGGTATTGAATGCATTTTCCATAATTATCATTCATGCCGATCATTATCTCATTGTGTCAGGGCATTCCATTTTAAGTAGATTGGCTTTCTCCTTCGCAGCTCCCTACATGCCATTATCTTTTATCCAACAGAGGGCCAGAAAATTCATTTATTTATTTATTCAGCTATCACAAATATTTATGGACAACTCTACATGCAAAGCCCTGCTCTTAGTGTTACAGAATACTCAGACGAGTTTAAGAAAGGCCCACGCTTTTACAGAGACAGAAGATGTACTCTCAAAAACCCACAACAGAAAGGGAAGGGAAATACGTATTGATCGTCTAAGTGCAGACCCGTGTGGTCTCACATAGTTCCCGCAGCAAACCTCCCCCAACAGTATTATTATTACTCTTTTGTTTTATTTTGTTTTGTTTTTAAGATAAAAAAAGGAGAAACTTTTGAAGGTCATGGGATTTCAAAGTGGGTCTGTGTGAGTCCACAGCATGCTGAGTCTGGGAGGAGCATACGTCTTACACTTTCAGGAAAGAAAAAGGCCCCATCTTGCTAAGAGGATCAGGAAAGGCTAGAAAGAGAAGGTTTGGAGAGAGGCTGCTCCAGAAATACGGCAAGGGAAGAACATGGGAATGAAGAGGAAGAACTCAGTAGAGGGACAGCCAGGTGTAGTGCAGACAAGGGTGAAATGTGGCTGGAGCTGGCAGCTCTGGGCTTGAGGAGGGGGCTGCCTGGTGGGCTACGGGGGCTGTCTATGTCCTGCGACCAGCAGAGCACTGGAGAAGTTACTCGCAGCTCTGGACCTGAGGAAGGGGCTGCCTGGTGGGCTACAGGGGCTGTCTGTGTCCTGCGACCAGCAGAGCACTGGAGAAGTTCTGCTCCAGGCCCGAGCTAATCAATGTCGTGCCTCTAAACACTGCCAGGGAATATGAAATGTGGCCCAGGGCCCAGGTGCAGTTGTTCTGTGGTTCTCGGTCCATTCTCAGTGCAAACCCCACTTCCGGCCCTTTCTTAGCGCTGCGTGTGTCATGGAGAAGCTTGTCTGGGGCTGACAAGAAAAAGCAGGCAGGGCAAGCAAAAAGGGAGGTTCAAACAAATTCCATTGCAATTAACATACTTTAACTTCCTAAGTTTAATTTTTTTTCTGTATTTAAAAAAAAAATCTTACAATAAGGCAAATATCTATTAGAAGGACATGGAGTGAGACAAGAGGAGAATCCAGGGTAAATATCCCATCACATCTAATAAAAGTTCTTGAAGGTCTAGCGGGAAGGGTGGACAGGTTGCAACTAGCTCAGAAGGGAACGGCATTCGGAAGCTTCTTGGCACAGTGTTAGCGGCTGTGGCCGGGAGATAAGCCCAGAAACTGCCCAAACCAGGCACTCAACCTCTCTACTATTGGGTAGTGGCTCCTGCTATCTGCACATTAGAATCACCTGGTGAGTTTTTGCGGTGGGAGGGGGAAACAACTTTGGGTGCAGCAGGTGTCATAGTGGTTAAGGCACTGAACTCAAACATGGCTATCCACGGTTCAAATCCCAGACCCAGCAGCTGGAAAATCACACCAGGGGCCCATGCACACATGCCCCGAATCCTGAGAGGACAAGAGACTGCAACATGGCTGTCCCCGCTGGGGGGGTGATTTCTCACTTTCCCTTCCTCTGCCTCTCACAGTGAACACACACACACACACACACACACTTGGCAAAAATCTAAGAAAAAAAGCAACCAAACAAAAAACACTCTTACCAAGACCCCACCTTTGACAGGTTCTAAATTAATTGATCTGAAACACTTTTCCTCCCTATTTTAAACTCGAAGTTTAATTTACATAGGAAACAGAGATTTTGATCTATAGTCTAATGAATGGACCCAGTTTTAAAAACTGAGATACCATAAAATTCTGAGCTACATTTTTTTTTTTTTTGGAGAGGTTTTCGCTATAGGGCGCGTGCACTCACCAGACAGACAGAGAGAGACAGAGAGATAGAAATCGAGAAATC
>NW_006198133.1:2345222-2356869 GCF_000334495.1 Tupaia belangeri chinensis
GGGTGTGGCCGGGAGATAAGCCCAGAAACTGCCCAAACCAGGCACTCAACCTCTCTACTATTGGGTAGTGGCTCCTGCTATCTGCACATTAGAATCACCTGGTGAGTTTTTGCGGTGGGAGGGGGAAACAACTTTGGGTGCAGCAGGTGTCATAGTGGTTAAGGCACTGAACTCAAACATGGCTATCCACGGTTCAAATCCCAGACCCAGCAGCTGGAAAATCACACCAGGGGCCCATGCACACATGCCCCGAATCCTGAGAGGACAAGAGACTGCAACATGGCTGTCCCCGCTGGGGGGGTGATTTCTCACTTTCCCTTCCTCTGCCTCTCACAGTGAACACACACACACACACACACACACTTGGCAAAAATCTAAGAAAAAAAGCAACCAAACAAAAAACACTCTTACCAAGACCCCACCTTTGACAGGTTCTAAATTAATTGATCTGAAACACTTTTCCTCCCTATTTTAAACTCGAAGTTTAATTTACATAGGAAACAGAGATTTTGATCTATAGTCTAATGAATGGACCCAGTTTTAAAAACTGAGATACCATAAAATTCTGAGCTACATTTTTTTTTTTTGGAGAGGTTTTTGCTATAGGGCGCGTGCACTCGCCAGACAGACAGAGAGAGACAGAGAGATAGAAATCACCCCCCTGGGAGAATGGCCATGCCACAGTCCCTTCTTCATTTTCTTCTTGGGATCTTGGGCACACACACACACACACACACACACACACACACACACTTGGCAAAAATCTAAAAAAAAACAACCAAACTAAAAACACTCTTACCAAGACCCCACCTTTGACAGGTTCTAAATTAATTGATCTGAAACACTTTTCCTCCCTATTTTAAACTCGAAGTTTAATTTACATAGGAAACAGAGATTTTGATCTATAGTCTAATGAATGGACCCAGTTTTAAAAACTGAGATACCATAAAATTCTGAGCTACATTTTTTTTTTTTTTGGAGAGGTTTTCGCTATAGGGCGCGTGCACTCACCAGACAGACAGAGAGAGACAGAGAGATAGAAATCGAGAAATCACCCCCCAGGGGGGGTGGCCATGCCGCAATCCCTTCTCTTCCATTCTCCTCTTGGGATCTTGGGCATGCACGCACACGCGCCCAGCGTGAGTTTAAGCCACTGGGTCCGGGACACGAACCACGGTCGACCACGTGGGAGTCCAGTGACATAGCCATTACGCCAACTGCTGGTCCCTGAGCTATATGTTTTTTGACCTTGTAGCTGTCAGTCAAGTGTCTTAGGGTTAGAGGAAATTCAAAGACATAGTAAAAATTGGAACAGTTATTAGAATTCTTTTCAACATGTATTTTGAACTATATTGACTCAGAGGGCACAGTTTGGCAAGGGCCCCAATACAGAATTCAATGTTTTTTTCTTTCTAGGCTACATATGGTGAAACATTGAATTCATAATACATACAGATGAAGGCTGGGAAGAGTGTGCAACACGAGGCTGGAAGAGTCTTTCCCTTTGTGAATCATCCTGCTGGTATGACCCTGTGGCCTGATACTGAGCACCAGGGCTCTGGGTACATGGCCTGACCCCCAAAGCTTCAACAGAGGCGCTGCCTTACCAATATGTATGAGAGGGATGCGAGGAAGAACGCGTGGGGAATCCTGCGAGCACCAACATGTCTAGAGGCAAAACCCATGCCAGCGTCATGCTTCCAAATCCTCTGTGTGGAAAAACGCCAGAGAATACTAAGGACTCAAACCCCAAAGAGCTCTAAGGTGGGAAATAGAATGGGAATTTTAAGGCGCTGTTCGGTTTTCCTTGTCAACATTAAAACTGCTTCATTGATAAGAGGGAGGATCAGGAATTTCATCAGTATGAAAAGAGGTTGTGGTAAACATGTAAGCAATTAAACATGCAAGATATAACTTTATTGTCTGATGTTCGTTTCTGGCATTCTTTCCGGGAGAACTGATGACACAGTAAAACCTAATATCTGGAACCAGTTTTGGGAGGCTCGGATTTTAAATTCTTACTGGTTACTGACAATAAGCGAACAAACTCTTACCCAAGCCGTGAAACCACAGAGGATCTGCATTTCATCTGGCATTAGGCCTACGAAAATACCGTCATCTTAACATTCTAATTTCAAAGGAACATTAAAAATGTGTGAATACAGTTTATATGTCATTTTAGTTAGCCAGAAGGAAAATTCTAGAATTTGGGAATGTGGGCATACCTAGAACAACACTGCAGAGTCACCGTTTCCCTCAGCGCCCACGTGTATGGCTACCGAGTGGACCGCGCGCCAGGCCGGGTTCTGAGCAGAGGTCATGACATAGGTTAGCTCCTTACCGCAATTCTCTCACAGTGCTGGTCCTGCTGGTCCCGTTGTCACTCATAGATGTAGCCAGGCATTAAACCATGTATCCAAGGTCACCAGCTAACAGGGCCAGATAGAGGACTGCAGCCTAGGCAGTGCCACTGCAGACCAAGGAAGGGGCACAGAGTCGTTACATCAAGTCCCCTGGCAGTGTTCCATGAGCGACATCATACTCTCCATGGCCCCACTGGAGGCTGATTCAGGGGCAGATGGGAAGGCAGGGCATTGAAGCCCGACCGTGGTATCACACCTGACACCCTCTAGGACTAGGTCAGTCCTCACAGGAAGTATCAGACAGTCAGGAAGTGATTTTCTTTTCTCCAACCACCCTTCTCCCTTCTAGGTGCAAAGAGACCGGAAAAGTCCTAGGTGTGGTGGCACAGTGGAGATTCAACACTGCAATGCTGGAAGCCATACGGAATACTGGGGCTCCGTTCCCAGGTCGCCTATACATCCCAGGTGTGCACACCTGTGCCTGTTAACCTCTGGATGAAGGGCTGGGGGTGGATAATGGCATTAAAAAAAAAAAAAAAAAAACCTTAAAAAGAGAAGTGATCAAAAGGATAGTCATCCCAGGAGCAGGAGCAGTGGTTGAGGCAACGCCCCTTTGCCTGTGGCCCGCAAGGCCAAGGACGTTTCCGAACGTCAGCAGCACCAGCCCCAGGCAGGCATGCACCTGGGCTCCAGTAAGTGGTTCTGCGGAGGCCTCGCTGTCTGGGCATTTCTCTGCCATGATTTGCCCCTGTTCCCTTAAATGCCACCAGTCAACCTCTGGACTGAAGGAAGGCTCTGGAGAAACAGCGGTGATAACTAGCCACCTCCTACTTGCTGGCTGTGGGCGCTGTTCTAAGCATTTCACACACCTCGCTCTGTTCGTCCTCCTTACAACCCTGTGAGGCAGGTGAAGTGTCACCAGCTTGCCACCCTTTGCTCAGGACTTACCTGCTTTTAGCTCTGGAAGGCCTGTGTCCCAAACAAAGTAGGAGGGTTGCTCACCCAGGTAGGGACTCTACAGATGGCGGAAAACGAGACCCGGGAGAGAGAAATGACTTGCTCAGGGTGACAGCCAGCAGGGGACACAGCCAGACTGAGGCCGGGTGATCTGGCTCAAGAGCCGGCACTCACTCGATAAAGTGAACATGGTTCTGGCCCAGCATGGTTCTGGCCCATGGTGGCATAGGCAGGGGGCACTGACATTCTGTGCCAGAGTCCCAGGGAGGCTGGGTTCTACCCAGGGTGCAGCTGAATACATTGGGTGCTGGTGATCCTGGGCAGTAGGGCAAGGATTACAGCATGGTGAGACCCTGTCAGGAATACCTGCCCTTCCCTCTCCCATGAAATAAATAATTTAAAACTTTAAAAATCATATAAAATGCTTTTTTCTGGAGAACAAGAAACCTTAATGATTGACCCATAACAATGAAAACATATTCCCAAAAATATTCTAGCTGGGATAATCAGAAATGGAGAAAGCGTATTGGGAAACTACGGAACAGGCCCTTTGTCTACACTGTTTCATTAAAGTCTCCCCCTCGCCCCCCGAGCATGGGCTGTTATTATTCCCATTTTATGAGTGAGGAAACAGAGGCTCAGAAAAGTTAAAAGCCTTGCTAGAGGTCATAGAGGTAGGTTTCTTTTTTCTTTCCTTCTTTCTTTCTTTGCTTTTCTTTCTTTCTTTTTCTTTCTTCCTTTTAAAGAAAACAAAGGCGCACGCATAGGGTGCATGCACTCACCAGAGCAAGGGAAGAGACAGTGAGAGGGGCAGTCAGACACCACCCCCGGGGGATGGCCATGCCGCAATCCCTTTCCTTCCATATTCCTCCTGGGATGGGGGCACGCACACACGCACACACACACACACACACACACACACACATGCACCCAGTGGGATTTTCAGGCCACCAGGTCTGCCATGTGGGAGTCCAGGCCCTTAGCCGCCATGCCACCTGCCGGCCCCCACAGAGGTGCATTTCAAATTTAATTCTTGCTGTCTCCGAAACCAATGACTCCTTCTTGGCATCTCGCATGGCCATCCTGAGCCCACTGAGGTGGGCAGACCAGAAACACCCCCATGTTCACCTGAAGACACTGAAGCTCTGGGCGGCTGCCTGGTCTCTGAGGTCACGTGGGTATCACACAGCGGGGCTGAGACCAGAAGCCAGGAAGCCAGGTTTTCTGAAACTTTAATATCATTTTATTCTTCCTTCATAACTTCATTAGACTGTATCCTGTCTTATGTTAGAATCCATTTTATTCTTTTCAGCACATTATTAGAATATATCCTACCGACTACTCACAAAGCTCTGTGAGAGAAGAAACGGGCGAGGTCGGGGGAGGCAAATGGTGACCTCTAGCCCCAGGAACAGAAGAGCCATGGAGTAGGGGGCGGAGGCAATTAGCCACACTTCTAGATAGGTGGTCAAATCAGGGCCAGCAGGGAACGGACCTAGGCCTTCTGACATTTCGGCAAAGACCAGAACAAATAGCACATTCTGTGCGGGGGAAAAAAATAGATCTCTTCTGTGTCAAAATCACTCTCATACATTCAGCAAATATTTAATGGAAGCCTAGCATGTGGCAGGCCGGGAGGACGCGAGAATGAGCGATACAGACAGGGGGCAGCTAGATACGCCCAGTTTATGGCCCGGTGGGGACGTGCCAAGCCTGGCGCCTGTTCGCAGTGTTTACTACTCACGGTGCACATGCACATACTCCTACCTGTGTCTGCGTGTACGCTAACATGACGCCAACTGACTCACTTTGTTAGCAGCGGCTCCCCAGGCTCAGCACACCCCCGAAACCTCCCCACCCCACCCACTCTACCTTCTCTTAGTCAACGGTGGGAATTCTACAGGGTTTCAGGAGCTACTCCTGGCACTAGGAGGGCGGCATGAAAGATGGGCAACTCTGGGGCCACCAGGTGATGTGGTGGTTCAGGGCATTGGGCTCCCACATGGCTGACCACAGTTCGAGTCCCAGACCTGACAGCTTGCTTTCTCACTTTCCCTCTGTCCCTCTTCGGTCAAATAAAAATAAACACATAAGTTAAAATAAAATAATTATTAAAAAAAAAAAAGAAAGATGGGCAACTGCAGCACTTGAGGTTTTGGCTCACAGTGACAGACACGAGAGCAGAGGAGTCAGTAATAATCCAAAGCATATCTGTTGGGCCCTATGGGAGGAAAGGCTGGAGCAAATTCCGAGCCTGCGAAAGACCTGGAGGAGTGCCTCCCCAGCCCAGGAGGCTGACAAGGCAGGCATCTAATCCCCCCAACAGCCTCACTTTACTCATTTTGCCACTTAAGAGTCTTTCCTAGGAGGCGAGACGTGGTGATGCATAAATGGGGGGCAGTGGACTGCACAGGATTTCGCTAGAATGTGTCTTTAGCATTGGTCAAAGGGCATGTGGACTGAGAGCAGGAGCTGGGGTTCCGCGGTAAGACACTTGCTGGGGAAGAATGAAAGCGAGAGCTTGGAACGCAGAGTGGGAAGAACACCAAAGCCTCCTGAGGCCTACTTCATCATTTTGCTCAGAGCTGGTGAAATATGCACATTTTGAGCTATCAGCAGATAGAAAGTGGTAATGATAATAAAATCAGGTCAAAAAATAAAGTAAGGTAACTTGCAAGGATTTCTTGCCTCCTATCTTTTCTAATAACCCTGCAAAAGAGATTTGACAGCAAATAAGAGTTTACAGCTGTCTCGGCTTCCCATGGAGATTAAAGGCTGGCCTTGGCAGTACTCTGCAGTACT
Source organism: Tupaia belangeri chinensis (assembly GCF_000334495.1). Classification (NCBI taxonomy): domain Eukaryota; kingdom Metazoa; phylum Chordata; class Mammalia; order Scandentia; family Tupaiidae; genus Tupaia; species Tupaia belangeri. Next base: position 2,351,345 of record NW_006198133.1, read on the forward strand.
TAGCAGCATGTGTGAAATTACTCATGGAAATGCTTCTCGTCCTGTGCGTTTTTATTTATTTATTATTTTTAACCATGGTATGAGACTAAATTCTTTCAAGAGGCAGGAAAGTGAACCGCTAGATTGCTTTTTAGTCTGCCCACTTAAGGAAGACCAAAAACCAAAGACCAAGTGAGGTTTGGTTCCTCCTTGTGCCTGCTCAATTGAAAATTACTGAAGTAATGCTAGAAGGCTTCTGATCATCAGAAAATGTCGCCGATTCACATTGAGAAATTGGTCCAATGAGTGAGCGGTGACAGTATAGATAATGATTTCATTAATATAGAACGTGTAAAGGTAACTCAGTATGTTGGGACTTCTACTTGATAAATAGACTAAGGACGAGCAAAGAAAAGACCAAGGACTCGGAGGTGACTGGGTTTGCCTGGTCGGCCTCAAGGCTGAGCCCATGACAATCACAGAGGCTGCTCTTCCCACAGGTAACGAGAGGGTGGGCAAGGACAGCGAGCGGAGCCCTGCAGTTTAGATGGCCGTGGTCATCTATTCGCCAGTAGCTTTCATGTTTGCTTACACGGTGAAACTAATAGACATGCATCCGGGGCAGCCTCTTGGCCTCTACGTCGGTGCTGCAGCTGACAAACTGCTGAGATGACAGTAGGCGAGGACATTCTCAGGTGCACGGGCCTGTCTGTTCTGCAATTCTTGTGTCCAGGACCTACTTCTTTCCTTTTTCCCCAGCCCATCACTGGGAATTTCATATTTACAATATAAGGATTGAGCAGGTACTTCTTTTAGAAGCTAGATGTTTTTCTTCCTTATACATTCCTTACCACGCCATCCCAATGACACCCAGTTTCAACACCAGAGAACCTAAGCTCTTCTTTAAAATCAGAGACAGAGCAATGACGGGATGGGGAGGTGTGGTGTTATTGGTGGAAGAGATTCTGATCAACTGGACTGGGGAGAAATGCCCACATATTGAAATGTTCACTTTGTAAGCTCAATAATATGATTGAATGTATATAAAAATTAAAATAAAAAATAAGTGAATAAAAATAAATAAATAAAATAATTAACTAACAAAAAAAAATTAGAGAACAAACAAAACCTGTCTACATCAAAGAATCCAAGACCCACAAAAACGCAGCTCAAGACAGTTACCTGCAGAGCCTCATTTGACTCTTTCTAGCTTTTCTTTTTTGGCTTTATTTAAATGACACTATTAAGGGAGCCAGCAGGTAGTGTGGTGGTAACTGCTAGAATCCCACACGGTTAGCTGTGGTTCGAGTCCTGGGCCCAGCAACTTGAAAATCATGCCAAGCTCCTGTGCATGCATGTCCAAAATCCCAGGTGGAGAATGGAGGAGAAGGGATTGTAGTATGGCCATCCTCCCTAGGGGGTGATTTCTCACTTTCCCTTTCACTGTCTCTCTCCAGTGAGCACATGTTCCCCATGTCAAAAACCTTAAAAAACTTTTACAAAATCAGTATAAAACCAATATTAAAGAAAATATTGAAAACAACGAAAAAAAACCAACTGTCATCCTGGACACCAAAACAATTCCTTTTTTTCTTTTTAAAAAGTTTGCCAGAGGGCATGTGGACTTCCTGCAGAGTCAGAGAGAGAGAGGGAAAGGGAGAAAGCATTCTGTAATACCTCCTCGTTCATTGCTCCCTCTTCCTGGGACTTTGGGCACACACACACATGCACCCGGCATGTTTCTCCAGCCACTGGTTCTGGGACTGGAACAGCATGTCAGCCATGTGGGATCCCGCTGCCTTACCCATCATGATAGGGGCTGACCCCAATATAATTCCTTTTCATTGTGCACCTGCTAAAGCACTCTTCAATCTGCGCATACACATTTATGTAGTTGCCATTGTAGCATGTGCTCCAACTTGTATTACTTCAATTATATTTTTTTTCTTTTTGGAGAGGTTTTTGCTGTAGGGCACATGTGCTCGCCCAACAGACAGACAGAAAGTGAGAGATCACCCCAAGAGGGGATGGCCACGCTGCAATCCCTTCCCCTTCATTCTCCTCTTGGCATCGTGGGCATGCAGGAGACTGTGAGCGTCAGCAGGCCTAAGGAAACTCCATTCCACTCCAGTGTGGCAGCACATGGAAAATGAAGATGAGTTTCACCTGATGGGCCCTAATTTCCCAAAGCCAGTGTAATTCTCTGCTCTGGGGTGGTCTCCTGGGGAGACTGCCCCAACCCCAACCTGCTGCATTGCAAGGTGCATGAGTGGCCTCGAGTCACGGGCTCAGAGCAGTCCTGCGTGTGTTGTCTCCTTTTCTGGTCTCAGTAACAATTGCAGGTAAGAACGTTGGATGAGGCCGAACAGTGGAACAGCAGTAAAATGTGTCACTCGGCAAGCTGACCTACACGGACAGTTCTGGGTTCACATGGGAGGCCTCCCTGAGTACTCTGGGACATACAGGCCCATGATCCAGAACTGGCTGAAGCCGGGGTGAGTGGTGTCATCAAGACCCTTGTGGGGGGACCAGCAGTTAGCGTAATGGCTATGTCGCTGGCCTCCCACGTAGTCGACCGCAGTTCGAGTCCCAGACCCGGTGGCTTAAACTCATGCTGGGCGCGTGTGCATGTGTGCCCAAGATCCTGAGAGAAGAATGGAGGAGAAGGAATTGCAGCGTGGCCATCCCCCCAGGGGGTGATTTCTCGCTTTCTATCTCTCTGTCTCTCTCTGTCTATGCCCTATAGCGTAAACCTCTCAAAAAAAAAAAAGAAAAAAAAAGAAAAGACCCTTGTGGAGCTGCTGTCTCTCTTGTCTCTGTCTCTCTCATGGAAGAAATGGATAAATTTTTTAAAAAGAAAGCTGGTAATCTATTCCAATTGCTTTCTACTGAACCAACTAGCTCAATGCTATCTCAAATACTATCCTTTTTGTTGGGAGAGATTTTTTGCTATAGGGCGCGTGCACTCCCCAGAAAGACAGAGAGAGGCAGAGAGACAGAAAGTGAGAAATCACCCTCCCCTCCCTGGAGGATGGCCACTCCACAGTCCCTGCTCCTCCATTCTTTTCTCAGGATCTTGGACATGCATGCACATGCGCCCAGCGTGAGTTTAAGCCACCAGGTCTGGGACTCGAACCACAGTCAACTACATGGGAGTCCAGTGACGTAGCTATTACACCATCTACTGGTCCCTCAAATACCATCTTCATGAAGTGGCCAGATTAATATAATATTTCTTGGTTATTTAGTGGGAAGAGTCCACTGTTTGGACTTACACAGATCTGAGTGCCAGTTCTGGCTCTGACACATAGCATACTGGTGGTAGGACTCACGTCGTACCACTGAATTTTCTAGTACCTCGGAGTCCCATCTTGGAAAATGAGAAGAGTGCTAACGTTGCAGATGTCTGTGGGTTTTAAATATGATCATAGATAAAGTAAATAACATTAACAGCACGTAGTAGGCATTCGACCATTCTGGATTTCCCCCTCCTTTCCAGAGACCAGCTAAGGCCAGGGAAATACTATGCTTCCTCATCTACAGCTCTTCCCTCTGCTGCAGACGGTGGGCTTCTAGTTTTAAAATATTCACAGAACCTCTCTGTCTACAGCCATTTTCACGCTAAAGGCTTGCTTGAAGTCCCTAATATCCACCGTCGCTTTGTAATCAGATGAGGTCAGTTTGGAGACGTGACCAACCTTTCTGCTGTGTGTACAACTCATCTGATGGAATATTGGGCCAGACCAGAAGACAGATCCTGGCCCTTACAAGGTAACTTACGCAGAGAGCAGCGCGGCAGCAAAGCCGGCAGAGCTCAGATTTCCACTGATAGAATTCAACCCTAGACATAAATTACACAGTGCTTACAAGGCAAATGAAACACAATCTATCAAGATGGAATCACCAGGCTTGCACCTCACAGTCAAAACGAATGTGATTGAAACAAGTTTCTTTGCAGAGTCTTATTTCGGATTCTGACATTTTCTTAGTTTGTTTAAAAGTTTTCTGAAGTAACTGGAAAGTAATTGTATTTTTTGGCAACATAGAATCCCTAGGAAAGCACTTAAAATGCAGCAGCTGCTGGCATAGGAAGAGGAGACTTTGCTTGATTATAGATATTCTGCCAGAGATTTTAAAGTATTTTTGTACACTGAAAAATTGCAACTGAATTATCTTACTTTACGCAAATAACACCTTCTTTGCCTTCAACACAAGATGCAGATAATTTACCAGTCTACTAAAAATTCTTCACCAGCCTATTCTCAGAATAAATAATAAGAGGCTTTAAGGACATGACTGATGAGTAATGAAAATATGCGGTTTTAGGAAAATGAGTGAAAGGATAAAAGTCGAAGGATCTCACTTATGCGTACATCAGGCAGATCCAAAAATCGTGGTAACAAAAAGCTAAACTTGGGGCTAGCAGGTGGCATGGCAGTTGAGGTGTTGGACTCCCACATGGCTGGCCACAGTTCGAGTCCTGGACCTGATGGCTTGCTTTCTCACTTTCTCTCTCTCTGGCGAGCATGCGTGTCCTATAGCAAATTAAATAATAACAATAATTAATCAAATTAAATAAATAATTATTTTTTTAAAAAGCTAAGCTTAATTGCTCTACTAGGTTTTTACCACTTTTTTATGTGGCTTATTTTTATTTCTTTTTAATTTCTCCTGGTGAAATTTATTGTTTTTGTTTTACTTTTTAGGAGTTTTAAATAAATGTGAACAGGGACCAGCAGATAGTGTAATGGCTGTGTCGCTGAATTCCCACATAGCTGACCATGGTTCGAGTCTCGGACCCGGTGGCTTAAAACTCATGCTGGGCGCGTGTGCGTGCACAAGATCCCAAGAAGAGAATGGAGGAGAAGGGATTGCAGCATGGCCATTCCCCCTAGGGGGTGATTTCTCGCCTTCTATTTCTCTGTCTCTCTCTGTCTGGCGAGTGCACGCTTCCCTATAGCAAAACAAAACAAAACAAAACAACAACCCGTCAAAAAAAAAAAGTGACCATATGCTTCTGTAAAATGAACATCGCCTTCGGGACCAGCAAGTGGCATAGTAGATAAGGTGCTTGATCCCACATGGCCGACTCTGGTTTGAGTCCTGGACACAGTGGCTTGAAAATAACATCAGGCACATGTGCATGTGTGCCCAAAATCCCAAGAGATGAATGGAGAGGAAGGAATTGTGGCATGGCCATCCCCTTGGGAGGGGGTGATTTCTCACTTTTCCTCTCTCTATCTCTCTTTGTCTCTCTCTCTGGTGCACGCATGCACCCTATGGCAAAAGTCTAAAAAACAAAAACAAAAACAAAACCCACACTGATTTTAAGCCTAAATTCTCCTTTGACCACCATTCTCAATTTCGGTGTCCTCTTCAGTCCCACGACAAGACTGGTATATCTCGTTCTATTGGCAGTGTTTTTTTTTTTTTTTCTTTAAAGAATTATTGTATTGAAATTTATATTATTTTATTTATTTGTTTAATTTGACCAGAGAGGGACACACAGAGAGAGAGAGAGAGAGAGAGAGAGAGAGCAAGCAAGC